>NC_134278.1:77000227-77300668 GCF_949628215.1 Phalacrocorax aristotelis | reverse complement strand
TGGGGACTACCATAGAAAAGCCAAGGAAAAGTTAATCATTCTGTTTCAGGAACAGAGTCTGAGTCATAAGTCACAGACTACACACTGTGAGGATACACCACAGTAATGAATGACTGCTCAGCCAGTCTCCATATTGACCAAAATGTGGATTCTGCAGAACTATTAAAGGCTACTGTCACTGAGAACTGTGGCAGAAAAGTTAAGCAATAGGAAGCTGGGTGAAGTTACCTATAACCATATTTTTGCCACATATTTCATAACATTTTGGTGTTTTTCCTTGCAACCCTTGTCGTTACAATTTTTTACAAATGATGGAGGAAGCTATGCTGCATTGTCTGAAGACCTGACTTCCCCAGGGCTTCTTGTAAACTGTAACAGAGACCAGAACAGCTTGAAGTTTTCAATTTCTAGACATACAAATTGGATGCTGTGACAGAGTTAGAAAAATGAAACGTTATGGATTAGTAGAGCCTGGTCCCAGGTACTCGAGAGGAATCATTGAGGGCCTGCCACTGTGCTACTTCAGCTAATGCTGGAAAAGATTTTAATGGAAAAGTTCATTTTGGTATTCAGAGATGTTTTGCAGGCTTATTGTGAATAATGGATGGAAACCTAAGATTATGTTTTCACACTTTTTTTCCTTGCTTAACTGCATAACCACAATTCCACCACTAAAAAGAACTTTTGGAGCTGCATGTGTAGCAGGGTTTAAGACCTTGAATGACCTGCTCACACAAGTACTTTTCAGCATGGCTTTGTGCACCTCTGAGCACCCTACAATTTGTCTTAGAGAAAAATTAACATCATTCACCACAGTCAGAAGTATTCAGGACTTAATTAGTTCTCTGCCATGGTGAGAAATTTCAGCCAGAAAAAATTGGAATTCATTTCCTATGAAATGCGGTTGCTTCCATACCTGTGTTTTCTGCTCAAGGATCTTCTGACTGCGACAGCTTATCAGCAGGAGTATCCACCAACCCAGGCTAATTAAACACTGTATGGAATATTTCAGCTATGCTCAGCCTGTGTAGTACCCTTACTCTTGCACGGCAGCCCTTTACTCTGCAAGTGATGCTACTGAATTTGGTCAGCATCCTCAGACTCTGTAAGCTGTTCCTGCTTTGGATCAACAGAAGTACATAGGATTGCTCTATCCTTCTAAAGGCCTGAATGTTCACCGATTATTCCCATTATTTATATCCCATGTTTTGTTAACCTTGAGCATTAATTAAACGGGGCGGGGGGAGGGAAGGTGAGTAGTGCATCTCTACAGCAAATCATGTTATTTGACTGTTCTAAGCTTGGCAAACATGTTTTATTAATGACATATTGCTAGAGGAAGGGAGAAAGGGCCAGAGGCATAACAACACGCTAATGAAATAGTATCTTTTGACACGGGTTTATATTCACTGGAGATTCAGTGCCATGGAAAGGTAGGCCTTTGGGAGGTTGGTAATTTAGACAAAAGAAATTGATTCAGAATTGTGTTTCTCAAATTATTTAAATTTTTATTAATTGACATTGGAAGAAGGGAAGTGCTGCCAAGTGAGAGTTTATCCTGATCAAATGTAGGGACTGCCTATAAGAAGGGTCTCTGATTCTGATATCCTGAAGAAAATGAAATTTTTGGAATTTTCTGCTATGCCATAACAATGAACTATGTGAGCTTGGCAAAACAAAGTTTGATGGCCAGAGACAGGAATTGAAAGATAGGGAAGCACTTGTTTTACTACTATATCCTTGAGGAGAGCTGAGAGACTGATCAAAGCAAATATCCCATCTCAGAAGACACTAAGGACAGGGTGATAAAGTGTGTAGTCAAGGAGAACAACCAATTGGGATGTTGATAAAAACTAAAACAAAGTGCCCTTTAGGTGAACTATCCTCATTATAATACTAAAAATCCAGGACCAGGACCTTCCCCCCTCAAATAAGCCCCTTACTCTCTGAGCATGTGTGGTAAATTAAAAGTGAGCTGTACCTTTAAGTCGAAGCAAGAAAGAAATTAACCAATTATTAGCTGAGGCATATGAATATTAGCTGTGACTGACACATTTAACTGTATAAATGCCTTGTAATTTCTTAGTGCAGTGTGCTAGCTTTGTGGGATACCACCTAGCATCAATCTTTGTGCAAAAATGAATTAAGTAAAATACCTTCATACTGTGTGTAGTTTGGTATTTTGCACACCAGGTGAAAGAACCCACTTTTTGGGATAATTCTATTGTTACTATTAGGATAGGCAGTAGCAGGAGCAATAAGATCTTTGGTATCCTGGAACCAATACTGCTGTACCAGGGAAGTTATGACAGAGAATTTTCCTGAACTGTTCTTGGATTTTGGTGTCAGGAGCAAAGCAATCTAAAGAGGCTGAGATATTTTTGTCAAGGCAGCTCACTTTTAACAAAGAATTTGTGCAAAGATCTTCATTGGTATATGTCTGTGGGCTGGCACAATCTTGGTCTTGGCTCTTCAGTGGGATTCTGAGGAGGGTGCAAGTGCCAAGTGATTCCCCAAGGAATGGGGAAGGAATGTCAGTATTTAGGACTATCCCAACTTTCAGAACCTTTTGTATGGGAATTAGGTACCAAAAACAAGGGCTTGATATCTACTCTGTTGCTTAGTGTGGCTTATCTTCCTTAGTAATGAAACCCACAGCTAATCCTTTTGAGTACTCTTGTCTCATGACACATACTCAGTGTTGCTTCTTTGATCTATGCCATTTTAGGTTTTGATCTCTTCTCCTTCTTCCTCCCCCTTCCCCTCTGCCCATCAACAGGAAAAAGCTACTTTGATGAACTTAGAGGCGGTCTGAGCTTTTGAGCCACTATCTGTTGTTGGGTATACAATTTCCTAGGAGGAGAATTCCTATTTAAAACACTCCTTTTGTTCCTTTTGTTGCCTTAGCCGTGACAAAGCAATCATCGGTAGTGGTGTGAATCTCTTTGGAACTTTCCTGTGAATGTATTGGGAAGTACATATTAAATACATTACATCCACATGCGTAATATAAATTTAATCTCCAAGCTGCTAACTCCCAGTTCTACCTCTCTTAGTGTGGGAAACCTTGTAAGGTAATTAGTGATAGCACAGAAGCCTCAGCCCTGAAGGACATTGTTCATTTTATTACTTGTGCTATGTTGAATAAGGGAGGATGCTGCTAGATGATAAAATACCTGGAAGAAGAAGAAAAACTTGGCCACAGAAGAAAACTTCAGTATTGCTCAGACATCCTACTACAAGGCCATCCTGCAGTTACGTTACGTGTCTCTGATCAACACATAGCTGAATGGATTTGAGAAACAACTACAAGACAAACTTTAATGTCTGTATAGATAAATAGATATGTAAGAACTCTAACTGCCTTCATGGGGCTCAGTGGAGTTCTTGGGGACTCATGCTATGGCTACCTGCTGGCCCCAAGCCTAAGTGCTACCTTAGATTGAAAAATTATATCAGCTGTTTCTCAGTAATCTAGGTAATAAAATACCTGTTGAACCTTTTCCTGAAAATGCTCTCCTGAAAACACTTGGTGTAGTCACACAGTTATCCATCACTTGTATTCCTTTCTTAAAACATATAAGCAAGCATTCAAAAAAATAACTTTTGGGTTTTTTTTTTTTTATGTGTGTTGGACTTTCAAATCTACCATGCTTATTTTTCCACTGGGATGCCGTTTTGACTTTTTCTTTCCTTATATCTTCCTGTTATGGCTTTTGGTCACCTTTCATTTTGTAAGGTTTGTTCTCCCAGATACTCCCTGGGCAGTAAGGTCTTGGAGAATAACCATTGTTTCAGATATGACTGCAAGAGGGTTAAATACAAGGGCACTTATTACTGAGTTTCTCCTCTGTACCACCACAAAATTATTTGGTGCGATTTCTCTGTTTTTAGAAAGACTATTCACAATGTGTGCCTGCCTTCTCAAACCAAGACATAAGAATGGCTACTGCATTTTAACACTTGCTCTTGGCTACAACAGTGTTTTTCCAATAGCCACTAAAAGATTTCATATTTTGATGGGATCCAAAATCACTTTGGAATAGGTGACAGAACAGCAGCCTAGGTAAGAATTTTCTTGTTTAGGTTTGAAATATAAGTAGTGCAGGAAGAGTCAGAACTGGGCACCACCTGTGTAACCTCACATCTCATCTGAAAGCGACAACTCTTAACAGTGGAGAGGGAGTCTCAGTTCTCAGTCACTCCTGGGAAAAAAGGCTCCAAAATAGTGGCCAGTGCAAGGAGTTGTCTGAAATAATTTCATTGTTTGATCATCAATATGTGCATGGTAGCACTTTTAAGCTATGAGCACTGGGGGCTTGAAATGAACAAGTAACTCAAATAGAACAAAGTTTTGGTTGTATTGCCAGCTTTTATCCTGTATATCTTTTTGTTTGGTTAATCTCTGTGTCTAGTGGTATTACCCCTCCTCCCTCTCCTCCCCAAGATCCATGTGGTTGCCCTGTTGTATACCTTTGCATTCTGCTGGGGCTTTAGCATCATGGAAGCTGGCTGCTGAAAGATATTTCTTAGAATGCAGCAGAGTAATACAATATAATTTGTGAATGGGGGAGGGGAAAGTGGGATCCACAGCACAGAGAGATGTTCTAAAATGCAGAAATTAGAAATAAATTATTCAAAAGCAGTAGTATTTTTAGTACTGTGACCTCTTCTCCTGCTGCAGCTTCCTAGAGAAGCCTAGAAATAACAAAAGGTGTGGGATACAAAATAACAAAGGCCAGAAAAAAATTTTCACTAGTGAAATGAAAAACTAGGCTTGGAGATTAACTTGCTCTTTGATACCTCTTTCTTCTTACAGAAATAATCAATAGCACAGGCTCAGTGGCCCTTACCCTTCCTGAAACAGAGTGAGTTAGAGCACATCACAGAACCACAGTAACTTTCCAAGTGCACCCATGTCGATACAAATTAACCACTAATTACTACAAAACACCGATTTTCTATATCAAAAGGGGTGTGGGAGTTCAGTTTACTTATGCCCCTTGTGTACGTAGTAATGATGTCTCAATTACTTACATGTGTACATGTGTTTGAGATGCATGGGCACCCGTTAATATGCTTACGTACTCATGTTTATGTGCAAACAGCATGCGTTTATTGCAGTACTTGTTAGTGATTCATTTATTAGCTGGCCATTATAACTGTTCCTGTGTCAGTATTCAACTAATACTCCAGAAGGGGCCTATGGGGTGTTGTTCCCTCTTGGTAGTGTAATAGCTAGTTACAAGGAGAAAGGTGGTCATGTGTTTGATGGGCAAAAAAAATGACGATGGGACTGCCTTGGTTCACTTTCCCAGACTTTCAACCCTGCTTGCAGCACAAGCCTGAAATTAAGCACAGCCACGTTTGTCCAGCCTGCAACCCCCGGAAGCTGATCTACATGTTTGGAGTGTTTTCCCAGGCCCTGTATTACACCATGTTGCTGCATGTAGTTGAACACCCTCATGTTTAAAGGCTCTAGATGAAGAGCTTTTGAAAGAGGATTTCTTAATGCAAAATTGTATAAAAGACTGAGCAGCCCAGATGAAGATGGTGAGACTCTGCAGATATTGGGTATGACCCAACATACTGTCCTGGGTCAGGAGCTAAGGAAGCTGGCATGACTTGAGAGATCAGTGCAGGGACCATTTCAGTAGTATGGGGCACTGCTTACATTTTTCTCTGAGAACTAAAGATGAATCTTGACTCTCTTGTTGCATATTGGAAGAGAAAAAGCTAGTATGGTATTGAGAAATGTACATAATAATCTATCTTTTTCAGCAATAAAAGCAAAAGATTTGGTGAGATGTGGAAGAAGGTCAGTGTCTGTGCTACGTGTAAGACAAACCTCTGTTAAAATTACTAGGTTTCTATGGGTATAAAATATGCTTGGGCTTGGTTGCAAAATCTGATACAAAGTCTAGATTGCTGAACACCAACCACTTTGGAAAGGGAAAAAAAAAGACACCCCACCTTATTAAATGGAAACTAACGGGCACATATACAGAGGTTTTCATTTTCCTTAACTGCCATAAGGTCTATGAAACTCTTTTAGTCCCATTTTCTAGTACATATGGGAGCAAAATACCAACTGTAATGTGTTCCTCAAGTACAGTGACTATGTGAGAGAAATTAGAGGTCTCCACGTTATTATGGAATGTTTGTACTTAGCAGTAAAATTAAGTTTGAGCTAAGGCCCTAGTAAGTGGATTGAAATGTGTCTCCCCCCTCTGACCTCTGGTCAAATCCCTAACAAATTATTCTTCTCTACCACATTACCATTCATATTTCAGCATCTCTAAAATGCAGTTTCAGGTGATGCCTTTATTTGCTTTGATGCTGCCTAAAATTAGGAAATCAAAAAGAAAAGTCTCCATATGCAGGTCCCTAAACATTTTTTGAAGAGTTTTTAATTAAAAATATATTCAAATTATTCATTTCAGATGAGTGGTTGTACAGTGACAGACAGCTGGGGGCTTCTGCACTTGGCTGTATTCCATTAAGACTGTATGATTTGTAATTAGAAATGAGCTAATGCCAAAGCTGATCTTTTCCAAAGTCTGAGTGTGTTCAGAGAGGAAGACTGTGTCTTAATTAAGAATGAACTGGCCAGTAGCAAAGATCAGGTCTTCTATGAAGTGTAGCAGCATACAACTCATCAAAACACACAAAATAGACTTAAGTTCCCCCAGCCTGACCACAGCAATTTATGTGACCTTAACTAGGTTTTGAAGTGAGTGGGTCCTAAAGATATACGTAGAGTTTAAAAATTTAAAGATTTTTGCTGACTTTTGACGTTAGATTTACAACTTCTATTGTACTCATTTGTATTTAATGTAATTATAAATGAGGTGATGTCAAAACTTTTTTCCTAGGACTTAACGATGTTGAACATTTTCAGTAGGATTTAAGAAAGTCTCTGGAATTCCTCATTATCACTTTTAAAATGTGAATCACCTGATATTTTTCCAGCAATGAATTTAATGGACACTGAGCAGAAAACAGGGCATGAATTGTCTGTCATAAGACTGCAAGTTAGAACTTTTGTGATTTTGAGTGCCTGTGCATAGTGGAAGTAGAATACACCCGAATCATTCTTCTATATCGAGGATTACAGTGAAAGTAGAAGCTAGCAATGCTGATGAACTTCTTACAGTCTCCTGACTGCATACTTATTCCTGTTTCTCTTCAGATGAATGCCGTTATAATAAATCCTTTTGTTTACAACATCTCTTCTAGTCCAGGAAGTATTCAAATTATTAGGCGTACAGTAGAGAGGGACATATTCATCTGTCACTGAAGTGCAGTCACCCCTGAGGTGCAACCTGGCACCGGTTCTTATATTAAAGCACTGCGGATAGTCTGATCACTTTTTTCAAAAATGAAAAAAAAAAAAATCCAAGATGAAGCCTCACTGTAAATCAAGAACTACTTTTTCCCTTTCTCTCTTTTCCTATGACTTTTTATATTGGAACTAAACTAGTTCTCTGTCCTTTGTCAGTGCTTATTTTTGAAAGGAGACTTTGAGTTAATGGTGAACATGTCATTCTGAACTTCAACAAAGGATCTCAGTCTGCCATTAAATTTGCGCTACCAGGAGAGAGAAAGGGGGACCAAAGATGCCAGACAGTCCAGAGCTTAATATGTTCCTCATGCATGGAGGTGACATGACAGTATTCTTGTCATTTGGCAAAGAATTGAAAAGCATATGTTTGGAGTCAAAATCCACCACCATATAGATTTCTCACTATGCTGTGGGATTTAGGCCACAGAGGCTATTGTTTTATTAAGGTGTCTTAGAAATAAACACTCCTTTGTAAACAGCCCTTGTCTTTGGAAAAAACTTTTCTCTACTCTTCTTTTTTTCTTCTTTTTTTTTTTTTTTGTGCATCGATGACAGAGCAGGCATTAAATCTGGGCAGAGATAATGTCAGGTGATAAATTCTTTTACTCCTAACCTCATAAATCAATTGGCAGAACAGTACACTGCTTGGTGTAACAGTGTGCCATTTTTAATTTGTTACTACTGCAGTGCAAACTAATTTTAGCACCTTAATGCTTGCTCTGTGCTGCGGTTTGCAAAGCAACTCCAGATTAAAAGCAATACAATAAGTAGCTATATTTATTGGCCTTATACCAAAAACTGACAACAAGAAAATCACAACTGATGCCAGTATTAGTGTTGCTATATCTAAGTACTAGTGAAAAACCCAGTTGCATTTTTAGTAAGATTTGTATCAATTCATAGAATGCTGTTAATATGTAGTTTGATTGTCAAATGGCCCTTGCTGATATGTAGGGAAGAGAGGCAGAGAAATCTCATGTTTTAGTAGACCCCAGTTTGCCCAGGGCAAAGAAATCTGATTTTTCAACTGACATAGTCATGGATCAAGTTTCTAGATGTCTCTATGATCCCATCCTGTTGAGGAATTTGAGGAAGAAATCCTCAGTGATCTGTTTGTAGAGTTCTTCCCTCATTTTTTCCATTAATATTTGGAAAGGACCAATGATAGTGTCCAAAAGAGAGGAAATATTTTTTCTGTGTTTAAGAGGATCAAAAGATGCCTCTTTGAACCTGGCACCTTACCTCTGCCTCCTGAAAATGTCTTATAATATCTTTGCATCTATTCTCCCAAGTCCTGGACCTGTTGTCCTGGTGGTTGCATGGTCAATAAGGTTAGAGGTAAAAGTGGATTGTGGGGATATCCTGAAGTTCAGTGTGGGAGGGTAGCCAAAGAAGCAGTGATTAACAGGAGAACCAGGCATCCATTGCAAGAAGGACTAGACCTTTAATAAGATTAAAAGCCAAAAGCAAAGAAAACCAGAAAGAGGAGACATTAATATTTCACCCCTGCAGTATTTATTCCTTCGATTCTTAAGAAATGATCTGCTGTAATTCAAATGAACTGTTTGTAAAAATGTTATGGGAAACTGTATCTTACTGCAAAAAAAACAGAGTGGGAGGGAGGGAGGGAAGAGGTCGGGGCAACGGAGGAATGATAAGCTTTGAAAAGCAATGAAGACTCAACAGGATGGAACTACAAAAGAGTGCAGTTCAGAAGTCTGCAGGTCCTTAAGAAGTGGGTGTTCTTGTGGAGAAGCTGGCAAGATCATATAAATAGATAGACAAGTAATTCTCTTCAGATGAGCAGGGAAGGCACACAGAGTGATGGTCTTGAACTGAGCTGAAGAGAGTCAGTTTTCAGGAGGGCACTTCGAGGCAAATCCCCAAAAGACCCATCACGGTAAGACAAGACTATTCAATAAGCTTCTTGTGTCAAAACAAAAAAAAACCACCTACATGGACAAACTTGTGTAAGCAGTTATAATATTAGCTCACACATATATGTACAGGTTATGAATACCTTCTTATGGATTAATAATAAAATTAATTAGCCATGAAGCACAACCTATTAAGTTAAAATTCTGAGTGATGTCCCGCTTCTGGCTTTGGGGACATCTTTGTGTTTACAAAAAGATCAGGGTTGTGATATCACCTGTGTGTGCACACAGCTTATTGTGACTTTCGTTGTACGAGAGTGAAAAAATAGTGCCTTCATCAAGGCTCTGAGTGTTTAGCATTTATAGGTGCTATATGATGAGCTCTAGATGTAGAGTGATTGGGTTAAACAGAGCATGTAGCTCCCTGCTGGGGCTGCAGGTGCAAATCATGGGCTTTTAGCAAAGAGGCCAGAGCCTTTCCTTTAGTGACTACAGGATGAGTCCACACAGCCCTTTAGGATTCTTGAGTCCTGCTAGTGTCTGTACTTTATTGTATACCTCTATGTAATATCTTTATAAATTTATATATAATATTTTTATTACATATTTATGTCTATATTGTGTATAGGTATTTTAGTATGTAATTGGTATCTCTATATAATCCCTATGTAGAGTATCTCTCTATATAATTTATATGTAAACTACTTATCCCTTTTGTAAACTACCTACCTTTTTCTCTATACCATATGTGTATATATAGATACATGCATATATAGTATCTGGATATGGTCCTAGGCAACCTGCTTTAGGGGACCCTGCCTGAGTAGGGATGTTGGACCAGATGACCTCAGAGGTCTCTTCTGAATTCAGCCTGTGATTCTGTGACTAAGGGAAACCTTTGTTTTACCCTCAGTAGTAAAGCAATGCCCTAAATGAAGGAGGTGAATGTCAGCTAAAATGAAAAACTGCAGTATTTTTGGATAGGCTTTTTAGAAAGAGGTAATTTTCTGATTCATTTGGCCCACCTCACAATTCAATTTTCCAGTTTTGGACATCCCATTTCCCTTTGCCGTCTGGCATATCTTTTTACATCAGCAGTCCTCTTCTAACTTCTCAGATGTGGGCTGAAGAAAAGTAGAGAACTGAACAATTTGCTGTATCATCGAGGTCAGTGGATCCCTTTTCTCTCCACACCTGTTTTTGTAGGCTTCATAAGAAGTGTTTTGCTGTACTGTGGCTTGCTTGTGAGAACAGGCAAACTGCAGCTAAAACATTGGTCAGCAGCAATTCAGGGAAAGTAGTATCAAGACAAGGTCATCTTGGGGCCAGTTCAATAATTGCTCCATCATCTTTCACCATTTATCCTTGTTTCCCAAGAACAATGAAGAATGGACATCCAACAGCTTGTGTATTCTTCTGTAGATTTGGCAGAAACAGTTCCTCTGTACTGTGACTGCTTTAATACTAAAGGAAATATCTCTATTTTGCCTAATTTCCTTCCTTTTAGAGTAGGCTAAACTTCTGTTGTTGACTTAAATGTAAAGAGCGTCTGGCTTTTAGAATAGAGGTTTGAGTTTGAAAAGCCATGGTCTGGCTCCTCTAGGTGAGCTCACAAGGTTCTTTAGTTATAGATTTTAATCAAAACGGTTCTCCAGGAAAGAAACGATAAACAAATGGAGACAGAATATAACAGTACTGTTGTTAGGTTAAGTTATGTTCGGGTTTGTTCAAAGTATTTTGTAGGGGAAATATCAGGATGCTGAACAAATGACTGAACTAGTGGGTGCTTTAATGCCATGAAGCCATTATAAACTCCAAAACTGTACTAGTGAGGCTTAGGTACATTTTCTACAGTGTGATACACTACAGTGTGGTACAGGTGAAGCCATAAGAGGCATTCCTATAATTATGGCCCAAACTAGAGGCATGTCCTATAAACCTCCTTGTTCTTTACCTCAATGGGTGTTTAATCAGTTGTATCGGTGAAAGAAATTATCTACTCTTAGCCTCTCAGGCAAGAGAGGCAGGAGCTCCTTGTAGTGCAAGTGCTAATATTTTACTCCAATATTAACTTGTTTTTGCAAGAAATAGGCCTGGTTTTACAGTATCATGTTGCATCCCAACCTGAGAGGAGGAGGGAGAGCAACAAGGTTCTAAGGATCCCCATGGTCTAAATTAAGGTGAAACAAGACCAAACGATCAATTAAACATTTTATTTCAATGCAGAAGTAACTTGAAAAGGCAACTTGAACTTGAAAACGTCTAAAAGCATTGACAGTGGGGGTTCTTATTAAGAATATTTGTAAAAGAAGAAGAGGAGGCAAAGAAAGGAGGAGGGGGAGAGAGAGAGGAAAAAAGAGAGAGAGATATGTTGATATCACCACCCTTGTATCCAGCGCCAAGAATGACAGACAGGATGATTCTCCAGTGGTAGTTTCGCACCAGTCTCTTTGTTGTAGTGCCTTTTATAGTCTAAGCCCCACCTTCAGTTATGCCTCCTGTGAGCTTATATGATCCTTATTCCAGAAGTTTTGTGATCTTCTGCACAGGCACCATTGTGAGGGGTGATCATGAGTGGTCTTTTGTGCAGTCATAAGCCCCTTCCTTAGATAAACTTCGTATGACCTCTACAAGTTGCTATGTGAGGCATAGTAGGACCTGGGACTGGGCTTCCTCTGGTGCGCCCTCCCATGCCCTGTGTCCATCAATTCCCACCTGCAGTTTACTATATCCCACCTTACAACGTTTGAGACATTAACTCTTTCAGTCCCTCACATATCAATATGTGTTCTGTTTTGTCAGATTAATTGTGCTCTTTCTGTTAGTTTTAGTCTTCAACTTGAACTGAAATTTTGAAAGGCGTAACACAGGAGAGCAAACAAGGATGAGCAATTAAGGGTCATTAACAAATGACTTTTTCTTTGTGATACTACTTGTACCCTTAGAGTTGTCACTAAAATTAAGGAAACACTTTTGTTTTCCACCTTGGTTTTCAGATAGGTGGCAAAGTGATTGGTTTACTTGGGAATTTTGCTCTTGGGAGCGTTTTCCACATGACAAAAGAGAGTTGTATGGGACAGGGGAGAGGAAATTTGGGAAGGATAAGATCGCCTCCAGCTCACTTGCTCTGCAGCTGGAGCAAGAAAGCAGGACTGAAGAAAACAATGAACATGCTGAAGTTAAAAATAGGGAAGTGGCATGCCTGACAGTGCCAGCATGCCCTGTGCAGAAGGGAGGAAACTGCTCATGTACTGCATTTTGTGCTTGGCATCATAAGTGCTTTAGCTCTGGAACAAATTTAGGGGATGTTTCCTAGAAATGATATCAATAGTAGTGTATGTGTCCTGAGACTGTGGATAGAGTGTATTCTACACCAGAGATTCTAAACACATATGGATCTGCTGTATTAGCCTCAATACAGTTGTCCGTACAGTTCCCAAATGAGAGATCACAGCCTATACCAGGACAAAATCACCATCTGATTCTTACCTAGGAATGTCTTTAACAGCAGCAATTTACCATCAGCGACAAGTAGGAACAAATTTGCACATAATCTTCTGAAATAGGCTCTTGCAGATGACACAGCTTCATATACAAGAGCCACTGCAATTTGTAAGAACATCCTCAAAATATTCTGTAAAGTACCTCAGAATATCAGCATACATTGTAAGGTCTATTGCACACTTTCACAATGATCTTATAAAAGTATTTATCTAATCTTCTTACTCTGTTACACACACGATTTTAACTGTTAGCAGATGAGTACCTAGGGTTTTATCTCATCATTTCTTATATCTGGCTTAAAAAGCCCCAAACAGCAATAACGACGAAACCCTACCTTAGTTGTTGAGTGGCCATAGCTATGTACAACATCCTTGTATTGCTCCAACGTTCCTAATTATCAGCCTGTTTTCTACAGTTAAGTCCCTGAAAGAGGTCAGTGTGGGCTCTGATTCCACTGCTCTTGTTACAATGATAAAATCTGGATTCAGTTTTTGTTCAAATAACATGGGTGTAGAGTTATGTGAGAAAAATGTGCTCTTTCTCTTTTCAGATATCCTGCTGGGTAGATAATAATTTTCTAAAATGGAGTCAGTTGTTTACATTACTGCATACCTTGTTACTTAGCCCATATCAGCTTGAACACCACTTTTTGTTGGAGGATATTGACTCATTGAAGCAAAAACTTTGGAGACAAATTTTTAAAAGAACAACAAAACCTCCAACTTGTAAAACCTTCTCTGGGCCTGAAAATCCTTTCAGTACTTTGGTTTTATTTTGATGTAGTTTAAGTCAATATCCAGAGCTTTTCTGCTTTGAGGGGTTAAAAAAAAAACCCAAACCAAACACTTTTTGTTTTCCAGCCAAAGCTACTATTGTGTTTACAGAGGGAGAAGCAGAGTTCCTCTGTATGTTATAGAATGATAGTTGGGAATCCATTCTATTTCTCGCTTACTCTAAACTCCTTGATGAGAAGAAGTGTAGTCCTTTGGGCTAAGTCGCCTTACTGCTGATGCCTCATCTCTGGAGCAGCTGCACATGATTTCAAGTGAAGTTGCAACATAGGGGCTACGAATCTCTGCAGGTCAGATGGTGGTTTGTAACTTCACTGTTACCATGGGGAAATTGGACTTGATCCTTGTGTTGTTTCAGGTTCTGAATCTGTAAAGTCCAGCCAATACACACCCTTACAATATCCTAGTATGCTAAACATATTGAGGATGCTTTGGTGGTACAGTTATCAGGCAAAAAAAGCACACCAGCATCAGGTAAGAATTAAATCCTATGGAAACACCTTGCTTTCAAGGCTGGGGTAAATGGCTACAGATACAGTGAAAGAAAGGTAGCAAATGTAATATGAGAGACACCAACACTGCATTTGGTATTCTTTTATTTTCATCTAGGGTAACACTAGAAACAATATGGCTAGTCAATGCAAGATTGAAATCCAAGGGAAATAAATAAATAAGCACTGATTGGGCTGACAGTGAGTTCATTTTAAAATAGAAAAAGGGAATTTTAAATTAGATAGAAGAGGGCTCAAGATAGGAAGTAGGATAAAATGTTTGTGTTTCATCTGAGGTCCCAGATCCTGCCAAATCACAGAAAGAATGAACCAGGAAGGAAGTTTAGGGAATGTTCCTTTAAAGCAAGAGTAGAAAAGTTTACTAACGGCAGAAATAGAAGCTGCAGCTGTGAACATATTCTAAAGAGTGTTAGATAAGCACTTGAGGGGAAAAACACTACAGGGTACAAATGCTAGACTTAATTGGCTATATGCCTTCCTTCCATCCTGAAATGTCACTATGCAACCAATGTCAGCTTCTCCACTCATGTTCTCTCCAGGGGATAATAAATCCAGCTTTTGTACATGTCAAAATTTTGTTCCTTACCATTACTGTTCAGAATAGATCTGCACATGCAGTTTTGTTTTTCTTTCCCTTTTATTTTTGTTTGGAAGGCTGAAGTTACCCCAAGCCCCTGTGCAACCCTTCAGTTCTTTCATGTTAATGTTGTTTTGCTGTGACTTTTTTTAAACAGATCATACATGTAAAATAAGGACATGTTTTCAGGTAACACAAACATGTCTCCTGAACTCTATCGCTTGTCTTCTCCTCAAAAGAACACAGTCAAGGGCATGCAGCTATCTCAGGTCCACAGCACACACTTTATTTGCAATGTCTAACATTGAGGTGTCACAAGAAAAAAACAAAAATGATTGTAGCATGACTCCTAAGCTCTGTGAGAAGAAGCCATCAACATACTTATAATGAATATTTTTATTTTAAAACTTTATTGGTAGCCATAAAGGTTAATGATGTTGGAGTTAAGTCCGTGTCTTAATGTGATTTTTTTGAGGCACTGGAAATCAGATGTATTCACTTTATGAACGATGGTAAATTAGAACATTAGTTTATGAAAGAGCACAATCTCACCCACATAATGACAAGTTTCCAGGGAGAATCCTCTTAGGTATGTGTGAGAGCCCTTGGAGAGAAACTTTATTTCTCAGGAAGAATATGGCCAGCTAGGTAAGAAGTTTGGATTGTTTTCCCAGTGGACTGTCACTGCTTTTGTCACCACGGAATCGCTTTCGCAAGGCAACTATATGTGCAGCAACTGCTTAGAGGAACAGAAACTCATGACACCTTCTGGTGTCTGTGAAATCATGCTTCACATGAGCAAGGTTCATTTTAAAGGAATAATTCTTTTCAGTACTACTGCTTCCTTCCTTCTCTCATAGTCTTGCTGGCTCTTTCACCTTCCTGCAAGCAGGAAAAAATGTAGGGGTTGAGGGGTAGGAATGGAAGATGGAAACAGGAAGAATGGATCCCAGTGTAACTTTCTGGTGGTCAGAGAGGGGTGGGGGAAGGGAAAGTGATTATTTTAAGGTAGTCATTGAGGTCCAAGTTTTCTGCTGGCATATATGGTTGGAAAAGAGTGCAGTCAGTCACACCCGGACTTCTGACATCTACACACAGCAGCTGGTCCTTAAATCTGGTCTGGAACGGTGTTACTGTTCTGATCAGTGGATCTTTTGCAGGGTTCATCGTGTTGGCTTAATATTTTTCTCATATTAATACTTAAAATATTTCTATTATTAGTTTATAGGGCATCATACTCTCATAAAAACATTGCCAGCAATGCTTCTTAAGTATTTTAGCAACCGGACTTCAGACCTCATCTTTAATCTGCTATTGCTGTGGTGGCATCTCTAGGCAGACTATTCTCCTTGCACAAAGCCCACGGTATTTGTGAAGGCTCCTCAGTACCTGGACCTTCTCAGATCCAGTTGTCAGACTGGGGATGTGGTGGGTAACAGCTGTATTAGAGGTAATAACATCTTTACAAGATCTTGTTTGCTTAATGTCCCAAATACTAATAATCTACATTTGAAAAGCCCTCATGCACCCTCTATTATTATGCAATCTATACGTTGAATACCATTGTAATGATTAGATGCTGCTTTTCATCTTCAAAGAGCTGGGTGCATACTGAACTTTTTAAATACTGGTTATGGGTGGGCCATAGCAGACATGGCTTGGTTGGCACTATGCTGGACATGTAGTGGTGAGGCTTCTGGGAGTGGAGTGATGCCCTCTGGGGGTTCCCACACCCACCTAACACCAGGGCTGTAGAGGCGAGAGTGGGCACAGTGATTGAAGTCTCTTCTCTGAATCACCACGGAGGACTTGGGAGTGCAGAGCTTCCTTTGTCCTAATCATTAGACCTTCCTCCTGGAGAGCCAAGCCACCCCTTCCCATCCCAGATGCAACAGCCCAGGCTTTGCAGCAGCTGAGCTCAGGTCGGAGACCAAACCCTTCGAGCACTGGGACTGCTCCTCCTGAGCCCCGCCAGGTCTGCCTCTCTCCCTGCCTTCCTGAAGCTTGCTGTGATGAACCTTGCCATGGGAATTCAAGGGTACCCAGGCATCCCAGATGGAGTGAGGGAGGGAGATACATGAGGTACAGCCCTTCACTGCTCCTTCCTCAGGCCTAGGCTTGTTACTTGCCATTAACCTTTGGAGACTAATGTATAACCAACACATTTTCCAAATCTAAGGATGATTGCTTCCCTTACTCTTATGGAATAAAGGTTCCCTTTGAGGCTTTCAGAAATACTGGGTAATTCAAGTCAGACTGAGTGCTTACTGTACTATAATAATTCAGAGGCTAAGGATGCATGGCTGTGGTAGTCACAGCAGTATAACTCTGCTGCGATGGCTGTGGCGATGACAAAAGGAGAATCTGGCTTCAAGGTTGTATTTTTAATTCTCCTGGACCTTTGTCTGCACAGCAGTTATTTAAACATAATTCTCATTACTTATTTGTGTCCTTAATCTATTATTACATTAATTATACAATTTTTATGGTTTAAAAAAAATGTCATCGTTTAGCACATCTTAGTACATACTATTTCATTTATGTGCATATTTCTGTATTCACAGCATTCTGTGGCTCTAACTGATCAAAAACAATAAAAAATTTATAAAGTAAGAATACTCCCTTGGCCTTAACTTACACTACTTTTAATTCAATTTTAATTATTAATATTATAGTTGCTCTTTTCTAGAGCATGTGGAGGCCAGGCTCTTGGCCTTGGTTTTCTGTCTTGGATCTAAATGCTTAGCATTTCCAGCTACTCCTTTGCCCTTATTGCACCATTTTTCCTCATGCTTGACTAGGAAATATCTTGCTGGCATTTCTTACAGATGTTGCTGTGTTGTTACCATCTGTGATTAAGACATGGTGTCAAGAGCTTGAAAAATAGAATTCAGGAATGAGCCAAACAAAATCACAATGCCTGAGGGAGGTATTTTCTGTTATAAATTATCAAGGTGTCTCCTTATTTTTAAGCTGCAACTTTATAGGGTGTGCAGGACAGAGATGAGCCAAAGTTTGCAATTTTTTATTGTTCTTAATCAGTTATTGCCTTACCTATTCACTTGGCTTATGAGCAGGGCACACGTTTTAGGATGTGGTCATCATCTGTTGCACCTTATTGCTGAGTGGTCAAGGATCACATGTTAGTAATGCATCTCTGAAGGCAAATGCCACCCAGTGAGAACTGAGAGGTTTTTTCAGTGTCTTAGAAGTATTTTGATTTTTATTTGCCTCCCTGGCATTTTGAAATGAGCAGCTTTGAACATGAAAGGAGGGGAAAGGAGGAGAAAAAATGTATGAGACAGTGCAACAGATAACTGTGAAAGGTATAATACACAGGTTCATATTTTCTGTAGTAGCACAGGTTCTATTTTTAACTCTACCATCCCTGTATTCATTGCGTATCCAAAAGATACTGAGTTTCATCCAATGCTTGTCTTTGTCGGGATGGTTAATCTATGCCTTTAGCACATCCCTTCTTCTGGCCCTGGTTGGGGGAGATGTGTAGGTACACACACATATATGTACACTCCACAGGTTTGCAGAACTTCCGGTTAGTCCCTTTGTGAAATTATGGACAGATACAGGAAGTTGTCTGGGGGAGAGAAACAGAATAAAAAGGAGGGAACATAGAAGGATACAAAAAATAATATGGCAAGGCTTTTTTTTTTTTTAAGGTCTAAAATTGTCACTATATCACCTAGTGTAAGCTTTGAAGTGCAGGCCAAAGAATTATATTCAGTTTCTTTTGTATTGAGGCTAACAGCTCATGCTTGAGTGAGGTGGATATGGACCAGAAAGGCTGTCCCTCATGTATCTTACAGATTTTATTGTCTCTTTCCTGGGAGAAATGGGGTGAGGACAGCTCCTTCAGGTCTTTCTCTGGAGTACTAAGTGCTCTCCAGAAAGCTTGGATCTGCATAAGTGGATCCTGTTAACTTAATGGGGTCTTCTGCTTTTCTATCTTTCTTGTCAGTAATTTTTCAGTGTGGAAAATGTCCTCCTTCTTTGATTAGAAGTTGGTTATTACAAAAAGAACTATAAAAATTGAGCTTTTACTAAAAACATTGGGGCAGGGCGGGGGATGGAATCTGAGTAGTCTGACCCCCTTCTTGGTCACTGTTTGTAGTGGTACTTTTAATGAAAAAAACCCAGTATCCTGCAGCAAATATTCTGTCAGCAGCTGAGTTTTACTGTGCCCCTTTGGCAAGATATGAGAATTATACCTTCATGTCTCTCTTTCATAGTATGGACACACACATACATACAGAGAAGAAAGAACACAGTAAAAAGTACTAATGTACCATGAATGAGGAAAAATAATTAGTATTAGAGATTCTGCATGTGTTTTCTACAGCACATTCTTGCTGAATTTTCTAGCATTGACGGTTTTCCTTAGAAGCTCAATAGCCTGAGCAATAATCTAGCCTTTGAAATTTTTCACTGCCTGTATATTATAACCCATTTTTTCCTTTGGGAAGGGGACAGGATAGTGCAGTGAAACACATCTTCTGGATAATTTTAAGTGGTTTCCTGTGTCAGTTTTAAGAACTGCAAGTTAATAGCAGTAGGTAATAAACACGATAAAAGCAAGCAATGATGGCTTTTGGTCCTCTAATCTCTCCTTGTTTACTGACGGGCACCATACTGAGTCCAGAGAAAGATGGGATACTAAATTCTTAGATATTATTTCTTCTGTTTTTGTGCTATAATCTATTTATATGAATAGTCTATCCCTATCTGGGTTATTGTTTAACTAAAGAAAGCAGGTGAAACAGAAGAATCATCCTTCATCTACTATACATGAAATTTCTCTGTTGCAATGTCCTATAGAAAGCTGAAGTGTCACTAGTCCTCTAGAAAATTCACTTGCTTTTTGCCATTAGTATAATACAGCTGTATTTCACAATTTTACTGCTTTCTTTTGCTGTGTCATTTCTACACCAATCTCAGAGCAAAAAATCCTATCTGACTGCTGCCCATCGCCTTCTCTTTAGAGGCATTAGGATACTGAGCTGAGCCCTCTTGGGGTTGTGTACTTCTCTGAGGACACTGATTACCTGAAATAGCAATTGTGCTAAAGGGAGAGTGATAGGAAAAGATCTGATTCTGCCCCCCCCCCAAAATGTTTGATGAATGAAAGCAAATACAACCTCTTAGTTGTTACACCACTGATTATTTTCTCCCTTGTCTGGAAGGGAGCATTTCTGTTGATTTCAGGTGATTTGGGTGTGAGTTGATGGCTCCTGGCACCTTGAGGATGCACTGGAACTGGTGCCTGACATCAGCACTACTGATGACAATGTGTCATGAATGTCCTTATTTGTGCTTAAATATTCAGCTCCTTTTATTAACAGTGTGACAAATGTTGATTATCTGTGTGTGGTAAATGGTGTAATATGCAATTACTAGCACAAACAACTGATTGTTATGAAGTTCTTAATTTTTATAGGCTTAAGATGGAGACACAGATGCAGTTTAAAAAAAAAAAAAGGAGAGAGAAATAAAAGCTTTCTACAATGTCAACAGCCACTAAAAGCATTATATATATCACAGCCATCTTGCCCAAGGCAGAGTAGGAGGCATTGACCCATTACCAATGAGATCATGCATACAGCATTCAAGCATTCATGATGGGAAATGTCTTTGCTTCCCTCACCCTGCTTTATTTCCTGTTTTCTCCTTAAAAATGACACAAAACTAAAAAAAACAAACAAAACAAACCAAACCAACAACAAAAAACAACCAACCAAACAAAAAAAAACCCATAAGCCCATAAACCCTCCTGATTCTATAACTTTTAATTTTCATTTTCCTTTGTGACTCAATCCTCTGTGGGAAGTATCTCATTTTATTTACTTTATTACCACCCCTTTTCGTTAATCCAGGGCTCAGTGGTGCAAGCATCCCAAAGGCTGAGTGAGTTGGAATTGCTTTTCTGAGGACAGATCAGGAGAGGTTTCTTGCAGTAGGCAGACCATCACCTGGAGGTTGCAGGCAGTTTGTTCCCTTCCTGCAAGCCAGGCTGCACTGATGGCTGCTACTCAGTGATAAGCCTGACTCTTCCCATCCTTGTTCAGCATTATGTGTACTGCCAGGGCCATTAGCATTTATCTAATGAAAGTATTCTTAGTTCTCCACTCTGTGGCTCAATCCTGCTGCCATTAAAATGTTTGCTGGAGACAGGACTGGATCCAGCACTTGATTCTGCAGCGTTGAGCATCCTCATTTACCTCATTGTAACTCAACTCCTCTCGGAGCAGACCCCAGAAAAGTCATCCACTGGAGAGCATTCACAGCTTTGAAAGACTTATTTGATCTTTCTTTTTACTAGGCCACAAACTTTAAAATTATATAACTGTGTGCTCTCAAACATTGCACTGTTTAGCCTTTCATTTAGGCAATGGCGAGTTCAAAATAACTTATACCATTTATAGCAGTTAATTTCTTTCTAAAATCTTCCATCCTTTTTCACACTGTGCATTAAGTCCTGCTCCTGGAACAACAGCCCTACTTCATTTGAATAGGTCAGTTCATCATATAAAGCGCAAGAGGTTGAGCAAAGGTGATCTGAAACTGGTTGTGTGGGTAATGGCTATCAGTATCTGGTCCTGATTTTCTATGATCCAAATCATTAAATAGGTAAAAAGTTTACCCTGAAAAAAGCACGCATGTATATGTACAGTATAATCATGTTAACCAAGTTGTTTAAAATATAGCTTTCCCGTGTCCTGGCCTTTTAGGATTTCAGCTTCAGCCCAGCCTGCAGATAGATGGCTGTCAGTACCCGTGTGGGCCACCCGCTGGGACTGCTCAGGCAGCTGTGTGCAGAACTGGGGCTGCTGCATCCTTTCTGGTGTTTTACCTGGGGGACTGATCACCAGGAGGCAGCAAGCTGAGGCCGGTGGGTATGGCTGCTGCCCCTGCTCTACCTCGTCAGCCATCCCACCCTCTGTTTCTCCCCCTACTCAGACCCCAAAGAGAGGGGTGTCCGGACAAGGTCGGTCCCTGCCTAGGAATCCCTGCCAGTTGACAATACATGAGCACAGGCTGCCGCTGATTTTGATTTCTGTCCAAAGGGCTGGGATGTAACCCCCTGGATGCTGCTTGGGGATGGAGATAGACACTTCCCCCTGTCATGGTTTAGCCCCAGCCAGCAACTAAGCACCACACAGCTGCTTGCTCACTTCCCCCACCCCAGTGGGATGGGGGAGAGAATTAGAAGGGCAAAAGCAAGAAAACTCATGGGCTGAGATAAGAACAGTTTAATAATTTAGAAAAAATACTAATAGTAGTAGTAGTAGTACTAGTACTAGTAGTAATAATGAAAAGTAAAACAAGAGAGGGGCAAAACCCAGGGGAAAAAACCTAAAACTAAACAAGTGATGCAACCGCCCACCACACAGTGACCCACACCACCAGTTCCAGAGCTGTGGTTGCTGCTACCCCCGGCCAACTCCCGCCAGTTAATACACTGAGCATGACGTCACACGGTACGGAATATCCCTTTGGCCAATTTGGATCAGCTGTCTTGGCTGTGCTCCCTCTCATCATCTTCTGTATCCGGCAGAGCTTGGGAAGCTGGAAAAGTCCTTGACTAGTGTAGGCACTACTTAGCAACAACTAAAATATCAGTGTGTTATCAACATTATTCTCACACTCAAGCCAAAACACAGCACTGCACCAGCTACTAGAAAGAAAATTAACCCTATCCTAGCCGAAACCAGGACACGCCACTCTACTTGATCACCTTCTGCATGGGCCTACGCACCCCTGGATTTGAGTTTTAATTTCAGGCCCATTCAATAAAGCAGTGATTTTCCTTGGGAAGGATATATCTGCTAATAACCTGAAAAATCCAATCAAAGTCAGAAGTGGTCTGCAAAGGGATATAAGTAAATCCCCCAAACACCACAAATTGGCCAGCCTTTGCTGTAGCTATTTCTTGTTGGTTTTATAAGAACCTCTTGAAAATTCAATCATCTCATCCATTTTTTTATAATATGGTTACTTTTTGTATATAAAATTGGGTATCTCTTTGGAATTCCGGGGCATACATTTTTAATTTTCCAATTCATTTGGACTACAATTTTTTAAAATTCTTACCATCAGCATTTTGTGTGATCATATTAATGATGCTGGCTGCATCCACTGGCAGTTTTACAAAATACTTACTCCTTGTGCAGTTAAAATATTTTCCCATAGAAACCAGCCTGCCTGTGTTTGGAGCAAAGCAGCATGTACAGTGGCACTTGTAAAGCAGGTTGTATTCTTGATTGATCTGTGAGACACCTAAGGTGGTTGTTCGTCTGTGTTGAGTCAGGGACGCTTGGGCAATGGCATGTCCATCACCCTCTGACCACCGATAGCCAACAAAAGTAGCACTGCTGCTCTGTCCTTCCCCATGCAGCAGGTTTCACTTGCTGTCTCTTGAGCTTTGGTTTGCTGGCACTGTGTCATTGTTTTGGGTGGGATTATTTTTTCCGTAGTAGCTAGTATGGGGCAATTGTTTGCATTTGTGCTGTGTCATGATTTTAGCTGGGATAGAGTTAATTTTCTTCACTCTACCTGGTATAGTGCTGTGCTTTGAAATTAGCACGGGAAAAAAAACCAACATGTTGAGATAACACACAGATGTTTTGGGCTGTTGCTGGGTAGTGCTTGTACTAGTCAAGGACATTTCCAGCTTCCCATGCTCTGCTGGGTGCCCAAGAAGCTGGGAGTGGAGGGGGCACAGCTGAGAGAGTGGATTCAAACTGGCCAAAGGGACATTCCATATCATGTAACATCATGCCCAGTATGTTAACTGGGAGGAGCTGGCCGGAGGAGGGAGGAAGCAATCGCGGCTCGGGGACGGGCAGCATTGGTCGGCGGGTGGTGAGCGGTTGTATCGTTTGTGTTTCTGGGTTTTTTTTCCTTTTTTTTTCCCTTTCCCTTCCTTTTCCATTTTATTATATTAACATTATTGTCATTATTATCATAATCATTGTTACTATTATTATCATTTTATTGTAATCATTAAACTGTGCTTATCTCAACCCACAAGTTCTTTTGCTCGTCCAATTCTCTTCCCCATCCCACAGGGGTGGGGGGGGAGTGAGCGAGCGGCTGCGTGGTGTTCAGTTGCCAGCTGAGGCTGAACCACGGCATGCTGGAAACAGTGTTGATAATACAGGGATGTATTCACTATTACTGAGCAGTGCTTACACAGAGTCAAGGCCTTTTCTGCTCCTCACCCCACCCCACCAGCGAGTAGGCTGGGGGTGCACAACAAGTTAGGGGGGGACACAGATGGGACAGCTGACCCCAACTGACCCCAGGGGTGTCCGACACCATATGATGTCATGATCAGCATATAAAGCTGGGGGGAGAAGAAGGGAAGGGGGATGTTCAGGCTGATGGCATTTTTCTTCCAAAGTAACCACTACGCGTGATGGAGCCCTGCTTTCCTGGAGATGGCTGATCACCTGCCTGCCCATGGGAAGCAGTGAATGAATTCCTTGTTTTGCTTTGCTTCTGTGCGTGGCTTTTTTGTTACCTATTGAATTGTCTTTACCTCAACCCAGACTTTTTCTCACTTTTACTCTTCTGATTCTCTTCCCTTATCCCACCAGTGAGGAGTGAGCAAGTGGCTGAGTGGGGCTTAGTTGCCGGCTGGGGTTAAATCATGACACACTGACAGAGCAGTGCTCCTGAGCTGCTGTCCAACTGCAAGCACCTGACAAGTCTGAATCATTGCGTAGGTGTACAGGATGTTTCTTGTACCTGGGTCTGAGCAGTGGGCTGTTTCATACATTTCTTGGGCTGACTGACAGAGTCTGCAGTATGTCTCCTCCTCCTTGTACCTATATCCCATTGCATGGGCTGGGAGGTTGGACTGCCAGGGTTTGCCTCAGGGTGCTGGCTGAGCTGTAAAACAGATTGTGCTGTAAGAAAATAAGAAATAGTCCTAATGAAATGAATTGAAGTTTCACCAGAGCACTCGTTAAGTGGGTAATGAATCAAACACAACAGGGACTTCTGGCTATCCTTTTGCTGTGTTTAGAGGCTGCTTTTTAATTCCTCAGGTAAGCTGCATAACAGAGGCTGGACAGGTGGGGAGGGTGTGGGGACAGAAACAACCTTATCTGAATTCTTTATTTAACACCTAAAGCTTGAAATCTCACTTATCAAAGAGAGATAACTGTGGCAAGATCTTTTTTAGGGTCTACAATCATAGGAAACAAGTTCTCAAAGCCATGCACACTGAGAAAACCTTCATTTCAGAGTGGACTGGACTGAACATAAAGCAGTCAAGCAGAGCTTTGGAACTTGCTGTTGTAGGAATAACAACGTTCCCTGGCGATGTAGTGTTGTAGCCACATAAGAACAGACCCGGCATCCTCTCATTGCCAGTCTGTTATCCATTTGGTTAACGCTTTCATTACAGGTCTAACTTTATGTCTCCAACAGACAAGCGAAACTATTTAGTAACTTGAGACCAGAATGGAGCTTAAATATATGATCAAAAATGTAGGGAATTGATGTGATTTTTCTTTTTAATGACTCAAAGCAGTGTTTCTACTTTGTTTTTCTATAACTTCCTCGTTTACACTCAGAAAAGAGTTATTGGTTGTTGGAGGGGTACATAAAAACAGTGACAAATTATAGCCAGATATGCTAAATGCATAACCAGCTCATGGCAATATAAACCCTGTTCTTTTGATTTTGTTTCAAAAGTTTTGGTCTACATAAATAAATTCCAAAGGGAAGCTACAAATGCTCACAAGACAGGGATAATTAACCCTGCAATCATCTGATCCTCAGTTAAGCATGTTACCCATCAGACTTCCTGCAGACTCACAGAAGACCACCATAACTGAAGACTGAAAGTTGAGCTTTATTTCCACCTTTGTTTCCGCTTTCACATGAAACATTCTTTTAAACATGAAGCTTCTTAGTCCCTCTGCTTAAACCCACAAAAGTCTCTTAATTTTTTAAAAAGTACGTGCTTCACCAAAGAAAAGTGCTCAGAATTATATATTGTTTGAGGGAGGAAGTATTAAGTGCTTAATTTTATAATCTAAAGGTGAACTCAGCCTTTCTCACAGAAAGCTGTGTTTGAACTAGGTGTGGATTTAAAACAAAAAACAAAAAGATCATGCTATAAAAATAGAAGAAGTTGGGGGGGAAAAGCTGCTTCTTGAAATTTAGTCACATAATACCAACTAGCAAAAAATATCTTGTAGATGAAACTTAATATATAAATTAAGCTTGTGTCTCACACTTTTTTCTCTATTATCTGATACCAAAACCTTTTTCTCTGACTCAGTTTAGAAAGGGGTTCTGAATTGTTGTCTGTCTCACTCACCTTCTTTTGTTCTGCAGGAAGAAGAGAGTTTAAAAAAAATCCTGGGCAAATAGCAAAGTTAATACTTTCAAAGATCTCTCACAAGTTTGACAAATATAGTACCTGCTCTGCTACAGAATACAGTGGATGCAAGAAGTTTCAGAAGCCAGCACTTAATTAGGTAACCAGCAGAAAATGAGAGATAAAAGCCAGTGTCACTGAATGGAGATTGTGCATTTCTGTGGCTAGGGAAAAAGTCTATGGGGTGGCTATTTAAAGTTAATTCTTCACTGTTACCTGCAGATGAGCAAACGTGGAGTCGTTTCTACCTTATCTTAAACCAAGGACTCTGTGTTGTATGGGTAAAACACTGTACCAGAGACAGGTATTTGACCATTACTGAGCTGCCATATATGATTTCTTTCTTGGTTAGGTCTGATCTTGCTGGTCTGTCCTTTCTTTCATCTCTGTAAGAAACTATTGATGTCTTGCTTCTCAATCCCTACTTCCCTAAATCTTTGGTTCTTTCTTCTATTTTTCCAGAGTTACAGATATTAAGTGAGAAATAATGAGAACAAAACAGCTATAGAAATGTGTCTGAAGTGTCATTTTCCAATGCGGTGTAGGTATCTGATGTGAGTGTCCTTCCCCTCTTCCTAGCCCAGGCAGTGCTGTGGTAAGACTCATTATTTATCTTCATATACTGTCATTGTTGCCGTTTTTCCTTTGACTTATTTTTATCCCTAAAAGGCAAGTGGCTGTAGTTCATTGCATGCAGTTTCTGGAGTTTGGAAGTAGAGAGGTTTTCTAGAAGCAAAGTCACCTGTTGATCTTTGCATTGATCTCTGCATTATCCTTTGTTTTTCTCATTTGCAAGTTGTTGTTTCCATGATGTGGCTTCATGTTTACTTCAATATGGTTGGGTCTGGGGGAGGAAGGAAAGGAAGGAAGGGAGGGAGGAAGGAAGGAAGACTTTTCTGACTCATCTGAGTTATTTCTGACTTCTAACAACCTTCTAGATGTGATTTTCGGGGGGGTGACATTACTGCTTTAATGTGTACTGCTTGGGGTTTTTTGTCTGTGAGAAACAGATGTATTTGCTTGAATTTCTTTCCAATTATTTACTATGACTCTCCGTTATGGTCAGCTGTATATCATATCGCTTAAAAAATAAACAAACAAACAAATTCCATGATGTTGCAAGTGTTGGAATTGTTGCTATATAATTGTAACTCTTAGTGGGGTGAAGAACAAGATCTGGAAGGTCCTTTTTTTTCTTTTCCCCTACTCTTGCTAAATCCATGCAGCTTTGAAGACACTAGTGCTGAAGACACTGTACTTTTTAGATTTGAGAGGGGGATCGAAGACCTCCTGTCCATTCCTTAAAGAGTAATCAGATTACAGAAAATGGGACAATGAATAAAAGCAGTGGGAGAAGGATTTGGCCTGCTGTAAAGCACTGAGGCAGATTGTCCAGTGATCTGTGCAGTGTTCCTTGGAAAACATTTAACATGTAGTTTAATCTTGTTATAGGATAGTTTATGTGTATCTTTATGCGCAAAAATTGAAAAAAAAAATAAAAGGGGAAACATTTAACATGTAGTTTAATCTTGTTATAGGATAGTTTATGTGTATCTTTATGCGCAAAAATTGAAAAAAAAAATAAAAGGGGGTTAGTAGATCTCACAAAACGGGAGCTTTGACTGTAGTAACAAAAATACTAGAATAAAAGGTTTTCTGATTTTATTGTGTAATTTGGTGTATTACAGTTACAGTTAACTTGAATCAATGTAACTCACTGAAGTCATTAGGTCTACACCAATTTGCTTGGTGAGATTCACTGCCAACTGCCTGCCATGCAAAAACTCCAGCACCATTATTCAAGCACAGACGGTGCTGTGTGGGACTGGAGGAGAAATTGCTTACTTTTTTTCTAATCCCTGCATCAATTCACAGATTTATCTGAGAGGTAGGAGAGGGGAAAGCCATCTTAAAGTCTTGTTCTGTGGGAAAAAGCTGCCATCCTAAGGCCTCTGCAGTTCAGCCGCGATCACACGGCTCCCATCGGATGCTGCAAGGCCCAATGACCTTGCCAATTTGGCATGGCTGTCCTCATCTGTGAACCTGGTGGTCTGGCTGCTCATTGCGTCCATCTTTCAGAAAGGAAACAGAGTTTGAAGCTGCTGGCTTGTGATGAATTAGCATGGGCTAATGTTGTACTTTGGATTACAGTCACCATTGTGGGTTAGAATTTCCTGGGATGACGACAGCTAAATGTCAATGCTTTTCTTACTTTCTTTCCTAATGCTAGTATAAATAGTACAATGGCAAAAAAAGAGAAGTATTGGCTCCTCCCACACCTATGATTGCTGCAGCATTACAGGGCAGACAAAGGATGCCCTGGGCATTTCCAGCAGAGAGTGAGCAAGGTCCTCACAGAAAGGATTTTGAGTTGTTATGAGAGCCTGTTGTGTCCTTTAAGAAGCACTATAAATATTTTATAAAGTATAGCATAGCAGTTGTTTTGGCAGCCAGCTGGGTGGGTTGGAAGATTCTTGCTAGTATTCACTGAAATGGCAGCTAGGAAAAAGACTTTGTTCAGAGGTTTCAGACTTGGAGCATCCTCTGACTGCCTTGGAATGTTTCCAGCCCAAGATTCAGTGACTAATAGAAAAGTCTATTAAAATAAACAGAAAGCACCTCTGAGCTATTACTGTAATGCCGTAAATCAGTAAACAGGCTGAGGTTTCAGTTTTAGCATCTGGTTCATTCAGTATATGGCTAATACTACATACACAGGAAGAATGCACATGCTTCCTCAAGGTACTAGTTGTCCTGTGTTGCAAGGCCAAACCAAAAATTAGTCTCTAGAATGGTCCTAGCAGCTGAAAGGAACATTTTTATGCTGGAAAACCAGATTTCTAGTATGCAAGATGAAGGAGAACTGGATGTTGAAAAGTGGATGTATTCTATGGCTGCATGAAGGTGTACGGCAGGGAAGTGAACCTGAAATTATC
Source organism: Phalacrocorax aristotelis (assembly GCF_949628215.1). Taxonomy (NCBI): domain Eukaryota; kingdom Metazoa; phylum Chordata; class Aves; order Suliformes; family Phalacrocoracidae; genus Phalacrocorax; species Phalacrocorax aristotelis. Next base: position 77,271,716 of record NC_134278.1, on the reverse strand, counting down.
TTGCTGTTCTGTAAAAAGAATGTGTTTTTTGATTAGCTATCCTTTTAGAGACACGACCTTATGCCTGTCTACTTTTTCCTTAACACGCATCTTCTCTAAAACAGAACATCAGAACATCTTTATGCTTTTTTGCATTAACTTGTGCATAGTATAATTATGCATTTATGTACATTCAAGCCTGTAGCTTCATTAGAATAATACCTGGCTTTAAGAGCATGATGAAATCCGCACTGTACAGTTACCAGTAGAAAGCCAAAATGATGATAAGCCTGCTGAAGCAGTGTACTTAAGCTTATGGAACAAAAATGATGTGCCAGTTAAAAATGGGCATTTTTCTCCTAAAGTTCTGATCTCCTAGCTGAATTCAAAGTATCAATCTAATCTGGAGAGATGTATCATGTTATTTATATCCTTTTGATAAACCACCAAAATAACCTTTGAAAATCAGATGGCGTGTGCCTTTAACAGCCTTCTGAGACTTTCCCTAAAAATAGTTTAGAAAGCAACAGAGTCAAATTGTTGGGGAATTGCACTCAAATGCATTAGAGAGTCTATTCCTGCGGCACTTAAGCCAGCCAAAGTAATAAATATAAAATGGTAATTTTTCTCCATGAGCTGTGCTTGCTGCTCCCACATGATTTCATTCCCACCCTGGAGTAATATAACACTGCCTGCTCAAACAATCTCCTGGATTCATGGAATAAGGCAGCATGTGGTTGCTACTTTGTTAAGCGTGCTCAGAAAAGTCGACAATTACAATTAATTCCCTTTTGCCTGAGAGCATCCCATCATGATTTCCATACCACAAGTGTTGCTGGATTTTTTTAAATTGTAAGGAAATTTAGACCAAGTAATGGATTAGAAGAATATATTGGTGTATTAAACAAGAAGTGAAAACTTTGGCAAAATAGGATGTAGCTGCATTTTGGTCTTTAGCTATATATTTCTGGACTGGTTTCTAAATAAATAGGGGTAATAAGCAGAGCAAATACTGTAGGTAGACATTCAGCAGTGGTTTAGTTCATTTCACTTCTTTTTTTGTCTGATGAATCAATCAACAATTTCTTCCCAATAATTGTCAACCATGGGGATTTATGTTAATTTGGGGATCTGCTCTGTACTATCCAAATTCTGTGGGCTTCACGCTACTTGTAAGAGGTTAGTCTGCCCCATTCATGTTTTCCTTGCTGAGGAGATTTTGGCTTTGACCTGAAGGTGGCCAGAGGCACACTGGGGCCATAGTCCTCCTGTGTTGACTAAATCATCTGTGTGGGCAGCTGGTACATTGTCAGAGCTGGTATTTTGATTTTAGTGCCAGCTTTTATGTTAAGACGTAATTACCATACTCTTGAGACATGCTTGCAGCGGTCATCTCCCTGGTTAATTACCAGCTTATTTCAGGGTATTTGGTGATATTTTCCAGTGCAAATGTTAGCGGTGTGCCTATGTTAGCAGGTTAATTTTTCTTTCAGGGGTAATCATCATCCAATCCTTTGAAGTCAGAGATGACTGCAAGCAATTATCTTTTTGTTAAGGTGCTTAACAGACATCTTGGCAGCTCAGCCATCATGGCATACTCTTTTCTGTTCTTTTTTCCTCATTCAACCAGATTGCATCCTTTATGAAGCTCCTTCTGCTGAAATGTATTGTAGGCGCCCCACAGCCAGCACTTCATGGGAAACGCAATCCAGTTGGGAAGACAGTATAAGCATAGGAAGTAGAATACATATATTATTCCACAGGGGTAGTTTAAGCATACATAGTGCTGGGTTGAAAATGAAACATTGTGACCCTAGATGAAAACGAAGGGGTAATACAGGAAAGTGCTTGGGGACAATAACTCTGGGTTTTGATTACCTATAATGTTGAATTGAATATCTTAGTCTGGTGTCTTTTCAATAAGTGGATTTTTTTCTTTGTTTGCATGCTCTGTGTATGCTTTTTCTGAAAACATACTTTATAGGGATTCTGGCTTCTTCTGTTTCTCAAATCTAGTAAAAAATCCAAAACACTGTGAGGCTGTCAAGTATAACCAGGTATTCTTCCTTGCTTATTGTCTCTATTGAGATTAAGGGCATGTCTGCCTTGCACAATGGAGCATCCTCCAAAAACTTGTCAATCAGCTAGCTGAACCCATGAAGCAGTATATGTTTTTGGAATGCTCTGCGGAAAAATTAACTGAGTAGCTGAAGAATAAGATACTTGATCTACCCCATCTCCCCAGGAAGACCTATTCCTTGTCTCCCTGCTTAGAATGGAGAACAGTTTCAAGATTCACACAGCTGTGTGTTTAATTTTATTGCCGAAATTAGAGTCCTGGTTCATGTTTGGTGGTAGATTTAACCATAACTCACAGTATGCTTACTGTTGACAGCTGCCTACACCATGTCTTCAAGAAGCTACCAGGAACAGGCAAGGCTAAACAGTGGGCGTGTTATCTCATGTAACCCTCCGTTTCTTCGCTCAGCACATTAACACAGGTTGTGATTGGTGATGGTTCATATTATTCAACAGGCCAAATATTTCAGCAGGACATGAGTTGGATATGTGTCTTATTTAGTCATCTCTGTTCAAGGATGTTAACCCAGAATTTTGGTAGGCAAAGACTTACGGAGTATAAGCAATTAATCGAACCCATTTATTAAATATCAGTCATTACCCTTTCTTCTGCTGCCTGACCCAAAGACATTTCACCTCCTTCCAAAGACAGCTGAGATGATTAGATAAATTCAAATGTTAGGTATCGTGGTGGGTTTTTTTTTGTTTTGGTTTGACTTTTTTTCAGCCACTTTGATTCTGTTGCACATTACAAGGACTGAATCTTGTTGATGGCATTACATTATTAAGTGCATCATCAGGATAAGCTAGAACACTGCTGAGGGTAAACCACTTTTCGTTCCTAAGTTAGTTCATTTAACAGTGGCTCAGGTATCTCTGCATCCTCAATATACTTCTGCCCTCAGTCCATATGTGGTGCATGGGTTATTTCAGCTAGAGTAGCTAGGAGAAGTCAATTTTTAAAGTAACCTACTGCATTGTGATTCTTCATGGAATATCTCATAACTGAACCACTTGCTACTGTTTGTGCTGCTTTCTGGAAAGAAGGGTTTCCACAGTGCTCATGGAGGACGCCCACTGTTGCTTAGAAGAACAGCAAATTGAGACTTGGGGACTTGGCATCCCTTGGAGAGTTCCTGTCAAGTCCTCAGGCATAATCTCCATTGCTGAAATATATTTGTTTCTTCACTGCAGCGAGCGGCTGCGTGGTGTTCAGTTGCCAGCTGAGGCTGAACCACAACAACCCTGCTGAAAACTCTCTCAGACTGCCCAGAGGAGGGGCTGCACCAAACAGTTGCAGTGTTATTTTCTTTTTTTCACAAAGGTGTCATCTCAAAGGGCCTCTTCATCACCTTGGGGGAACACTTTGAGACACCTGGCTTGCAGGACCCTTGTTAAATACCTCCTCTTCTTCCTTAGGATAATGTTCCAGATTGTTTTCTGTTTCTGTCACATCTTATTTTCCTACCCTAATCAGTATAGTCAAAGTGCCTGCAGATTTTATATGCCACTTGTTTTTTTTGTTTTTGTGGGTTTTTTTTGTGGGTTTTTTTTGTGTGTGTGTGGTTTCTTTGTGGTTTTTTTCAAGAAATGTTTTTGGCTGAGCATCAAGTCCTGTTTTTTCCCTTTTGCCTATCAAATAATTGTGCCTGAGTGTTGCTGAGGTGATATTAGGCCATTCTGAGGAGTTCTGCCTTGTCACTTGGAGCTTCTTTTTTCTTTACTGGCTGGGCAAATAGGGAATAGCCTAAAAAGTCTCTCCTCAGTTTGTTTTGGTTGTGATTTTCCATGGTGCTCTGAACTACTGTTTTCTGTGTATTTCTACATCTGTATGATTTTGGCGAATGCTACATGGCTAGTAATAACCTCTCTGTTGTGAGTTTTTTTAATGTATATAGAAAAACAAGCCAGTTGTTTGCAAGTTTTTTTGTGATTTTTCTTCATGAAACTATAGGAAAGTTGACTAGAATCAGAAACAAATGCCTGTTAAACTCTAAAGGATCATTGTAATCCAAGAAATGCGGTGGCCTTGATTCACTTAATTTTTAATTAAGTTCGTTGTCCTCAAACTCCTGTGGAATTTGCCTTGAGTGACTAAGCTTTTTGTATGGCATGCGTTTTGCTGACTTTCTCAGTTTTCTGCAGTTGTCTAATGCCAAACCTATGCCCCTAAGGTACTCCCTAGAATACAGATTAAACTATAACATAGTCTCCCCCAAATAAGGAGGTGCTTGTGATTGGACTGAAAAGTGGATGTGGGTGTGTTTTCATCAGTTCCTACATAGACATGAATGAAACTGAGTCTTTGGTCATTCCCCAGGTGTGTGCCTGCTTGCATATTTCTGAGAACAGCGGCTTTGACAGGGCTGCCTCCATACCACCTGCCAAACCCCAGGGAGAGTCACTGCAGCCTTCCTACAAGGGAGGTGAGAACTTTGCATCTGCTTGATCACCTGTGCACAGGGGTGAGCATAAGGGCATGTGCCAATCCAGTTGTCTATTAACAAAAACAACTCTTTGTCTTGCATTAAAAAACTACGTTACTTTTGAAGGCTGCTTGGAAAGCCCCTAGGCAACTTTTCAGAAAAGGAAAGGGACATCAAAGAAAGGCTTTCAAAGGTATCTGTACTTGGGATCCATAAGTCCTTAATTTTCAAGGAGGAGTCAGACTGGCAATCTCTTTGTGTCTTCTGAAGAACTTTGTAAAGTTGAATGGAAAATTTTCTTCTTTTGCTGTTGTTGTTTTGGGTTTTTTTTAAGTTCTCAGGAAAATACATATTATTTGATTTGGAGATATATGTATTTCTAAGTGATCCTTTCTAAAGCTGCCACAATTGACCTGACAACTGAACAAAAGCTCTTTCAAAATATGATGCTATTTCTCAGCCAAGCAAACAATAATGCTCCAGCAACTAACATACTCTAATGTTTCTATTGACCACTGCAGGACCTAGCTGTGCTCAGTGCTTCTACTGGCCTGCTTTTTTCTGTCATTGGAGTGCTAAGGGAGATGTAGATTATGTCAGAATTTTTATGTGGAGGGGAAATGTCTCCAGTTCTATGGGCTCTAGAGTCCCAGTAAACCTTATGTTGTGCTTAAGGCTCCATGTCATTTAATTCATTAAGGTAAAGACACAGCTTCTTTAGTACCTTGTAATTTTTGAGACCCATGTGTGCTTCCTGTGGCAGGTGACAGTATTTTAGTAAAAATGCTGTGTTGCTAGAAGGGCATTCCCTGTGGGAAATAGCTGAAGTGCAAAGACGTTGCCATGGCTGATCTGATACTTGGAGCTTGGTTCTGGTTCACTGACTTTTTTAAGAGGCTTGGAAGTTCAAATGATCAAAAGCAAAACAGGTAACATCAAATAATTAAAAAACAAAGAAACACACAAACCCCCCCAAAACTCTGTGCATCAACATTTTTTATTGGCTGCTTTACTATCTTTGATTTTAAACTCCGCTGTTTGCTCCCAGAGACTGCTGATACCATCTGTAGAGATGGAGGAGATGCCAGCAGTCTTGCTCTCAGCATGCTTTCTATGCATCCTAACAAGTCCATAAAGAGTGTAATAAAATTTTGAGGTATTCACTGAGTTTTATCTGATGAGAAGTTAAAAAGAAAGCACTTCTGTCAAACCCTTGTCTTCACCATTTTTGCCAGATCTTTCATCAAAGAACTGATTTACAGTGGTACCATAAACATTGTACATTCCATGTTAAAAGTATGTTGCTCCTGCAGAATACAGTTTTCAAATATTCCCGAACTCATTGATATCAATGAATAATAACATGCACTATGGCATTTCTACTCAGAAAGGGCAAAGCCAAAGTTACCTTACTGTACCATTCTGTGGCTGTGTTTTCCAGCTCAGCTAGGTATAAGCTTAGTGCCAATTCCTCTCTCCAGTTAATGTAATTGGTTTGCTTCACAGTAATTCACTGCAATTGCTTTGCTTCATTATAAACTTCGAGCTCTGCAAATAGTCAGTGTCCATAGGGAAACAAAGCAGTAGGAACACCTGCAAACCTGCTCTCTGCTGCTGAGTTTGTCTTCTGTCATTTTTCTACTTTTATCTAGAGTTTAATTCCAACCTTGGTTAAGAGTTACAGGTTTTATCTTGGACCTTTGCACCTGGATGTCAATGGGTTGTGAATCTGCCTGTCCAGCAATATACATCATGCCAGGTTGCACTTCGAACTAGACTTTCAAAGATGCGTGAAGAAGCCACTTAATAAAGACATTTCCTTGATGCATAGAACCTGCCAATATTCCTCGATATTAACTAAGAAAAGCCTGAAATGCATCTTCTGTAAATTCCAATATATTCATTCAGCTTAAAACTTCTATTTTTTTTCCCTAACCTCTCCAACCTGTGCCCCCTGGCCTTGTTTTTAAGCACGATTTTTTGTGGTGGTGTTGTTCAAATAAGAGAAACCCTGCAGCATCTAGTTCTTCGTGATCGCCTTTGTTCAGACACTGTCCCCTGCCCCTTAGTTTTTTAATATGGTCCCCGGGTTTCTGTATGTGCTGTGAGGGTGCTACTACAAATAGCAGTTCCTGGGAGAATGATCTTCTGCAATGTGAACCAAGTGCATAGACACAAAGCTTCAATGCTCAAAAATGGGAGAGTGTGAATAGGTACATTCCTCCTTCCTCCCCTCGTTATGGAGCTTTCTGCCATAATACTCTCCTCAAGAAAAGTAGCTTTGTGTAGGCTCCCATCAATGTTACATCATGGGAAAAATGCATTGAACAGCAAGCACTAAAATAAGCAGTGTTTGAGGAAAGAACTGTGCCTCTACACAGTTCTTACACTGTCTCAATCACTTTCACCTGTTCAAAGTACCGTTTGTTAGTAGCTTACTCATTTAATTTTTAACAGGAATTTTGTAATCATAATGAAAGGAAAAATTGCAGAGGCAGCAAATATTAAGATGACTTTTTCTATGTTGTTTGGAATGCACTGTTGATCTGCCATTATACAATGGGACAGAAGAAGCCTCTTTGTACAGGTTATTGCAAGGTTGTGATTCGCTAATTATTCTTTCCCCTGTCCATAGAGGCTCTGAAATTTGCCTCTGAGTTGTCAGCTGATACTGAGGCACATGATCTGTAAAACCTCTGCAAAGAAGCTCATACCATTCACACTGTTCTAAGTACAGGATGCTTTTTTTACAGAGGGCAACTATTTTAGATAGGCCATAAAATTGTCATGAGTTATAAATCTCTGGAATTAATACAGCACAGCATTTAATCTCCAGAGAGCCAGCAATATCTGAAACAGCTATAGCCATACTCTATAAGCGACTGCATACAAAATTATTTGTGGGATGAGCAGTCACTTTTAGCATGGTTCAGGTAGCAATTTACTTTATAAAGACCACCCAATTTCACCTGAGTTCTTATACAGAATCAATACCCTCATTGGAATTTAAATTAGAATGTAACCAGATGTGGTCCTGCAGGAATGTAAATTCATCAACTCCAACCGAGCCAGATACACCTAGGCTACATCTTTTAGAGTCAAATATGACTGTCTCAGTCTCTGTCAATTCCAATAATGTTGTTTTAGTGACTCAGTTGTCATTTCCTCTGTCATCATGCTGTATGGCGTGAACAGACAGAAGGGGAAGAAATTGCTGCACTCCATTGAAATTTACTGTTCATCCCTTCTTTAGTCTAAACCAGGTGTTTTACAGTGCAAAAAAAAATGATGCCTCATGCACAGTACTTCAAAGCACCTTTTTATTCAGACCAAGTTGTGAAACAGCTGTAATGCTGAGTGGGTTTTAATCATGAATTCACAAAAATCCCAGGCAAATAAACTGACAGCATTGATTGTGTACAAAAATGTAATACAGATTATGAAATGTCTTGGCTCTAGAAAAGTTCTTTCAGCCAGGTTACTGCTGCACCCTTAGTTTTCAATGGTGTTTCCCCACTTCCAGCACTGTTGTCAAGATCATAGCTCTACCTTTTTTCTCTGGACCGGTCTCAAGTTTCTCTTTAAATACATTATCATCATATAGTGAATGAGCTGACATCATAAAACAACCCTGATGTTCCTTTTGCTGATAACTCCTGTAGAAAGTCTGGCAGTTTAAACTTCCCTGGTACTTGAGAAAACAGATATTTTTAAAAAGCCCAAAGAGAGTATTATGGACCAATACCTAGTATTTAACAGAGTGAAAACGCAGAAGAAAGCCACACAGAAAACATACTGCAAATGCAGTGGTGACATTTAGTGAATTTTTCAAAAAGATAGGGAGGAAGCAGTGGTGGAGGAGAAGGCAGCCTGGTGATGACTCCTTAGACCACCCCATGCTCCTGGGTATTTGTGTTGCATGCCTCCTCCCTGATGCACCATGTGCTGGCTGCTGCCAGAGGCTGGGGCTTGATGGGCCAGTGGCTTGATCTAGTGTGGCAAATCCTCTGTCACTGTGCTGTAGCTGACATGAAAGTACAGAACATCCCTGCCAAGGACTGGTTTCCACTGGGCTGAGTACCAGCTTCCTGACATGTACCTACCATCTCCTGTAAAGTGCCACAAGATGCCATTTTCAGACAATTTCTTCTCTACCCCTCTCCTTCATTGTAAATAACTGAAAAAGAAACAGTGTTAAACTATTAAGGCAAGATTTTGAGATGGGAAGAGAGAGGCTGGTTTTGCTTTTCATACAGATTCTGTAAAAATCCTTCTGCAAATCCCTCAATTTTCAGAAACAAGGAATACCATCAGAGACTGGGACTGATTTTTAACAAAAAAAAAAAAAATCCCATCCCTGCTGTTATTCTTCCTGCAGCTGAAAATATTTCTGTGAGGAGAATGTACAGCCTAAGTATGAATTCGATGCTAAAATGAGAAAAATAAGCTTATCCTATCTCTTCATTAGGACACACTTTTAATTTTAATGTCTTTTCATGTATGCAAGAACCAGCTGCAGATGTTGCTGCCATTATGTAAATGAATAAAGTAAAACCCTAACCAAAAAACTTTGAATCCAGAAAGCAGGGGATCATTCCCAACAGTTCAGATGTTTCCCCCAAGCAATTTTTTTTTTCTAAAGAAATAAATTGTAGACCCCAGAATAAATGCACATTGACCAGTACATATTGCTGTCAAGTCAGAACTGTCATGGTCCGTGGGGAATTTGTAAAGTCTCTTAACAGAAGTCAGTCATCCTCTGTGAGACTAAAGCATCTTTGCTGCTTGTAGAAAAACTTGTGTTGTTTTCAAAACTAAATTTTTGGTAGTCTTTAATACTAAAACTATGACTCTAAGAAAAGTCAAAGCGTGTTCTAGCCAGCAAGGAAGGAATTAATGCCATGAACACTGCAATGTGAAAATAATAGAATAATGTTGTGATGTGGAAAGCTTTATTTTAATTCTCTATTTAAGAGGCCTAAGTTGAGCCAGAATGGGATGAGCAGCACTAGACAACTTCCACTTTCTCTTAATGATGCCTTCTGCAATAAGTAGCTATGTATTTTAACTTAAGTTGCCTCCTGTACGAAGGGAAAACAAAGATGATGTTCCATATTATGTTGGCCTATTCTTTTGGTAAATGGACCCTCTCTCTTTCTTTGCTTTTCTTCACAGTTTCAGGTGTAAATAACAGATAGAGGAGTTGTAATTACAACAAAAAGTTCCATTGGAATGACTATTTCTTTTAAGTAGGTTGTATTTCATTTCTCATTTGCCCCAACAACATAACCAACACGATGTAACATCATACTCCTCAGACTGTGTAGTAAATTGATATGAAAAAGCTCCCTTACATTTACTGTTCCATCACGTGCAACTGAGCTCTGATCCAGCTTTCCACACTTACATAAAGAGTGCTGTTGACTTCAGTTATGTATCAGATATTATCCCTCTGCCTGGCTGGCCTTGTTATCTTTAGAGTGACTACACAGGTGTAAAAGTGGAAGAGAATTTAGTATGTGTTTTTAAAAAGTGGTAAAGATCAAGAGAAATTAGAATGAGGATTTTCAGCAATATCTCCTACTGCATTGTTTTTGTATATGAGGTTTGTTCTTGGCCTTGGTGTTTTGTAGCTTTACATTCTTGCTTATGCTGGTATTTCAACCAAAGGCAGTTGTACATCTTGTTTAAAAACTAGTATATCAAAGACAGGAAATGGTTATTTATTTTTCCATTAGGATAATGGAAAAAGGTTTGGTTTTGGGGTTTTTTGTTTGATTGTTTTTAAAAAAGCAAGATATCCCACTTAGATTTGCAATATTCCCTGTGCTTATATAGACACTAAAAGTCTGAAGTGAGAAAAGAAAATTAAAAACATTAATTTTTTGAATCTGTGGCTAAAAAGGAATAAAAGTAATCCATAATGCTTTTTGCACAAATAAGGTCATCTTTACCCTCCCGTTTGGCGTTCTTTGCTACCTGGCTATTTTCTCCCTGTATTCAACTTTGCTCTTTCTTTCATTTGTTATTACTCCTGGTTCAAAACTATTTCTTTAAAATATAAAAATAATACCAGTAAGGATGAAAAGCCTGTTATAACAACTCCATTTGTCCTGGAGGTGATTGCAGCCAGCAACAAGGAAAGAAAAGGGAAAGGAGATGAAAAGGTATAGAGTTTGTTGCCACAATGTAAGGAATGATTGTGAAAGAGACTTAAATTAAAATGTTCCTCTAAATAAGATTCTACATTAGTATGTTTCCTAGAATCCCCATATCCTTATATCTTTTTCTCATCCTCTTTGTCAACATTTGAAACAATGATAAACTCCCTTTGACAGAAAATAGGAGTCTCAGGTACACTTTCAAACTACATCATGATAGTAAATGGATACCACTGCTTACTGACCAAGGAAACGTATCCAAGCCACTACACTAGTTCTTCTCCCTCCACTCAGAGATTAATAATCTACATGAATCACACCTATCTAGAGAATGTGATTTAAGCTTCCTATAGAATTACAGAAAGGTCTTATGACCTTTCTCCCTGAGTTTCCTCTTCATTTTTTTTCCCTGATATCCAGACTTTCTACCTTCTCTTTTTGTGAGTGCCTTCATGGTGTTTCCTGACCTTCCTCTTCCTGCACAACTCTGGAAGTATTTCACACTTGTAGAACTTGCCCCCCTTTTTATGCTTGCAAATAGCTATCTTTGAATTTTAACTTTGATGTACTTCGTATGAGTCAAAATCAAGAATTCCCTTTAGCTTTTTCTCCCTCTTCATTGCTTCTTTGCCCCATCCAGAATATTGCATTGTGTAGTGAATTGATTGGTGTTCTATGGTCCCACCAGACAGGGGAATAGCAGCATTTCTGGTCAGAAATAGGTCCCTTGAGGGAGTTCTACACGTATATCTTTTCAGATATTGGATGGGGAAGCTCTAGAGAGTGGTACTGTATGTGTACTGTATATCATGTGTATGTGTGTATTCAGAAAAAGTCACTTTTTTAATCCCCTTCTGAAATATTCTTCCTGGCTTTGCTTTTAATTAGCACCAGAAATGCAATTACCGAACTAATAAATCTCAAAGTATATTTAGTTTTCCTGTTAGCAGCATTCACCTTCATTAAGACATATGAAAGGAATAACCTTGAAAACTGCTGCTTTATACAGACAAATGTATCACAGGGATTTTTCTTGTACTTCATATGGTATCTAAATTATTAACTTCCTTGATGAGGTTCACAGAAATTCTTTCAATAAGTTGCTATGATATTAACCTTTTGTGTAATACAAAAATTACATTTAATGATATAATTATGTTTAAATGAAACCATTTTTAATTTATTTGGCTCTAATTTGATGTTGCTATACTTCAACTTTGGAATGTAGAAATGGTGAAATGTGTTTGTGACCATAGCTATGACTCTACAAACAAAACAGATAAACCCACCTTTTAAGACTCAAATTTGTCTTTCTCTTGCAGACCAGAGTTCTTTGCCCTCCTTACCCTTTTGCTTTGTCTTTCATAATGATATATATAAACATTTCCTTTCAGAAAATTGGGTATGCTAACAGTCATCTGAGTGCATAGGAATTTCATATCCAACTACCTCCTACCTTAGGTCTCTCTATGCATGTGCTCGTAGGATAATTTACTTATATCTACATGAAGGAATGACAATTAGTGCAGTGCTCCACCCGTGACAACATCCCTGTGCTCTTGGCTTTGTGCTAGCTTGAAAAACAGCTGCAGAAACTCCTGGGAAGAAAGACTACAGAGGACTGAAAGCCCTGACCCCCAGATCACTGATGGGTGAGAGTCTACTCTGGAGCTGAAATAGTTGCATGCCTGTGCTGTTTCCTGGGCTTATGCTGCTGGCCACCACTGGAAAAAGGCTAGTGGCCTAAATGAACCTTTGATATGACCCAGTGTGCTCATTCTGTTTAACATGGTTTCTAGTACACAAGCCAACTCCTTCAAATACCAGCTTGGGTATTTCTGTATGGCACTTTTCCAGGTAAATAGGCATTAAGTGAAGTGTTCAGCTTGCTAAATCAGGGTGCCCGAGGTTACACCATGAGAGATGTAATAATGAGAAGAGATGTCTCATTGTTTGGAGGTCCACCTTGCCCTTCACTTAGATGCAAGTAAAAGGCAATCTTTTTAAAGAACTTGATCTTAAAACAAAGAATGTGTGGTCTTTCTCCCATACTGCTTGGCATCTGACACAATTCTGCTTGAGGTGCAGGCTTAGAAAGTAAAACAAATATTTGAGGATTTCTGTCATCATTTTTTATGAGTTTGGGTGTATTTTTGTTTCCTTTGTTTTCTTAGGCAATTGCCATTATATCTATATTCTTTAGAGATGTGTGTGAACCAGCATATTAAAAGCTGTGTAACATTTAGTATCTCTGCTGTGTGAGAGACTGAAAGCAAGGAAGTATGGATGATTTCCAGGTTGCCTGGGGCATCCAAACTCCTTAGAGGCCAGTATGCTGTCCTAGTTCTTCATGTGCAATTTCTATTGACTTCTACCTCAGAAACCAAGGGAATATATAGCCCAGGAACTGAAACAGGAGGGTCAGAATGATTTTTTGTAAAATAGTATAATAGCAAGTATATCAATTTGTACTGAAATGGTTTGATTGTAATTACTCGTATCAAGTGGATTACTGTTTCTTAGTAAATGTTATTAAGACAACAATTGCTTCTTAGGTCTCTCAACTACACAATTCATTTAACAGGATATCTTTGGACAAAAGTAATATTTAGATGTCAAAGCATGTGTACATATTGTTTGTAGAACTTGCAGTAAGGATTTTTATTCTGGAATCCTTTTGTCCATTGTTCAAAGTTTTGACAAGATTTTACTAGTAGGCCTGGAATTTGCCTGGCTATTTCTTCCACCAAATATTTTAGAAATCCTAAAAAAAAAAAAAAAATTAAAAAAGGAATGAGAGGAAGGTTCAATACGTGTTTGGTTTTAGAATGTAAGCTTTAAAGAAAATGTATTGTTCTGTTATGGGGTAATGGGAAACAGTCTTGCAATCATTTGAGAAGCTGAACTACATCCCCACTCAGTGTCAGAAGTATTATCTTGCCTGAGACTCAGATGTTGTTCTTATGAAAACCTACCCACATCTGACAATCCAAAAGAAAGGCAAATCATTACTTCCTTGTGTTTGGTGGAAGACTCTGAAAGGCAGGCACAAAAACTCCAGACCCACTGGACCTCTGCCTTGACCATAGTTTTTTCCATGCATCTGCTTCTTCTGCCTGACGGAAGGATCTAGGACCCTGGAAGTGGGCCTGAGGAGAGTGGTTTTCCAGCGATCTTCCCAGTGCCCAGACTTCCAGTGAGTGAGCAAGTTATTTCTGATAAAAGAGAAGAAATGCAGGATTTCTTTGGCCAGAAATATTCTGTCCAAAACAGAGCAAGGCCATATATGCAGGTTGAGATCAACATTCATGAGGGCAGTAGCAGAGGGTGGTAGTCTTGGGACCATCACTTTCAATTTAAAGTAGAAATGTGCTGAGGTTCTTTATGAATTAATACAGAAAGAATATTTAGCTCGATTACTTCTAGGCACAGGAAGTCAAGTTATGTTCAGGATGAGTGAAAAGAGGAATTATTTTTGTAGTTGAAGTTTTGTTTGATTCCCAATCTCTGTGGCAGGATAAGGAATAAAAATGAGTTATATCAGCATGTTGTTTGGAAACTGACCACTCTGCAAGCCATGATACAGTTTGTGGTTGGGATATGATCAGGAAGGGATGCTAGAGGGAAGAAGAATTCACAGACTGGAACTCAGCATTAATTCCTTGCTATTTTCCCCAAGTTAAACCTTCTGTGTGGGTGTTACATTACAGACTATTCTCAAAGTGACCTACAGTTTAGGAACATCTTAAGTGAATGATTGCTTCCCCCAAATATGCCTTTGTGTTGATGCGTCTAGCCCCTTCTTTAAAAACATGTAAAAAGAAACAACAAAAAAATTCCTTCTGCCTCCTAAGAAACTGGTACTACATATGCAGAATTAGAATGCCGCAGGTATAGCCATCCTGCTAGTATACACAGTTGTTTATGCATACTTGGAAAAAAAAATGGGCCTGGAAGGTAAGTTAAAATTGCTTATGGAATAAACATCAAACCACTTGCACTGAAGTCTAACAGTGTTAAGTGTATATAACATTAAGTACCAGGATAAAGGGCTGATTATTCTCCACAGGTAGGGATAATAGCATAAGACACAGGAGTTAATAAATGCATAAGGAAAATTCAAAGGACTGCTCTGCACTGAAGAAGTCAATGCAATGTTTATTGTCCTAGTTTAACTATTAACATGTTGCTTTTGTTCATGAGAATAAACTCAAAGCAATTGCAAGAATATTTCTACATGTCCCTTAGTTGGAAATTAGTCGGAAAAGTAGGTACCTTCTGAGGAGCAATGAGTTAAGATACAAAGGTCTGAACAAAAAACTGTCTGAAAAGTTAAATAGAAGAGAAATTGTCTGGAGTCATTTGTCCATTAATCTCTGGCTGTCGTGAGAACCCAGATAAATAATGTGTTTAGTTTTAGCCATTTCCTTAGGTTTGTTACCTAGTTCTCCCCCTTGTTTCAGGGCATGTGGTAAAGTGCCACGAAGGTCATGGAAACCATGATTATGTGCAATGAAGTGGAAAACCAGAGATCTTTTTGGGACCCTTCAGATTTTCCTGATTGTTGGCAGGGCACCAGCCTATTTTGCCTGGGGTATAACAGATTATAGAGAAGAAACTGATAGAACCGTCATAGGAAACTGAAGATGCTGCAACAAGTTCCACAACCCAGAAGAGGTTAAGTGAAAAATATTATTACACCTTGTATTATGCTAGTGTTACTATTAGATGTACAGAAAATGAACTGGTACTATATAAAAAGATTAAGTTACTTCATGCATAAAAGAAGATTAAACTGCTTTATAAGGTTTTATGATACAAAGTTATTGCAATCATCTGAGTTGGGAAAAGGATGCTTTTGGTATAATATATAATTTTGCAGAGTTGCCAGCATGGTGTAAGGTTAATTTATTGTTCCAGTAACATAAAACAGCTGACAGCAGCCAGATGTATAATTCCATGCCTATTAATGGAAAATTAATATCTTCACTGCACAGTTGTTGATACTTAAAAGATAACAGAGATCTCGATTTGTCTGCTAAGAAAAGAACAATAGGGATTCTGCCATTTGAGTCTTGGAGTTGATTATGCACTATGATTTCCAATCCAGTTGTTCAGTGCTGCTATTGATTGCAAAACAGAGGTTATTTTGTGTAGGAGTAAATCTCTTTGACTGAAAAAGAAAAAAAAAAAAGACTGTTGCTTGGGACCTTTATTGCCTGCTAGCTTAAAGAAGAAATTGCCACTATGCACACTATATAACCAATCAAAACCCCATATTAATGGATTATTGGAGTATTAAAAATGTGTCATGTTTTCAGACTTCATGATGACTCTGACTAGCTGGATTTTCTGCTTTATGAACACTTTCTGTTTCTCAGAAAGTACTGTGTAGTAGACTACTAAAAGCTGCATTCCTGGAGAAATCTTGAGGTGGGTGGATCAAGTACTGAGGTATCCGAAATGCTATTTTGTAAAATAGCATTTTGCAGTTCTCATGAACAAAATAGTTTCATTAGGTCATTCAAATGAAGCAACACAACTAATGGAGGTATCACCCTTTATAGCATGTAGAAAGGGTCATTATGTTCTTCCTCACAAAGTGAGGAGGGGTCTAGTCTACTTTTGCCTGGTAGATTGTTGTCCAGGCTATTTTTAAGTACCCCCCAGTGAAGGAAATTCTTCAACGTCCCCAGAGGAGTTGCTGCTGTATATTTCAATATCCAGTCCAAAGTTCCCTGACTGTACAGTAACCTAGACATGTCCTCTTCAGTCTTCATTAAATGTGGAGATCCTTTTCTTAAGGAGGACCTCTTTCTAACTCTGATGTCCCCTTTTTTGCACAAATTTTTCATTATTGGATGATTGTTATTAATTCCTTTGTGCCTTCTCTTTTTCTAAATAAAACAAGCCCAATTATTTTACTTTTCTGGGCACATTTTTCAAATCTCTTGTTGGTCTTTCTTAGGCTCAATATTTGGAAACTGTGCTTCTCAGACTGGTTATGCTAAACTCAGCTGAACCTAGTGAGCATTGAGAGGAGCTGAAAAAAAGTGTATTTCCTGGGTCTTCTCTATGACAGCCTGGTTTTCAATGGATGTGCCTTCTTTACAAGGCTGTGATACAGTGACGATTGATGCACATTTTATAGTGTTCCCAAGCCTTCTAGCTTTCTGCTTTCTTACCACCTGGCCAATTGGTTCATATTTTTATGTGCGCCTTGTTTTTTTCTTTCTAAATGTAGTACTTTGTGCTCATATTGATTTGAATTTCATCTTGTTGATTCCGCAGCCTTTCCCCAATGTGTCAAAATCATTCTGAACTCTCCTCCTGCCCTACAAGTACTCCAGAATAATTGTACCCCCTCCAAGCTGCTGACATCCATGAATTTTACAACTCTATTATCTATTCTATCATCACTCAGAGAAGCATAATTTTAATGTCCATAATTTCAGTATAGTTAGATCTCTGTTCTAGCAGACAGGAGAGGGAGGAGAAGAAAAAAGAATGATAGCAGTTGAGAATGCTTTCCAAAGTCAGCATCAGACTCAATGTAAGCACACAAGTTCATGGAGTTTTTTAGAGCTCAGCAGAACTTTCTGATCTATGTGGCTCAACAAAAGTGGTCTGAAAACCATCTGAAAAAGGCTCAGTCTTCTGAAGGCTTTTCTTTTTCTAAGGGATTTTTTTAAATTACTGTCTGCATGTGTCCGAAATACATGTGGTGTTAAAAAGTATTGTGGCCCTTCTGCTTCCAGTCACGACTTGAGCATTCCTAGAGGCACAAAGAAGAATGGGGGAGAAAGAAATTTTTTTTTGTGTAAAATAAGGTGTCTCTGAACTTGTACTCTAAACTAGAACTTTTTTTTAAAAAAAGAGAAGAAAGCTTAATTAAGCTTTCTGCAAATCACATAAAGAAATACTATGCTTAAACAATTAAAATGATTTCCACTAAGTGACAGTCCTTATCTAAAGACATCGCCTCAGAAATTAAGATTATAGTAGTCACTACCCAATTAATGGATGAGGAAGCCAAGAACCAAAGAAAACATGTACGATGCATGATGTATTGCCATGTAGCTAAACTGTATCTGCAGTTTTCAGCAGCATTAATTATCCTGAATAAAGTGTGGCAGTAAAATAGCTTACACTGCTTTGGATATCTGAAGTCACTTTAGTTTAACATTAACTTGGATATTTTTAGCCAAAGATGCCTTTTTTTTTTTCTTTTGGTGTATCCAGATGATGAAGGCCAGAAGTTTTTAAAGTACTTCCGTATTTAAGGTTCTTTCACAGAGATGCCTTAAATCTGTGAGCTGAAGACTCTGAGTACCCTGCTAAGTCCCCTGACTGCTGTAGTTATTGTAAACCTCCAAAACTCCTGATAAAGATGACTGAGGCTGTGAAAAATTGCCAGTGGATGTGGAAGTAGAGTTGCTATGTAAAACTGGAGCTTAAGATAGCTGCCTAGGGTCTCAGAGCAGTCAGGTTTCAGGAAGACACATAGGTGTCTTATGCATAATCACTGAGCCCTGAAATACTATGGGTTTTGTATCTTCTAGATGATTGCCTTGCACTTCAGGGGAGACTCCAAATTCTGGGCAATGTTTGTCTGAGCACAGCAAGATAATTAGTAGAGAGTACTGTCTGAAAAACTACCAGTGCCTTGGCAGAATGGAAGTATCATTTCCGTAATGGTGCTTTTAAGTAATCATTTGCTGTTATAAGTATCTGGCAGAAATATATGAATTCTATAGTTCCATTAAGTTCCATATGTGTAATTTATTGTTCTCCAATAATTTACAGCCAATTATTTTTCCCCATTGTTTCAATCTGAGAAATGTATCAAAAATGTTTAAAGAAAGTTTGCATACATGCCCCCAGATTGCATACAGGGAGTAATAGCGGGGTTTCAAAATGCCAGCTGATGGGGATCAAGACTGATGTATTATTATAGTCTAATTAGGGCAAAAGATGAACATAGACCTTATTTTTTGGAGCTGAACAATGTCAACAATTCTTTCTTTAAAACTTCAGAAAAAAACAAGTCTGTATGAGATAACAACATATAAACAGGTGTTGGGATTTCCTCCTGATTTGTCATCCAGCTTAAAATTCCCTCATTCCTTTAAATGGCAGGATAATTTGAAACCAGTTGTTTTGGAGACAAATAATTTTGTTCCAACATTGGGTGGTGTGGAGTCATGAAGAGCCCGTACTTCTATTGTTCCAGCCTTGCTGTATCAGGATTTTGTCAGTGGGTGGAAAATATGCAGACCTCTTTGGGAATAGGTTGTGTCGATTCTATTCAGAGCCCTCAGAAAGAAATAAGGCAGTGGTCTCTTATAAGAAAGTGGGTCATGCAAGGAAGGGTATCTGACTGTTTGTACTGTTGCAAATGCCTCTTCAGTGAGTGTAAAGCCAGAAAGAACTCAATTCCCAAACAGCGAGGATCTGCCACGTGCAGGAAAGTCATTGGGTTTGTCTGCCTGTGTTGTGAGATGACAAATTGTCCCTGCTGTTGATCTGATCATGTGCTGCCTGTGAGGTACAAGCCACAGACATCTATAATTTGACCTTGTCTAAGAGCCTGTTTTGTAGCTTCTGGAATTCTATTTCAATCTGGATCACAGTGTTTTACATTGCATTAGATTTTTAATCTTGAAGAATTTTTTTCGTACTCCGGAGTCTTTAATCTCCCAGCCTTGGCTAACGCTCTTCCAATGGTAATCATTACCTGTGGCTGTATTTATCTTCCTTCTGTATTCTAATCCGTTCATGCTTTATTTTCCCTTTCTTTCAGTGACCTTTTTTCTTTGCTGAATTTATTGCATGCTTTCCCCTGGCAGCCTCTGTAAATATGTGCATTACTATTAGTTTCATCTCAATGTGTATGGGATTTATGCCTATACGGCTTGCCCTCCACTTAATTTAATCACAGGTTAATTAGATCCTCCACTTAATTTGATCAAAACGTTTCTTGAGCCAAATCACTTACATTAAGACAACTAGCGGTACTTTCTACCCTTTAGTTTGATCAATATCAATCATTTTAAGCAGGTACTTTGGGGTAATTCAATCACTGGCTATGGATATTTTCCATTTAATTAATAATAAAGGACAACATCCTTAATGAAAGGAGAAAATAAACACAGAAAATATCTGCACACATGTGAAAGTAACTAAATAAATTTTGGTTTTTTGGGGGGAACAGTTTAACTTCCATTTTCACTTTTATCCTGAAGCAGTGTTTTTAGTGGCAATATGATTAATTCTCCTGTGTACATTATGATGGGCAGGCTTGTACTGGTGGCAATGCTCATGAATATGCACAGAAATAACAGTAAGTATTTTAGTATGTTATTACTACATCTGAAAGCTGGGTTGATTAGACATCAATTTTGCCTTATTTTTGGCTAGTTGAAACTGTATTCAAATGAAGTTTTGTACTTCAATATCCCAATTTTGAGCTACATCATCATCACATCCTTAGTTTTTCAATATTAATTTTTCATATTTATTGTTTCCAGTATAGCAGAGGTCCATTGGGAGTCCTGATATATTGTATTTGGGTGCTGACTAATAAAACATGAATTCTAAATGCCAGGGAGCAAGATGTCAATATATTAATTTATAAACATGTTATATGTGTATGGGTATAGGAAAGTTAGTGCTGAATGAAGCTACAGATAGCATATTTCTTTTCTGAAGCATGGTATTTGCTGTGTTTAAAAGAAAATTCTATGTTTAATTTAATTTCTCTTCAGTGGTCATTTAACGGCCTTAAAATAAACATGGAAACTGAAGGAAGACTAAATGCTCAGCCTTGCCTTTTTCAAGAGCTCTGACTGACAGGTGGCAACCTTCATGTGTCACATTGTAGATGACTTATTTTAGCAAGCATTTGTTCACATTACTACTGCCTCTGTTTTCTTCAGGAATACTATTTGCATTAATTCGTATTAGTTTATGCTGCCCAATCTGTCTCAGAAAAATGTGCTCAGATAAGTATTATGGGATAGTTGTGAAATATTTCTAGTTGAGCTAGACTTTCAGAGGCCATTGTTAGCAGGATTAGCATGATCGTGGAACCACAAATTCTAGTTCTGCAGAAGAACAGCACATTGTTTGCATTGTCCTCATCAGCCAGTGGACCCTAATCCCTGGGTTTACTCCAGCAGTTCCGTAAAGACTGCAATACCTAAACCAACACTGCTACCTACTATACCAGTGAAAGTAACACAGGATTTGCAGAAACTGCATATATAATGATCTTCAGCCTCTTGTAAGACAAGATATCTGTTTGAGGTAGAAGGATGGAAAAGAATTCATTTCACTTAACTTTATCCATCTAAAACTTAGGTGTCTAGTCTAGCCACCTAGTCTCATCTAAAGGATGTGTGCTCTTAAGTCCACTTGGTTTTAATTTATTTACGCAGGATTCTTTCCCTCTGTTGACATTAAAGGGAGCTTGTATTTCCAGCTTTAACAAGCTGTTAAACTGTGAGATATCTGAGATCAGGTGAGAGGAATTCCATCCTTCATACCAGTTGTTAATACAGGCCATAATGGTCCCTGATATTAAGAAAAATAAAGAAAAGCTAATGCTATTTTAAACTCACAGATGTAACAGTTTCAAGGGGACTGTGGTGAGAAGAGGTATTTCTGGTAACACTCTGTGAAATAATAAAGTATACAAGTGACTTAGTTTAGCATATCATCCAAATTTTGCTCTTCTTTTCATCATACTTTTCACAGGCTAAGCACCTTCCCCACCCCACCCCCCCACGAAGCATGTAAATACTTATGGCATGGTTTTGTATGGATGGTTTTGTCTGAAATCATCTGAAGCATGTCTCAGATGCTGAAGGTCTCTTTAATGGTGATGCTACTGCTTATGGATTGTTCTTTCTTACATATATATCAAAAACATAAGTCTCATAAGTTTTGTATTAGAGATCAGGAAATCAAGGCAAAGCGAAATAAGGAGTTGTAATTCTTGAGGTCAAGTTTTCATAAATAGTTTTAGACACCTAGGAATATACTGGATTAAATTGAAGTTGCCATCTGTACTTACTTACCTAAAAGTTTACAAACTAATTCTTTAGTCTGCAACAAATGTAGCTCACCTGTTAGTCTCACCTGGCACTCTGGTGAGCTCAGGTGTTTCTCAATATGAGATCCAAAGGTCTATAGGTGAAAATAAATAATTTCCAAGTTCAGAGACTATTCTTAGAGTGCCAACTGTAGGTTTCCAAACTAGATTATGTACACTGGATTTTTTTTTTTCATTTTGGGGCAAGCTTATTCCAGGTCTGACAACTCTTGCAGGAGATTTTTGTTAGCAAAAGTGTTGACCTGCGTAGAGGACTACATCCATCTTCCTTACTTTGAGGGAGTCTCTGAAATAGTATTGTGGTTGCTCCCCCTCCCTTTACAGTAAGTAGAGATATGTGATCATGACCAAAGGCTGATTCTTTCCATCTAAATGTGAATTGTAGAGATGCCCAGGTCTCTCTCTCTGGCTCTAGGGTATAACTGCGTACCCGATGCAGAAGTCTCACCAAGATGCCCAGAAGTACATGGGACTCAGGCTAGAGTATAGTTGTACATGTGCAATTTTATGTATGCCTTGGCTTCTCCATTGTGATGATATTTTTTGCATGTAAAAATTTAACCTTATTTGCCACAACAAATGAACTAAATAACCTCTTCATAAAGACAGTACTTTTTCCAGAGCAAGTGCCCCTCATTTTTAAGTATCTGTTGACCTCATATGAGAGTACTTAAAAAGAGAGAAGGGGAAAAAAACAGCAAAAATAATTGTTTTGTGCTTTTGTTTGGGATGGTGAAGGTGAGGTAGTTTGTAATGAGTACTTTTACATGTTGAAGTGCCATTGATGTGACAGCTTGTTAGACAGCAAATGTAAGAAATAGACCACTGAGAGAGAAACTAAAGATTCAAATTATGAGGGATTTTGTCAGTGTCCTATGATGCTGACCCTTCCGTGTTGCTGTTGGTCCATGACTAAGCAATGGTCCTGGATTTCAAAAGATTTTGCCGTCACTTCCATTTTATTTAAAATGAAAACTTGCTTTTTCTGCTGGGAGTATGTTTTTACATATATATGGAGAAAATATGTGTCATTCGTATGTTAACAGCTCTGACACAAGTGGTTTGTGATTTTCTGGTTTCCATAGAAACATTAAAAACATTTGTAAATCTTTCATTTTTAGGTAAACATGTTCCATTTTATGACAAACCAGATGCTTAAACTGTTACCCCTTTTTTTAACATTTTGAAAGATTATGAAAAATGGTGCTGGTAAACAATACTGAAGTAAATGATGGTATTTCAGGCAGCACCGCAGCACCTTTCAAACAGTTTGTTTTGCATCTGTAATTATAAAGTTAACCTGCAAAAGCCTTATGGTATCAAAAATTCTTGGAAATGTGCGTAGGAAAACACTGTAGGAAGAAAGCATTGCTGGGTGGATAACAAACAGGTTTGGTATTTAGGATATCTGTTTTCTATCCTCAGTTCTACTACTATCCTTCTGGTTTTGTCAGAGCAGCTCTTTCCTTTTGTGTGCCATGTGAAAAAGTGACCTAATGTGATGCTTACCTTTTTACCGAGGTGCTTAGACATCTATTGATGCAAGTGTGATACGTAGCAGCTATGTATTTAATCATCATCACCACCTTGCTGCCAAAGTGACCTTGTGCTGTTCTAGCACAAAATATGCTCTCAGTAAGAATACAGTCTTCCACTCTAGTCAGTGGAAAAATTCTTACTCACCAGAGGGAATGATTAGGCTGGTATGGGGTGCATGCTCTTTCTTGTACTGGGCTTCTGGCAAGAATAATATTGAAACTTCAGAAGAGGCAGAAAGGCTGGATGAAGGGAGTCTTTAGCATGGATCATAGAATCATAGAATCATTAAGGTTAGAAAAGAACTCTAAGTTTTGGGGCCAATCTTGTTTAATACCTTTATCAATTATCTGGATGAGGGGATTGATTGTACCCTCAGTAAGTTTGCAAATGACACCCAGTTGGGTGGGACTGTTGATCTGCTCAAGGGTAGGAAGACTCTGGCAGCGGGATCTGGACAGGCTGGATTGATGGGCCAAGGTCAATTGTATGAGGTTCAACAAGGCCAAGTGCCGGGTCCTGCACCTTGAATACTGTGCTCAGTTTTGGGCCCCTCACTACAAGAAAGACAGTGAGGTGCTGGAGCATGTCCAGAGAAGGGCAACAAAGCTGGTGAAGGATCCATAGCACAGTTCTTCTGAGGAGTGGCTGAGGGAACTGGGGTTGCTTAGCCTGGAGAAAAGGAGGCTGAGGGGAGACCTTATTGCTCACTGTAACTACCTGAAAGGAGGTTGTAGTGAGGTGGGTGTTGGTCTCTTCTCCCAAGTATCTAGCAATAGGCTGGGAGGAAATGGCCTCAAGTTGTGTCAGGGTAGTTTTAGACTGGTTATTAGGAAAAATTTATTTACTGAAATATTGGTCAGGCATTGGAATAGGCTGCCCAGAGGGGTGGTGGAGTCACCATCCCTGGAGGTGTTCAGAATATGTGTAGATGCTGATGGGTCTCTCAGCAGCTGGTTCCACAGGAGAGTACAGAAAAGGAGTAATAAAGAAAGTGTAACTCCATTTGCAAAACAGCTGAAATAATTAAAAAAGAAAAGTATTTATAAACTTCTCTTCTTACTGCTTTTACCATGACTGACACATTTTTTTATTCTCTCAACTTAGGCTGGGGAAGATAGCAGCCTCTGTCAGTGTCAGATATGTACTGTGGTGATGCCATGGTTCATGATGCTGTGTTTCATGAAGGTCCTTGGCTAATGGGTTTAGACTCCTGCTTAACAGGTGTCTGCTGAAATGTCTGGTCTCGGTGGGAGAAAGGTTAGTGCTTTTGCCCCATATTAGTCTCTAGCCTGGCAGCAGGAGTCCCAGATTGTGATGGAGGCTTTGTGCAAATGATGGCAAATTTGGTGGGAGTTCACCACATCTGTGACTCTGAGCCTGAGAAAAGATTGATCATAAGTTGAGGAAGTACAGAAAAGAAGGGAAAGGGAGGAGGACAAGAGCATTCTGGAAAAAAGGATGGGGAAAGATGTTCTAGAACAATAGAAGAAAAGATGGTTTGGTCTTTATTCCTCTCTTCTGTTAGCAGAACAAATGATACTGGAAGCCACTCTAGAGAAATCAGAATATGGGCTGCTCTGTGGTCCGAGGAGTGGGGTCTGGAGGGAAATGGACAGAAAGTCAGAAACAGGAAAATGCAGCAAGGATACACGTCAGATGCAGTAGGTTACATTCAACAGAAAGTTGTTGCATAGCATTTTTTATCAACATGTTAGAGGTTAATCAAGTGTAAGACAGACAAGCCATGGTAGTCTTTTTAGATTTTAAGTAGTGTTTTTCAATTAATGTAGCCAGGGGAAGAGTTGGAGTACCTTCAGGAATAACAGCTATTGGGCTTGGACTGATACTTATTTCTACAGTAAAGTCTATGTAAGGCTAGCAAGGCTTCTTGGTCCAGTAAGTCCTCCAAAAAGCCAATTAAATCCAAATGTATTTACCTTCTTTTTGCCGTCTTAGTTTTTCATGTCAATCACAGCTATTTGTTTTTAATGAGGGCTGTCTCTCTCCCAGCCCATCTTCTTCAACTATTACCATACATCATGCGGTGTGGATATGGTGACATAGCAATCTTTTTCATTGCGCAAGTCATTAAGGGTGCAGATAGCAATTTGAAATTTGTAAATATTTTGTAAATAATTTGTAAATATTTGTAAATATTTGCCCCCTGCCCATTTTATACCATTTTATACCCATAATCTGCCAAGGTAAACCTGCCACTGCAGACACCATTATCACTAACTCAGCATGGGCCGTCATAGAGCAGTATCTGGCAGTATGTTAATAAAAGACCCGAAGAAGAACAACAAAAAAGCAGCTCAAAATGACAACTATAAACAACGTGCCAGTTGCAATAAAAAATGTTGCCCCTAGGAAATCATAGCCTTTGCCTGTCTACACCAATGCGTGGCATAAACATAAGATTATGACTTTTCTACCATTGAGGCAGAGTCTGAGGTGCAATAGAGACATTTTGCTTGAACATGAATACCTCTACTAAAAGAAATGCAGATATGCAGTATTCCTGACAGTTGTTTTTTTTCCCTCATGTTGCGTTATGTATTTCAAGTTTGTCTTGGAAGACTTCCCCTCTAATGAAATGTGCAGAAAGACTTGCAAATTCCAAAATACATAGTGATATTGTGATTATGCATATTCTTGGTGCTTTGGGTAAAAAGAAAACAGAGCAGATGCTGTTTGATGTAATCAAAACAAATTGCAATCTTAAAAGATCATAAACATACACTGTATTTTGGTATTATTCAGTGATCTCATTGTTGGAAAAGTATTTTAAATGAAATCTTCAATAGTTAACATATAAAGTACTATGCATAATACAATTTTTGCTCTGGAATTCAGACTGGATGTTTATATTTTTAGCTAATGATTTTTAACTAATTTTTAACTAATGAGCCCTTAAAACTCTTGGGACACTGAGATCTTCTGTCCTGTTTTGTACAGTGGAGGAAATGGACTTCCCACTTTTCCTTGGGTTAGAGCAGGTGCCCTTCCCTCTCCCCAGAGCACTCTCCCTGCTTGGAGCCTCCCCTGCCTTCCCAAATGTCTGTTGTCACTGCTGACAAGTAGTCAGTTTGGTTTTTTGATTGGAGGCATGGGCTGGAACGGTGATTTGCTGTTCGATTATTTAATCTCTAGCTTTGTGAGAATTACACAGGCAAACATGGAGATTTTATTTTATTTTATTTTCCCCTCCTGCTTATATCTCCTGCTCTGCCCAAAACAGTCCAGGCTGTGAAGAGCTGAGGCAATGAAGAATGACTCCTTCATGTAGGCTAGAACAGTAGCGATGTGTCTTTTGCTTCTGACAGACAGGTTAATATCCTCCAAGGCTATTCACAGGCAAGAGATGGCTTTCTGCCTCTCCTTCACCCTGAGCCTTCCCTTGTCTCAGCTGGTTCACAGTGGGAATGGTTTTTTCTCCAGATGGTTGCTGAAGTGAGCTTGGTGGCTTCACCTAGCATTTATGTGTTTTGAGGAGCTTGTGTAGACCTTCTGTCCCCTTTCCTCAGTAATTAGGGATGGGCAGGGCTCTATCTCAGAGTGGGGTGGGGAACTGAAACCAACCACTGATTTGGTTGGTGAGCTATGGGCTGCCCCAGCAACTGGTAACACAAAACTAAATGCAAAGTTGCTAAAGAGAGCAAGAGAGAATTAACATTGAATGAAGAAGTGATGGTTATGTTCAGAAAGTGCCAGTGTTTCCAAGCCCTCCTGTTTGAGAAATATTTCTGTCTCTTCAGATTTTGGACAGTGCATGATACAGTCAAAATATACAGTGTGAATTTGTGGGGAACTTTAGCTCAGATGAAGTTTGCATGATAGGTTTTTATGACCGTACATGCTGGAATACAAACTTACTTCACTCTGGCAGGCAGACACTTCTAAAGCCCCCTGAGCTAGGCTTTGTTCAAAGGCAACATTGAGAGGGATTTTCTGCTTTAACAGCAATTCTGTGTTCCCAGGGTATCTCCATCCAGATTTGGGTGGTTAAAACAAAGTCCAGATGTTTCTTTTCCTTTCAAAGGGATACAACATTCATTCTGCTAGCAGTATAAGAGACTGAGACCATCAGAAACTGAGGCACCCATGCCTGGGCTTGGTTACCATCTGAATCAATGAGTCCTTAGCTTTGCTTTCGTGTGGAAGCATGTTTCAACATTTGATATCTGTCTTGTAACTTCCTTAAAAAGAAGGATGTTTCTGTAGAAAAGGCCATAGACCACAACTCATCTGTTCTGGGCAGTTATTGCTAGTTCAAGCTGCAATGTGAATCAAAATCTCTGTAATCATAATGCGGATATTTTTCTGCTTCTGTAGGAGTGGCTCTTTTCCATTTGTCTTATCACTTCAGTTTGCCTTACACCAATTTAGAAAAAAGTATTCTCTTTCTGGGGTAGGTATTAATTCGTGGAGCTACATCACTAGCATTTCAACTCTTCCATTCTAACATGTTACTAGAAAAATTCTCTATGACTATGGGCCTCCTGGCTGAGGAGATCTGAACTAAATTTCTACCTCAACTCAGTGGGATGACTTCTGAAAAAACGTGATACACAGGCATCAGTAGCAAACTGCATCAGTCGTGAACCTAGTGAATAACTAGCAGAGAAAAACCCAGGCACTGCTTCATCCCCTCTCACTTTCATCACTGGTGTAGAGAATGCATAGATTACTAGCTTCCTAATTTAGGTACAGTAGTTAAGTGCTTCAAATTAGGAGGGAAGAATCAGAATCTTAATCCTTGTGCTTCAAATCTTCTTGATTTCTGCTTCTCCTCTCTGCTGCTTTGTGTATATGCACCATTGGTACTCTCTCACTCTGTGTACAGTACCTAGCACAGAGGACCTGTGTTTTCTATCTCAGGTGTCAAGGAACCATGGTAATTATGAATAAGAATTCAATAGCATTTAGTAGTCAAATATGATTCCTTTCTACATTTTTCATTTTTTTCATGCCCAGCTTTTGTTCACGCAGCTAGAGGATTTTCACTCTCCCTGCTTTTCACCTCCAAGCTCAAGGTGATATGAGCTTTTAATCAGCAGGCTCCCAAACTGTAGCTCTTGAATTCTATGGCTATCAATCAAGTGTCAGATACTGTCTTAAAATGGAGAGGTGAAAATTTAAAATCTCTTCCGTTGTTTCCTGATCCTCTTTAGGAACGGGTAGCAAGATTTTTGAAATGCCCTGTTTGTAAAGGGATAATTTGAAGCCTTTGTAGATGTAAACATGGTATGTTTGTTGCCAAAATTCATTGCTGTGAATATAAATGGTAATTTTATTCAGAACATTTAATTGCTTTTTTGAGTAGCCTTTTATGATTGTCACATTGCCAGGTATAATGGGTGACCTCTCTGCTATCACTGCAGAAGAAATTACAAGCAGGGAGTGTCTTACTTCATAGCTGGTGAATAATAACCTCAGTTATTTGCCTAAGGAAAATGGGACCCAAGATATTGATAAAATCAGTGCCTTTGTCAAAGGAAAGCAGTGGCTGCTGTCGCAGCTGAAGCCATTAACCTGCCTACTGTTCCTCATGGCAGGAGTATGTTGGATGTGGCTAGAACAACAAACAAAGACTTGAGACTAGTGTTATTCTCTCTCCTACCCTCTCCCATTTACCTCCTGATTAACCTTAGGCAGGATGATTCATGTAGATGCTGTGTGCTTCAGCTGACCAGTGTGTGCCATGACATGGTGGAATTCACTGATCATGCACCTATCTTATGCCCCTTCAACTAATATTTTTGAAATTCTGGGATCTTTGCATGGGAGTTATTCTGTGTATGCCAAATTACATAATTTATCATTAGGAAATAAGAACTTTCACATTTCTAATGTTCTCCATTTTGGAAAGTTATAATGTTATTATATATTGAAAGTATTTTTTTAAAGTTATAAATTCTTGAGGAAACCATCCCCAGAAATTAATTGGTTCTCCAATTAACTGCATGATCAGCTCTTACATACAGGACAAAAAATCCCCCAAAATTCCTCTTCCAAAGAATGCTGAAAGTGTTGATATTTGTTGAATCTTTTTGGAGAGTGATGCCTTCTGTATCTAGGCCAAAAATAACATGCACTAGGAAGGGGGGGGGGGAACAAGCTGCCCCTAGCATCAAGATTAATAATAATCATCAAGAAAATACTGTAGGTAGAATCACTGTTAGGAAGAACAACACTGGATTTATGTGAAGGTTTACTGAGGTTTGGTTTATCCCAATGTGTATCAAGAAACTTCACCAAATGAATCCAATGAATAAATGCTCTGATGGCAATTCTAGCTTATGATTTATTCTGCCAAGAGAAAGAATGCAACTATGGAGAGAAGCTGTACTGGGTTTCAGGTTTAGTTTAAGGATAATTAGTTATAACTTGGCAAAAACTAGGCCAGTCTGTGTTCAGACAGGAATGATGTATTCATCTCTTCAACAACAGGTACAGTAGTTTGTCATGATTCATCTCTCGTCAGTGCTGGGCAGGTTTCTCTGAAACTTTCTTTCATTTTGGAATAGGTATTTGGTTTCCTCATTCTGCCGATATGTAAGATGGGAAGGTTTGCCTCTCTACCTATTTATGGCCAGGTATAAGTTCAGTCGATTATGTTGGTGACCTGACCAAATGTATTTAGGGTTTCTTTGTGGGATGATTTTCTGGTCATTCCCCCTGACAGTGAGGGGTATTTCCTCATCTAACATTTTACTTATTCTGGCCTTCACCAGGACATCCAGTGTCCTGGCTATCTGTAATTTCTGAATGACTTACCCAGTCTCCATATACACTGATGCAGTGCTAGATCCATTAGATCAGCTGAGTGTGGGGAGTGTATTATTTTATTTATTTTTATCAAAACACACAAGATCCCACTTACAGCCATTTTTCCTGGCAGAAAAGTGTTGTACTGGAGTAATGAGGCTAAAAGAATCAGGGACCCCATGCATGGAAGGTCTCTGATGGAAGCATCCCAGAGTTTTCACAGAAGCTTCTAAAAACTGAGATGTGGACATGTATTTATGATGGAAACCATTTTTGCCATGAGATTCCTGATCAATTCTAATTGTAGGTACCCACTTCCAAATTTCTACTGCAGTTAAAGCCCACAAAGATTGAACTTGCTTAGTTTACAAGATTATAGCTTTCAACTAGCAAATTCAGTGTAGACAGCATGCAGGAAGACTCCTTCCTTGTTCTAAGTACTGAGTGATCTGTACTGCCATAAGAAATACAGTTCTGATAACAAGTTTTGGGTCTCTTTGTCACAAGCCTACGTATTCTCGTCTAAAGTATTTCCATGGGGCAGGACTACAGCACATGTGTGAGAGGCAAGGGAAATGCTGCAGAACTACTTATTTCCACAGCTGGAGCCTCGGACTGCCATTAAAGGAGACAAGTGACTTGGCACGTAACAAGTGTGCATTCTGCGCTGTTAAGTAGCACTTCCATAGCTTGCATGTATGTACTTTTTTTACAGAATGGCCTATAATATAATTATTTGCTGATGATACTAGATAAGTATCTGTTGAACTTGGCATTGATTTCTGGAAGCCATGGGACAGGATGCTTGCAGTGACACCCAGTGTCATGAATAGTTTCACTTAGTTCTGTGACACCTAATTAACTCACCCAAATTTAGACAGATGTGACATTTACACTGAGGTTTGCAGTCTAGTTCAATAGGTGAATCAGCTAGCTGAGCCATAAGTCTAATACACTCTGTTCTTTCTGAAATGATATGTCTGAATTGCAGGAGGTCTTAGATTAAAGCCTCTTTTTTCTCCAGGAAACTTGTCAAAAGTGAAGTGACAAACACATTAAACACACCACACAAGCGTTATCTGTTCCAAACCTCCCACCACCACACTCCAAAGCCAACACATCAACAAATGTATGTTCTTTACCTATCAGATTCTGTGTCCTGTAATCTCAGTTAGTGATTTGCTACAGGATATTCTGAACACTTGATTAACATCCAGGATCTCTGTATTGATTGACAGAGGGTTGATATAGGCTTTTGTGTTTAGTCTTTGCAACTTTGTAAGGGTTTTAGCTCCATCTCTGTTCTTCCCACTTGAACCAATACTTTCTCAGTGGCTTAAGAAATCTCTCCACACAAAAGTCCTTGTTATGAAATTCTGATGAACACACTTCTTCCACATAGAGTAACAATTACATTTTAAGAACGATAATGAGGCCCCAGCAACTGACAATTTTCTGCAGTATAAAATTTATCTTTTAAGGGAAATGAGTGATATTCTAGTTTCTGTGTTTTGATAGTAAGTCCATACAGAGATCTGCAGCTGTTGGGAGAAGTGGCATACTGAGGTGAATCAGGTGTTTAGGGTACCTTCTCCAAAACAGGTCATTTCTTAAGGCTTCAAGTGCTGGCAGTTTTTTGGGGATAGTTACATTTTCCTGGTCTGGGCTTCTCTTTTCACTATTATGTGAGGCCTCAGGTGACTTGGTCTAGACTTTGTTGTACCTCACTTTCACTGGGACTCAGTCTTCTCAGTTTCAGATATTATTTTTTTTCCCCACAAGCTTTTAAATGCCACCTCCTCCTTATTTAGCATCTGGTACTGTTTGGATACCTAACAACATGCTGACTTTCCATTTAAACATACATGAATGCAAATAATAATCTGTAGGTCATGAAGATACAGATTAATTCTGTTCTTTTTGTGTTTGACCATCAAAGTTTTCAAAATGAAAAAGCTTCTTTTAAATAGTCTTATGTAAAATGAAAGAAAATGTAAGCTCCAGAGGTGCCAAAGAAGGATGATACGTGAAATAGCCAAAGAAGTTTAGCTTGTCTGTCATAGAAAAAAAAAAAGGGCTGAATTGAATCCAAAGTTGGCGTTGTCAAGGACAATACGAACAGTAACAAAATTTGTAAAGGAAGCTAGATGTTGGCCAGACACTGGTAAACTTCAGTGGTAGCAGAAGTGGCCAAGATAAATCCATTATCTATCTGGAGCTGCTGGAGAGCAATGCCACGGTAAATTGTAGTCTTACTCTCAGAAAGGAAAAGAAAGAGCTTTGTGGCACATTGCTAGTGCTGGCTGCAGAAGTACCTGTTAGGTGTGGGACCTCCTGGAGTAGGTATGCAGGAAGCCTGCCTGCAGAGTCATCACTTAAGCAGAAAAAAACAGTGAAATACTGTGCTGGTTTTGGCTGGGATAGAGTTAATTTTCTTAATAGTAGCTAGTGTGGGTCTATGATTTAGGTTTGCATTTGTGCTGGAAACAGTGTTGATAATACAGGGATGTATTAATTACTGCTGAGCAGGGCTTACATAGTGTCAAGGTCTTTTCTGCTTCTCACCCCACCCTACCAGTGAGTGGCTGGAGGTGCACAACAAGTTAGGAGGGGTCACAGATGGGACAGCTGACCCCAACTGACCAAAGGGATATTCCACACCATATGACATCTGGCTCAGCACATAAAGCTGGGGGAAGAATGAGGAAGTGGGGACGTTTGGAGTGATGGCATTTGTCTTCCCAAGTAACCATTATGTGTGATGGAGCCCTGCTTTCCTGGAGATGGCTGATCACCTGCCTGCCCATGGGAAGCAGTGAATGAATTCCTTGTTTTGCTTTGCTTCTGTGCGTGGCTTTTTTGTTACCTATTGAATTGTCTTTACCTCAACCCAGACTTTTTCTCACTTTTACTCTTCTGATTCTCTTCCTCATCCCACCAGTGGGGAGTGAACAAGTGGCTGAGTGGGGCTTAGTGCTGGCCTGAGTTAAACCATGAGAAAAACCAAAGCTGCTAGAGAAATACAATTATAAGTTCCCTATCCAAACTAAGCCATCAGCATCCATATAATAATATATATAAAAAAAGAATCCTAGACTATCTTACCCATCCCTGTTTTCTCAAAATTCTTTCTTGTTATGAAGCTGTGCATCCAGCTCTATACTGTTTCCTCTATTCCTCCTTAAACTTGTATCTACTCAGCTTTTAAAGCCCTCTGAGGTCCTGCTGCCCTCCTATTTTGCCTCCAAAGCATGCAAGGGAAAACTACCTCTTCAGAATATTTTATTTTGTTTGCCATCTTATAGGTCTATGGATTTGTAGGAGCTTCAAGCATTCAGAAGTCCTTGATAGATTAAGTAATAATAAGGCAAGAATGAGAACAATGTATTTTATTTCAGGACCTGTCACATAAAAATCTTTGAGGGGAAAATACAGGAGATGGGTAATCTTTAGTAATAGGTCATTTAGAAGCAGCAATAAATACTTTTCTAACGAGGCAAAATATTTCAAGTTGGTAAAAATGCTTAAGCTGGATATTCTGCAGGCAGGACTTCCCTTATTTAACAAAGACAAACAGGTGTAGTCAGAGATTTGTCTCTTTACCACTAAATAAGAGAGAAAATATTTTTCCCCCTAAAGCAGGTGTGTGGGAATTGAAGCACTAGTGTGAGAATACGAAGTATCTAGCTTTGTTGCAGAGTGAGGCCAGCTGAAAGCAATGGGGAAGTGTAAAGCTGTTTGCAGAGAGGCAGACTTGTTCAGAGGAAGCATCTGTGCCCAAGACCAGTGAGCAGAGCAGCGCCCGTCCACGGGCACTAACAACTGCAGCTGCAGCCTCTATCTCTTCAAACTCAGAAATTATCCTCTGTTCTGAACAGAGGGTGGGGCTTCATTTAGCAGCTTCTGTCTGCATGTAGAAATAGACATATATGTTGAAAGGCTTTGGGGAAAACCCTGTCTATTCAGAGGACCTGAACTTTGTTCTCTGTTCCGTGGGTGATCTGGGACCTTGGTGGGCCTTACTCCTCTCCTTGCCAATGTCAGGGTTTTCCAGACATCTACATCTTCCCTGTAGGACTTTCTGTCTCTAGCTTGTCACTGGATGCCAAGCACGATCCAGCTTTTGGGTGGGGACCTGGAGGTGACCATATGTGACCAATCAGAATGACTGTGCACCAATATGCAGGTACACGGCGTGTTTCACTGCTTGCTTATTGGATAACTATATGGGGCGTGCCAGATTGGAGGTAGTAGATTTACATCATAAACAGACTTATTGCCATTTGCGTTGGTCTATAGCAAATACATACATATATAGCTTGTCACAGAGTATTCAAAGTTAGATATCTCATAACTTTGTAACTCTTGCATTGAGGTACTTGATGATATAATCTTATTGCTACCCTGAGAAAGTGAGGTACTTGTGAAGGAACAACGTGTTTGTTTATGTGATGCTTTTGCAGATGGTGCAGGATGCCCACTGTTAAAGGCGCATAGAGCTTTTCTAGAGCAGTCTGCATTCTCCCCTCTGTTATGGTAAAATTCACATGTGTGTGATGGGATCTATCAACACCTGCTCAGTCAGATATACTGAGGTTCACCTACAGGCAACTTCTTTGCCCTCTCCTGTGGACTTCCATCTAACATCGGAATTTTACATATGTTCTGGGAAATCCATGTTCTCCCTCACTGCTGGCAGTGCCCCTCCCTGTGGATTTCTGCTTCCAGAACTGACAGAACTCAGTAAGAAAAGGAAATAGTCTGGTCCCCTCAAGATACATATCTATCTCTTTTATGCACCTACCAAGGTGTCGGATGACATGAAAGAGAAAGGTGAATAAAATGAGAATTCTTGCCTCCCTGTTTTTCAGTGAAGAGGATTTTTCAGTGGCTAATGCCAGCTGAAGGGGTCAGAGCGACATTTACATGGGACTGTAATTAATTATGTATTTCCATGTTTTCTGAGGTTTTTGGTCTACTGAAAAACATAGGCTGGAAGAGTGCAAAGCTTTACCAGTAATCCTAATTTTGAGTTTAAAAATGTTTTGTTTTGTTTTAATAATTGAATTGACTTTTTCAGATAAATAAGGAAATAAAAACATAGATATCAGCAAGATCCACAAGAAGCAAGCGAACACATGAGCATCAACATTTGAACAGATCCTAATGTCTGTTTGCATAAGAGGAACTTTCGTAAAATAATGCAGAGTTATAGAATTTCCCATACAAAACTCAGCACACTGAGTTGTAGCTGCACTAGTGAAGCTACTCAGAGACAGAGGACCAAAAAGCCCATAACAGCATGACTGTGTTTAACACAGGTTTCAACACACTCTGGAGGTGTCTGGCTCCAGCAGAACCCTGAACTTTGGCTCTGTCCTTTCTGTCCTGCTTTCGTAATTAAGCCAGAATATGACCTAGGTCTGACTTGTTCCTTCTCAGCAGTTGTTCTGCCCTGAGCTCAATGTAAACTGTTCTATTACTGTACATTTCACCAATGATGGCGAAAATAACATTTGTTCTTATGTAGCTGTTTCTATAGCCAGGTGATAGGAAAGCAAACAATATTTGGAGACTGTTAATCCCAGCTATTGCTTCAAGTTATTGAATGAAGGACTTCAAAGGATGGTGGTTATTGTCCTTGTTTTCAATCTTAAGAGTGGAAAAGAGAAGGAATTCAGATTATGGATATAAGCAGAGGCTCCTGACTCATCTGCAGTAGGCTTCCTAGGCTGTTAAAAATTCTGCTTTTGAGATGTGAAAGAAAAAAAAAGGCTTTGCCGATAGCAACATAATGTTCTTGCTTAAACCAAGCTGAAATAAATCCATTACTTAATGTTGCAGAATTGGAATAAAGTGTGACTGGAGTTCTTATTGTATCAAAAAATTGCTTCAAATTAAAGAACAGTGGGTACAGATACACTTGGATCTGCTCCATCAAATAATTTATTTTTCCTGTGTCAACTAAAATGAGGAGGATGCTAATTCTGTTGAGTAAAATTGAAATACATTATGTGTCTGTGATGACTAAATTATTTTTTTCTAGGATGAATTCTGTTTAGTCTGGCAGAATTAAGACTTGTTTTGCTTTGTTTATAATGTCTGGTAGCCCAATAGTTGATCGATTCAGGATCTCTTTACCTACATAGATCAATGAGGTTGTTTATTTGGCAGAAGAATTGCAATTCTCAGGCAATTTAGCAAAAAAAAAAAGAGAATATAAGCGTGTGCATGCCCGTGAGACAGTATAATTCCATATGTATGTTATGGATATAATATCAAGTGAAGACACATGATATGAGAGGGAATACATTTAGTGAAAGATATCTACAAATGGACAGATCAAGCAAATGTTTTCAACAGAGCTTCTTCAATGGGATTTGAAAGATCTAAGTGGGATTGTTTGGTTGAGTGGATTCAGGGAGGCTTTTCCAAGTCTATGTGCTCAAGCTATGGCATTGCAGGCCCTGAGAAAGTTAATAATTAATTAAAACTCAAGCTGCCATTGAGGTATCTAATATTAGATTGAAAGATGGGGAAACTGTCTTTGCCTAAGCAGAGGATGAAAGTGCTCTTCCCTGTTTTTTTTCACACAATTATGTTTGCTTTTTTATAATTGTTCTCCCATTTTCTTGCAGTATGATGAACGTAATGAAAACAGATCAAACCCTCATTTTCACCTGCTTAAAGACATGGGGAAAAAACAGACAGGCAATAAAATCAAAGGGTTGTAAATCTAGAGCTAATAAAAGAAAACACTTTTTTTTGCCTAATGCGTAGCCATTACCTCATGGAAATCAGAGCCTTAGGAGGTCAGCCAGACAAAGCTTGTAGATGCATTTGGTAATGTAAGGATCATGAATAATTTTTGCAGGTATGCAAGCTAAGACAATGACTCAAACTTCAAGCTTCATTGCATAAAGGCAATGCTCATTGAGGGAGCGGGAATTTTCTTATGCTTAAACATATATATGCACATACTATTTCCTAATAGTAGTCAGTCTATTATGGGTTATTTGTCTTTGGAAACTCAGCTACTGTGAAGTCCAAAAGTCAAATGGAGTAACGACCTGATCAATTGTGGCAACCCTGGTGTATAACTACCTGTCAAATACCTAGCTGTTTTTCTCAACCATATCTTGCAAGAATCTGTTAAGACTCCCTGCTCTGTGTCTGACTTTGGTATCTCCTGAACTTGAGGCAGTTTTGAAGCACCCAGATCAAAGCTTCTTACTTCCTCTTCCCCCCACAACTCTTCCTGGTTCTCCCACTCACATTGATAATAGTGCTAATATGTCCATGTGAAGTACCACGTCAGAGAGCTGATCTGAAGGAGGAATAAAAATATAACACACAGAGACACCGCAACACACATGCACTCTACCAGAAACCAATGCATTTTATATTACAGCTACATTAATCCTGTAATGAACTGCTGGTGGAAAGGGCTTTGTCCCTCCTCTATCCTCCTTATTTGCAATGGCTCTGGCACTCACCTTACTGGTGTGACAGTTTTGGTAGCTAAAATGGCAAAGAATGCCATTAGGATAATTTAGCTATGTCATGAAACTGCACCCTGCCAGGGCTATTTCTTATTTCCTCCTCACATTCCCTCATTTAATTGTCAAACTAAGACATGTAAAGTGATGTAAGGTACACATCACTACATTAGTTTAGGGCCTTTATACTTGCTCAGAGATGTTTGATAGTTGTGGAAAGTGTGGGGGGAAAATGGTGGTAAAAAAAGAATAAGTAGAATGAAAAAAGAGTAATTTAAAATCTTTTTTACCCACTCATCTAGTCTAACAGTCTGTGCCTTACATCAGCTTAGAAACCTTTGCCTCCAATTCCCAATATATAACATCACTGTCTTACTTAAATACCTCCAATTTGGTTTTGAATGCGCCTTATCAGTTTCAAGAAATGAGGCATTATGAATTCCCTACAAGTATCGTCCCTCTTCTTTTGTGCCAGAAAAGCCATTACAACCTGTTTAGCTACATCTCATTGTGAGCTCGTTATGAAGTGTATTTCTGATATCCTTCATAATTTTTGTTATATTTTCTGAATTTTAGCTCAGATTCTCTTATTATTAACCATAATTTTGCTTAACACCATCCCCTGTTTTATCCTTCCCATGATGTACATTGGCTCGCCATTACTGAATTTAATTCTGATTCATTTTTACTTTTCCTGAAGCAGCTTCTCATTTAAGCTCCACAAAGGTCAAAACATCTTCTACAGTTTAGATCCTTAATCACATTCCAGCAACTTAAAAGAAAAAAAAATCAATTTAAAAGCTTCCCATGATAGTGTTTGTACTCACCAGTAAAATATTGTAGTCACTAATGAGATGCAATTAATAATCTTTCTTATACAGTTAATGACACTGCAATTTATTGTTATTAAATTTTATTTGCAATGGGATATTCATGACTGACAGTCTCAGTGTCTTGATACAAACGTCATTAAGATTGGATGATCTGTGTCCACTATCGGTACATCCAGATTACATACTCTTCAGAATGACAACACTCCCTTTGGAAGCGCCATAAATATTTGAGATGGAATTTGGCATGAGGAGTAGTCTACTGAGAATAGCATTAAACTATATCTTAAAGCTCCTTATTTCTCATTACCTGTAAGACTTGATTTGCATGCTCTCCCAAAGCCTTCTGCTAGCTTTATTTCTATTAGGTAGTAAGCTTAACAAAGATTATGGGAAAAAGAATATCTAATCTCATATATGCTTGCCAAAGTTAAAGCTTGTGTTGCCATCTGCACTATTTGTAAACCAGCAAATAACGGGGCTTTACAGCAATGTGTGCTGACTGCGATACTGTGAATTCTTCCGGTTGCAACCTGGATTACTGTACTTTATTCATCCTAATACTGTGTAGCTTGTATGGTATTTCTTACATGTAGGTGGAATTTGGAAGACATTACATTGCACTAATCAATTCTGAATCTGTCTGAGTGTTGTGAAAAGCAGAGCTTTGAACTAAAGATCAGGCATATAAACACAGACCAGCAAAACATCTGTGGTAGTTTTCTGCTAATATTGTGTATGGAAGACAAATTATAGGGTTCCACTTCAAAAGTCCTGGAAATTGGGAAAAACATGAAGAGGGAGAAATGCTTAGAATATACTTATTTTGTTTTTAACTGAAGGGACCCATTCTCTGTACAGAAGAGACCACTCTATCTGTAGAAGTTACTACTTATTGTTACCCACTCTGCCAGCCAATAATTCCCGGCAGTCCAGAATCAATGTGCTGCGTCTATCAGTGATATAACACCAGCTCCTCCAAAGGGTGGAGATCATGTTGTATTACTGAAGAAATGATGTGCGATGAAAAAAATTGGTGAACATAAAAAACCTGAGAGGTTCTAAAATTCTTGTAATGGCAGCTACCCTTCTTTTGTAAAGAAAACTAACCCAGAAACTTTCATATCAGTAGATGAAAATAGGCATTAGGGGTTTGGCCTGATTGAGCAAGTTATTGGATGCTGTCCACATTTTCTTTCTTTATCTTGGACTTTTCGTAGTCTGAACTAAGAGCTTTGCTTTATAATACTGTGTTTTCATAGCAGTGGTAGTGCTGCCGTAGCTGTGATGGAAGGCCTAGTGTGTCCAAACTTTGTTGGTTTTCTTTTCCAGTTAAGTCAGCCTAGCAAAAGATATCAGTTTCACATACAAATCATGCTCTCTGTATTGCAACAGCACTTTCTCTCCAGGCTCTTCCCAAGTGGCTGTAAGTGTGACCACACTGTTCTTCTGTGAGGTGGGAACCTATTAACTCTACTTCATAAGTTAGCAAAGCAGGGTCATTGACCTGAATGTTGCCCCATGCAGTGGGAGAGCTGAGGGTGCATTTTCCAGTAAAGTGCATGCTCTTTCTTTCAGTTTTTTAAATCAGGTTTGGTATAACAATTTTGAGGCAGACCATAGATACAGATGGATAGGAAAGCAGTCTGGTCAGCTGGTAAAAAACAACCTCAGCGTAGGTCCAGTGAATGGCTCTCTGTTGTTAATGTGCTCCTTTACAAATATGTCTTCATTTTCTTTTGGCTTCAGTAGAAAAAGTTGAATAAAGGAAAATATAGAGTTAAAGGATGTGTACTCTGGAAAACAGTTTACTTCTCTTGCTGCTTCCTCATTCCTAGGGCTTTTCTGAAAACTGCAAATTATGGCCATTCCTATGTGGAATGGTGACAAATACATGGGGACAGTTTGCCTATGATTCCATAGTTAAAAATTGTAGCAAATTGCATACACTCCCCATGCACTGAGTTCAGCAAAAGCAAATTTAAGTGTGGGATTTTCTGATTTTTGAGCATTTGCATTTAGATTTTATCATTCCGTTAACAGTGTGGTGTGTATATCTTCTAGAATTAATGGTAAAAATATCTGAAAAAAAGCCCCATCTGCTCACTATTCTTTTGACTCAGCACCAGGGGTAATGATGGCCAAGACTCCTGCTGACTGAAACAGTTCTGTGGGTGAGCCATGCAGGCACAGTAGCTGGTTTCAGAAGGAGAGGGAAGGCTTGACTCATTGGCTGCCTTCCACACTCTGGAGAGAAGTGTCCTTTAATGGACACAGATCCTCCTATGACCTGCTTGACCCCCTCAACACCCAGTCTCATCTGCCCTGTTTCCTTTCCCAGCAGATACTTCCTCCCTACCTGTATCCATCCTTTTGGTCAGAAAATTTACCTACTCCTTCACCTCAGGTTGTCTGCATCCATTCTTTAGTTACTCCTTTCCCTTTTCGCAGGTTATTTTGTTTGGTGCAGCCTCCAGAATTTGTTTGCTCTTCCTGAAGACTTTTCTCCTCATCCAGCTCTTTCTTAGTACCTAACACTTGGCTCATCCAGGCCTGGTCTTCCAAGCCAGTATCCTATTCAGTATGCTTCCCCTGCAGTGCTGGCTCCCATTTCCTGGTTGCCTCACTCAGGTGGTGTCAGCTAGATCCCAAGCCACGCTTTGTCTGA
Organism: Phalacrocorax aristotelis; assembly: GCF_949628215.1. NCBI lineage: Eukaryota > Metazoa > Chordata > Aves > Suliformes > Phalacrocoracidae > Phalacrocorax > Phalacrocorax aristotelis. The sequence continues at coordinate 77,230,648 of NC_134278.1, read as the reverse complement.
AATATGTGAAGCCTATGTCCTTTCTTCTAATCTTTCTGCCTTATTCAGCCAGCCCTGAGATTTCTCTGGCATGGCCCAAGTCCCATCTCCTCCCCACCTTTATCGGTAGCATTGGAAGTTCTCCTGTCCAGTTCCTGGTGGTGGTGGAAGGAGAAATTCTCTTGGTTCCGATGTTTGACATTGCAGGAAAAACTCAATTCGATCTAAGATAGAACATACCTTGCGGGTAAGGATATTGTGTTTGGTTTTTTTTTCTTATATGGGGAAGAAAGGTGTTGTTTCTAAATGACAAGCTTCTACTATGCCAACTGTAGCTTTTAAAACGTGTATATAGCTGAATTTGACTGACTTCCCATAAGAATGGGAAAAGGCTCAGTGCTGACAGAGGGAACCCAATCCCAGCTGACTTTCAAGAGCAGGGCCTTGAAACATAGCCACTTCAGATCCTGGCTTCACCAATTGCAAAAGTGGTTGCAACATGAGTAAAGCAGTCTCTCTGCATACATTAACGTGGAGGTGATATTTCCTTCGAACAGTTCAGTTTTCTGCAAGTACAGGTAAAATTTGGCAAACCAGTCAGCAGTAAACAGCAGGGTCTCATAAAAGATGTTAAGAAATTTCAGTTGCTGTACCTTTCACAGAGGCAGTATTTTGTAGCTGGTCGATTGCTCAAAGGTAGTTTTCCAACCCTTTGCTTCCTCGTTGATCCATTCCAGACAGAAAGTCCTTGGAGAACTTGGAAGTTGGTCTGTGTAGCACAGTCTGGAGGAAGGTGGTTTTTTGCAATTGACAAAGGAGTTGAGAGTTTCTAGTAGTGATTATAGCACAGAGCCCTTAGCATCTATAATATTCAAGACTTGATTATATCCTGGGCTGGGTGAGGTTCATGTGAGGGGAGTGCACACAGAGTCTGTGTGGTAGAGTTGGTTTCCTTACTTTTGAAAGAGTGATCTTAGGGAATTGCCCTTCCCTGAGAATTCTCTGTTTATCTCAGAGGTGGAGGTGGGCTCTGAACTCAGTACCAGTAATGCTGAGCAAAGGTTGTTCACAAATGAGTGCACAAATTAGACCTGATCAATACCTTTCCTGTGGTTTGGGGGTTTTTTTTTGGTTTGGTTTTAACATTCAAGGTTCATCTTCACCTATGCTATGTAACCCTCTGCACTGTGCCATCATGCATCCTAATGTAACCCTGTCTTGCAGATGTATATCATTATTTTAGTGACAGGCAGCAAGCTTCATAAATTTAAGTACAGACAAAGCCACAGAGCACAGACGATGAGGAACATGAACCAGCTATTAGCAGCTCAGATGCACACCTGCTGACAGATATTTTTCACTAAGGTTTAGTCCATAGTCTTTCTTACTTTGATAGGGCTCATAGCATAATTTGTAGGTTCTGTTGATGAGAGCAGAATCTTCTGTTTCTCAGCAAAATTTTGTTTCCCATCTGCTTCTGATAGATCTCTCTATTCAGCAGACTCTGAGGAAGTCTTGTCGTGCTTGACACATGGGATTTATGAGCATAACTCGTGCCCTTTTAATGTTCATGGGTGTTATCTGAATAAATCACTGGCATTAAAGTCTGTAACCCTTTTCAGTCTGAAAATTGACATTTTCAGTGCTTAAGTTCCTCTGCCTGGCTAATGTTGCGCTTGTTGTGCTAGACATATGCAATGTCACTCCTTTGCACTGTGCCTTGGAAGCTGTAACATCTTTAAATGGAAGTAATTACAGACTTATTCAGGGGCTGTCACTCTCTCTTTGCATCTTTCATCACCATTACCAGTGGCATAAAGAGGCTAAGCAGACAGCGTTCTTTTGTTAGGTTTTGCTAGTTTCTTTCCAAATTGGAAAGATTCTCCCTTAATACTGTCCTGGAGGTTCAGGTGATAAGGTGCAGGTGATCCAGCCAACACCCTACTGCTGAATGTCAGTCTGGGTCATCTCTGCTTCACTCAAACCTCATGAATTATCACTGTAAAGATTAATTCTCTAATCAGGTCTTCTGACTGTACTTGCTGATTCAGTTCTCCATCTCTATTTTTTGAAACTGAAGAAGAGCTGTGGGATTACTTGACAAAGTTTATTCTCTTTATTTTGTCTAATTTTCCATTTTATATCCTAAATTTTTATACTAAATTTAAGTTTCCCCCTACCACAAATATGGATGGAACTTGCTGTAAGGATTAACCTGTTAAATAAAGCATGTTCATTCAACACAATTAATTTAAATGAGTTAAGAGAGTCAGCCAAGCTGAATGAACAAACTTCTTTGCTACTGATTCTTGTCATAGCTGTCTATGAATATGATGAAGCATGGTAAGAATTAATTAGGCAGTGACTTTGGGAGTGGGAAAGATGGGTTGCATGAGTCCTCGTGAGCTGCACTGATGGTATGTGATAATTTCAGTCTATATACACTGTTAGCAGAGCTTACTTTTAGGGTGTTCTCCCTCTTACTCTCTGGTATTCATTATTATTATTATTATTTATTAAAGCTTAAGATGTCTCATCTTTCTGTGGATACTAAGTTCTGGAACAAAAAGTCTGTTGCTGTGGAGCAACATCAGTTCTAGAAATAAGACAAGAAAACGAAATCAAACCGGTATGTGCATATAATTATCTTTGTGAAAGCTTAACTAGCAGTAAAGCTTTTCTTTCTCACCTCTTTCTTAAGAATATGGCCTGGCTGATGCAGATAGGATCCTAAATCTCTTTGGAGTCAGTGAGATCTAGGCTCCTACTGTTTCCTTGAACCAAAACAGGCATAAAAAGAACTCATTAGTCTTTAAGAAACACATTTACTAATACATGAATTGTGAAGAGGCACATGTGAAGATGAAGACATTAAATATTTTGAGGCACTTAAGAGTTAAAGTAATTGGTGATACATCACTTCTGAAAGAGGGGACTTATTTTCACAGAATGAGAAGACAGGAGTTTATTTTTCCTGAAGAAAAATCTTTCTTGTATACTAGTGTTGGTTGTTCATTGGAGACCATAATATACAATATAATAAGCAGCGTATGTAATTTAACTATACCATCTTCCACTGATATGCTTCTTAGCATTTAAGTCAATATAATATTTCTCTCTCTTTATCCCCTCTATCTTTCCTGTTGTGCTGATACAGTATCAAATGCTTTCTTGAAATCCATATAAAATTCTGAACACTCATTTATTTTTATTGTACCGTCGTTCGGGGTTATATATTCCATGCAACCTAAACTCATTTATTGGCAACATTTAATGCTTGGATGACATAAGGAGAACTGCACTGGGTGCCTGTTTCTGATTTGTTGGCCATAGCACTGCTGAATTTATGTTTTTCTAAACTGTTTCATCACTTTAGTTCTCAATTAATGGTTCTAAGTTCTGATGTAGTATACTTTGTGTCAAAAATTGGGATAAATTTCAACTATAAATAAAACAGAAACCTCAAAAGTTAATGTTTAGAAGGAGGTTTACAATTCTCGCTGTTCGATAGCCCTTTGAGGGTTGGTTGGTTTGGTTTTTTAAATTTTATTTCAGAAGCTTTTTTTTAAACTGCCTTTTTCTTTCTTTGCAATTTTACTGAGCAGGTCATATTTTATACATGTCGTGTCCATGTTCTGTGCTCATCCAAAACACTCTTAGGCTCCATTTTCCTTCAGGAAGAAAGCATCTCTGCACAGCAAAACTGAGGGAGAGATTGTGGCGAGCACAGTGCACGTACTAGCAACCCTAGGGAATACATGACGCCTGTGTTGAATTGCCGCTCGGCTAGCACAGGATGAGGCCAGTGCTAGCACCCTTTCACAGCTTTTACTGCCTGCACTGCCCAGGTACCTTGTCACTTGCTTCCATCATACTTTTGTTTTGTGGTAGCTTTTTTTCCACACTTGGTTGTGCGAGCTTATGACAGAGCTTAAGGCTGTTTAGAAAAATGCGGCTTAGAGCAAGAGCTGGACCACCTATGTGAAAGCAGAGCTTCGCACCATTTTAATAGCGAATGTGTGGGTTACAGTTTAAGAGTTAATGGAAACTGGGGTTGTGGTGGAAGTTCCTGGTAGAATGTGTATTTTATAACTGAGGGTTTGAGTTGCAGTAGTTAAAATGAGGAACAGGGAGCTGCATCAGTTGGTAATCCATATTTTGGATATATGTGAAAGTTTGTACCCAGACAGGAAGCTTGTTAATGCAAATGTTCCCAAATGCCAGCCTCAGATGCATTGGTGGTCTTATTTTTGGCTATGTCCACTGTTATATTTACTGTTGGTTCCACTGTTGTCTTAAATAAGCTCAAGCTTTCTCATCTTCACCACACTTCCTAACCAGAATCATCTGTACTGCATCTCCAGCATGGCATTAAGGTACCTCCTGAGCTTCGTCACACTGTACAAAGCAGTGCAATCACTCTGCAGGCACCTTGTCTATTTCCATGAAGTTGCTGTGCCTGGGGCTGTCAGAGAGTCCAGGAGGGTGAGCGGGGACACACAAGCCTCTGTAGTCTGCATTTCCCATGGATGCAAATTTCAGTTAATCCCTCTTAACTACTCAAAGGGGAGGAGCGAGTTGGCCAGGTATACTCAAAAAAATAAGAGTAAGAGCATATAAGGCATGATACAGAAGACCACCTGACATTACAAGTGTGGAAAGTGCCCTAATTATTCCTCAGGTCCAAAATTTGTACAGCTCAACACCTCAGAATAACACTTTTTGACTTTAAATAGAGTTGGGGTTAAAATATGGAATTAGGCCAGTGTGATGATAAAATATGATCAGATGGGTAAGGAAGCGTGCAACTTGTATGTGCCTGGATCTGCCTTCTGATATTACTGTGCACATGCTCATAGTTAATTAAATTACTGTCTGCCTTATTATGTCACCTGGGAGAACTGCAGAGCAGACAATCCCAGTTCGTGCCCCAGAGAACTTTATGACCTAGAGTACAATGCCTAAGTATTTAAAGAAATAGAGAGAGAGAAAAGTAAGTTAGGGGAGGTGCTTTTGCAGATACCTGGGGATCTCTGTATCCCATATGATAGAAAAAGCTAGCTGTAAATTAGGTAGCCTGTGTCTTCAGTATATCATGCCATGTTGCTGGTGTGCTCTGGTCAGCTAATTCACCTTGGCACACCCTTGATGGGGGGTTCACCCCAAAGATTGGAGACATTCTGTGGGAAAGCTGAGGGATATCCCTCTGAAGTTTCATGAGTGGACGCTAGGTTTACATTAGAAGTGGGTATTTTGGCGGACACTAAAAGAAACAGGTAGGCTGAATATAGGTTGTGGAGACAGTGCACTTCTGATAACAAGTAGCTCCTTAGGATGTTGTCCCCCGTGCAGCTGGTGACAAGAAGGAGCTCTTTCAAGCAATGTTTTCTGCCTCCAACAAGAGTTTGCAGGCCAGTGTCATTGGTATCTCTAGGGAAAGTGTCTGCTCATGTGCACGGGACTTGGATGCAGGATTATTGTCTTTTGAGTATGAGAAGGAAGAAAGAAGAGAGGCAGGGTGTAAAAATAAATTAATTAAAAGTTAGAAACCAAATAAGGAAGTGCACAAAAGTGTGAAAATAGAAAGGAAAAATAAGCAGAATATTAGATTTTTTTTTTTACAGAATTGAGTAAACTTTAGACAGGAACTCTTATCATTGTTTGTTGTGATTATGGTCCACTTTGATGCTAAGGGGCATCTCACTGTGTGTCATTTTGAAGTTGCTGTGCTGGGAAATACCAATAACTACAAGCCCAGCTTAAGCGTGGTTTAATGATAATGGGAGTCTGAAACATGCTTGTTCGCAGATAGTGACACCCAGCACATCCTTCCTTCCTGAACGTTAGAAGTAGACAGATTTAATGGTAAATGAAGTTCATTCCCTAGCAGTCGGCATGTACCATTCTCAGATAATTGTAAATTTGTCACATTTAATTTAAAATGTCAATCAATGAAACACATCTGATAGTACAGCATGCCTTGTCATGGTCACATTATAAACAAAATCAGAAGAATTTCAAAACCTTATTTTCAGAAAGATTGAAGTAAAAGAAATACATGGTACAAATGAGGTCCCCCACCCCTTTTTTTTCTGAGTTAAATGGCAACAAGAATGGATATGAATGCAAAATAAACTTCCGATTATAGTCTCAAGAAGGGTATTTTGTTGGTCTGGTCCTTATTTTGGCTCACTAGTTTAGCCTCATAATAAAAGCTGATATCTGGGAAAAAAGTTCTGTGTTGTAGCATTCTTATCATGTAAACATTTAGACTGGCATTAGGGTAAAATCATAATAGTCACTCCCTGCTAGTACAAAGGTTTGTAGGAAAAGGTTAGATGAGAATGTATAAGTATTTACAGTGCTCCTAGGCATGGTTTTACATTCAAGTTTATTGTTCAGAATTAATATTCTGGTTTTGCACCAAGTATTGCTCATAAATGCTCACCTTCAGTGTTTTACTATAAAAGAAGGAAAGAGAGACTTCTGAAAAGGAACAGGTTTTGTCTCAGCACACACTGATAGAGGCAATGTGATATTCTCTTTAACCTTTTAAAGGTCACATTCTCCCTTCATCCATTCATTTCTCTTCACTTATAGCTTTTCTTCAAATATTAATGCATGACCATTGCGTGCCTCTTGCTTCTAACTGATTGGGATGCAGCCATCACAAGTAATTACAGTTATCATATGAGGAACTGTGTGAGGCTTCTGCAGTAGTCCTGGTAAGTGCCACGTGCTGCAGGAGCAATAAGGAAACTTCTCATTTCAGGGTAAGCTGATAACTGCAGAGGAGATTCAGCTCATGACTTCCCCCACTTCCATCCCCATGCCTACTGTGGATGTTTTGTTTTCAAGTGCTGGGAGTCTGTACCTCTTTCAGAAATCTCCAGTAGTGGCCTACGAAAGCCCTCAACTCACTGGCTTCGTTGATCTGATTTGATATGACAAGTACCATGTACTTGCACCCTACAGCTGCAGAACAGAAAACCAAACCTGCTTGGAAGATGCTGTAAATTAAGTTGCATTCTTATGTTAGCAGAAAAACAGTGCCACATAAGTGTGCCTTTTGTCAAAACACAGCATGGGTCAATGCTGGCTATCAACATCAGTGTTCTCTCTAAATTTGGCCCATTAAGCATGAAATACAGGACCACTCTTGAGCATGAATGAATGTTTAGATGAAAGTTTTTTCACTGACAGCTTTTACAAAAATAGATTTCTTTCCTCTTAAATTGAGCCGGAATAGCAGTGGTGGTTGACACATTTTGCTTTCAACTGAGAAAGAGTTTTAATGCATCTTGGAGCAGTGGGGTGCAAAAGTTTGATAGTTTATTTCCACTGAGTGCACAGGGGAGCAAGAAGATTACTTTTTATTTGCTTTGTTTATTTGTTCAAGCTTTGGAGCTGAGGGTTGAACTGGAGCATTTTATCATATAATACCTTACGGTTTGTCCAAGCTTCACTCTGTTAAGTGCTGAGACTTAACTTGATATGATATTGCAATCTCAGCACACAGAAAATTATTAATTAGTGATAATAAACTGGTCTTGGGGCAATTAAAAAAAAAAGCCCCCAAATCTGTAACATATTCTAGAAGGCAGAGCTGTTAGGAAGTTCTTGGAGTGTGATGGATGGTTCTGACTGGGACAACCAAGAATATGCAAGGAGTAAGTCCACTCAGTTTTTATCTGGCTTAGATTTTTCTCATCAAGATGTACTATATATTTTATGCAGGCTTATTAAAAAAATCACAGTGTGACGAAAGCTCTTCTGCAGGAGAGTAAGGAAATACTTCTAAACTCTTTCTGAACATAAACTTTCCACACTTATTATGAATAGTCTCTCGAATTTTATCCATACATTCTCTGCATGTGTGCATGGTCCCACCCTACATTTTAATAATTACGTTCTGATGTAATATTCATAAAGTTTCCTTTCAGCTGAAGTACCCGAGGTGAAGAATGTTTTCAGAAGTTTTAAGTTATGTACCTGGTGTTTGGCCAAATTATCTCTTTCAAGTTTGAAATCTTTTCTTTTTCCAGTAACACTACCCAAACCCAGTATATTTCTGTCAGCCTCCAGTTCAGCTTGTGTTACAAAGTGAACAAAGATTATTCAACTGCTTATTTTCAGGAGAGGAGGCAGAAGAGATAATGGTTAATTTTCAATTTAAATTTAGTTCAGGTTTAAGTGCACTGAAATCTTACAAGGTCTTTGTTCAAATGGTGGCAGTTGTTGCATAAGCTGTTCCCCTGCCTTGAGATAGAACTTCTTTAAAGTCTTTGGAAGTTGAACTTAAGTCCTTGCTGGCTTTGGAAAGAGCAGGTCTGCACCCTGATATTCAAAGGATTACAGGATTATACGGTTTTGTCATATTTGTTATTTACAGACCATGTAATGGTGATATTGACTTTTCCCTCCAAAATACTTTCTATCTATAATTGTGTGTCTGAAAAAATGTGGTCATTAGTTTCCCATCACAGGATCATACTGTCTTACCTATGGCTGCTGACCTCTCATTACCAAATCCTGTCCTTCTATTAGACCCATCAGCCTACAAAAACACATGCTTAAAATGCAAATTCTAACAGAACTTGGGTAGAAAACTCTGGGGTAGAGTCACTGTGCTTCAGTAGGTGTCTATTTTCATAAAGGGGATACAGAAAAGCTCTTTCTAAGATTGTAAAACTCATGGTGATACGACAGTGCTGTGGACAATACACAAGAGGGATTTTGAATACCAACATTTTACAGAATTGTTATAGCTAATGCATTTAAAAAATCAAGTTCCCTGCTTAATAGTTAACTAGATCTTCCTGACCATTAAAGGGTAGGAAGGAACTTTCACCAGAAGCATGTTAGCCTACAGCTTCTTAATGAGCGTTTTTGCTAGACATGTTTAAACTCAGAGTTAAAATAGAAGCAAACAGACATTTTGATGGTCTGAGAAGCAGACTTGAAGTATATGTGTAATTGTTTTGAAACTCTAGGTAAAACACTGCTCTACTTTTTTTTGGTGTGGCAATATATTGAATGTATATCACTTTGTATGAAAGTATCAAATTGTTTTGTAATATGTAAAACCTTCCAAATTTTGTTGCAGACAAGATAAAATATTTCCATTTGTACTGACTAGCATGACGTAATGATTTTAACACATTTTAAGTGTATGTAAGTTCAACTATTTTTAAATCACAGTGGCAGTTCAGTAAAACTATTAATATTTGAATATGGAAAAAGAAAAAAGCTTAAAAAATCATTTGAATGAAAAATATATTGCATCTTTATAATGCGTTATAAAGATGACTTTATAGATACTGATGTATCATCCTACAGTAGTTTAAAAATACTTAATTATTAAATAAATTTGAAGATCCAAATCGAAATACTGCACCACTTTAAAACTGACAGAAATTTTAGCAGAAAAAAAATTTGAAATTAAATTTCCATTTTGGAAAAATACCACTTGGCCTTATTCAATGAACAACTAGTTTTGACATCATCAAGGAAATCTGTTCAGTGCTGTCCTGCCTAGACACTATTGCTACCTTTTTCCCAAATGGAAAATTCTCTACTCAAAACCGAGGGGTACCAGTACATTTCAGAGAAAAGACTGGAGGAACCTTCAAAGGGTGCTGAATATTTGACTCCTCTCCAACTCACTCTTAGAAATCTATGACGGAAATTTTGCAAGTGAACATGTACCACCACACATCCACAGGCAAGCAATTAACAATTAGACCTGCAGCATGGAAACTGGAAGGCCATGTAACTGAACGTGGACTTAATCATGACCTGGGTCTTGCAAGTGGAAGTTTCAGGCTGAACTGATAAACCTTATCTTTGATAATGACGCAAAAGAGGGAGATAATATCAAGAGGGAACTAAGAAAGCTATCTTTTCCATGTGAATTCTGAGACCTACAGCTTCATCACTAGAAATGTGGGTTTTGGTTGATTTTAAGTATCGGGTCACACATCCCTCTAATAGAATTTCAGCACAAGTGTATAATTGTAATTGATCTGTTTTTTGGGTAGATTGCCATAGGGGAGTGCTAACCAACAGTAAAATTAACTGACTTGTATTCCAGATGTCACGGCATCCTTATGAAAATACAATAGCAAGGCTGCTTTTCTCTGGATATGAATTCAGTAGCCCTTAAAGACAAAATATGGAACCATCAGTTGCAGGCATCTGCTTCACTATCAACCAGTAAATAAGAAATTTATAATACTGAGATGTCCTTGATCTGTCACAATATAGCACTGGTGATATTCATTGCAGGTAGAGCTTCTTGATGCCACTGTGGGGGCCATATGGCTGAGGGAGGAGGAGAAATATAGATACTTCCTTTACTGTTCTAGTGAGGCTATTGAGTTTCTTATCTCAGGGGTTTCCTGACAACAGCAAGTTTCCTAAACAGTAAAAGGCAGAGCATGTTGCATAATTGCAATATTTTGCATAATTTTTGTAATGCACTACACACACACAAAAAAATGGAACTTCATGAGTTACTCCTTTTAGACAATTATATGAATTTTCTTTATAGAAGATTATGTTTTATTTGATATCCTAAGTAAAGACTTGAGCAGGGTGTAGATGGAGAAACAGTATGCATCTAACATTTGATGGCTCTTAAGTTAAATTTCAAACCTTTTAATACATTTGGACTGAGAGAGCAAAGGTGCTGGGGGTGTTGGACTAATGGGGTGAGGCAGGCAGAGAGGCAAAAGGATGAAGGGAGACAGAATCAATAGAAAGTCTTGAGCAAGCTCACTGGTACATGTGATGAGCTGGGAGAGAAAATTCATGGTGGAAGAGAGAAATTACTTGACCAAGGCTGAGGTAAACAACTCAGCCTGTGAGGGTTGAGGTGTAAGGGCAGTGTGAAAAGATGGAAAGGTCTTTATGTGACTGTGTATCACAGAGCCAACCTTAGGCTTTAAAATTTAACAGTTTACATAGGTCATGTGTGCTGTTTTGTTCAAGATTTTTGCTTCACCAGTATAGGCCAGACTGGGTGGATTTGCTCTACTTTTTTAGCTCTTAAGTATCTTTTCACAGATGTGAGTAATATCTTTTACTGTCCCTGAATAGGTGAGAGAGTGGAAAGACAGGGGAAAATATATGAACATAAATGAAATAGGACTTTTATGGAAGCATCAACTCAAACCATTTAGAAGGATTTGTGTTAGTGCATTTAATTTCCTCCAGATGTTCTTGCAAAGGGGGAATTTGGATTATCCTGGGAAGGTCAATGGAAAAGCATGGTTTCCTGGTTTTAAAAATAAGGAAGAAGGGCCCTTCTTGTGCTAGACTGACAGCTTTACAGTTATCAGAGTAGTCATTGATTTTATTTGCAGTACTGTGCCTGCAGAGCTCTCAGAGGAAGGGAGGGAAATTTTTGGAAGAGGTACCACCATGACAGCTATTAAAATTCTAGGAATTTGCCTGCCATTCAGAGCCCCTGAAAAGCTGATGGGAAAGAGGGCCTCAGTGTTAGCATTGGATTAAGATTGTTTGCATTTAGTCTGGTCTTTATGTGACTAAATGTTGACACTGACCGAAGGAAAGAACAAACTAAGAAAATGCTTTCACCAGAAACAGCTTTAATTAGCATCGTGTTTGGCAACATCAGCAGAGGCTGAAGTATCTTATCACCCTTAATTGACTGCTTTGCAAGAGGTTTATCTTATGTGAAAAATCATATTAGAAGATTGAGAAGTAGTTGCTCTGGATTTAGCATGATGAATGTGGTGGGAAACCTAGATGGCTCCCAGCTGAAGTCATATGAACCAACAGGATGTTAAACATGATTTTGTAGCCTCAGGAATGAGAGACAGTTATCTATATCAGTTGCTTGTTTGAGTACTGAAGATTGAATATATGGCTTTTTCCTAGCTTGTGCTGGTTATGAGGTCTGTATTTAATATTTGCTGATGATTCTCCTGCCCCTGGCAAGACCAAAAGCTACTGACTAGACAGTGGGCAGGTATCTGTGTAGCTGCTTTTCTACTCCACCTTCACTGAGACAAACTGGAATGTGAGAACATATAGACACAGCAGAGCTAGTAAATAACAAAACTGCCTTGAACGTCTCCTCTAGGACCTTTCTGTCCCTCCCTAACCCTCCACCCAGCAAGCCCTTGAAAACAAAAAATTAAAACAAAGACCATACCATAATATAGAGTTGGGCGGCTGGAAAAATAGGTCATTGTCAAGTCCTCAGTGGTGTGTGGCTTTCCTGTGCAAAGGCCATGCTGCTGAAGGTTTAGATAATTTTTCATTAATGTATTCCCCAATTCAGGGAAAGGGCTGGGGTAGAGATGTGGATGTTACTGGTGCGTTAGACAAGCATTCCTCCCTGTTCGTCTGCTTCAAAGAAACAAGGTTGAGGACTCAAAGTTTGTTCCATTTATAGTAGCCAAATTAGCCAAAATAAAGTCTTTCAGATCTCAGTTTGCATGTCTGCTATTTTGCTGTCTTGATATATTTCAGTAAAGATTTTTACTTTGAGAAATATGCACTGATTAAAATAGAAACTTACTTCCTCCTCCTTCATGGATTGGTCCCTATCTTCCACAATAGGAGTAAAAATTACCCGTCGTTGTTAAACACCAAAGGCAAAATGTTTTCCCATGGTAGTTTAATGAATTTTTTATTTTCCCATTTATTTGTTTATGCTTTTACTTCACATATTTCTATATTGAAAATAAGTACACCCTAAGCTTTACTCATTTATTTTCTACTGCATGTGGCTATTCTTTCACAGATAATATTGTGTTTTCTTGGCCATGTGCTGCTTTTTTGCAGCTGTTTCCCGTTGGGACTGGGACCATCTTTCTGAGTTTCATTCAGAAGCAAATAGTGTTCAATTTTCTTGCTGTTCGGTGAAAATCATACTATACATGTGTGAAAAATTTCAGGCCTATAAGGGTTTTCAGAAATTACTGTGCAAATAAATAAGAAACAATTGTAGTCTGACTGAAGACCATTCACAAATGGGAAAATAAAAAAGAGCTAAATAAGGCAAAAATTTATATGCATCAACAGATGCAATTGAAACCGGACTTCAGGCCTGTTAGATTGGAGGACCCCAGAGGGAGATGGGGGCAGAGAGTGCTAGTAGGATTTGGCAGGGTTTCTGGAAGGCAAGATGGAGAGCCAACATCATATATATCTTTCCAAGCCTGACTGCAGTTGCCACAACGTGATGGAGTCAGAGTTGTGTTCCAGTGTAGTCTGCTCCAAATAGCTTGTTTCAACATGTTTGATTTGTTTTAATTTGCTTTTGTGCATGAAGGTGAACTTAAATGGTCTTTTTCTAAATATTATTCCCAGGTCCAGAATCATCACAATGGGCCAAAATGAGAGCCTGTTTAGCACGTGCATCCAGCTATGGTGGGAATAGATATTTGGGTTCATCTAACTCCCATCTGTACAATACAACACATGCTCATTAGCACACCAGAGGATTTTTTATTCCTTCTGAATCATAAGTGCTGTGTAATTCATAGCCTGACTCTGAGAGGGAAGAAAAAGATACCACAGAAATAACACAAGCCAACTGTAGATATTTTTCCCCCTTCTGAATTGGTGTCTATGCCAGGGCTCAGTTACTCTTCCAGTCCGTCACCTCTTTTACTCCAAGGATCTGCATTACCCTGAGTAAAAAGCTACCTTTGCCAGAAACTTAATTAATGCCCTTGAACATCATTATCAGCTCTTTGCAGCCTTGCAGTTTTTGTGTGGACCCTCTGTTACCAAATCATACTGACGAAAGTATTCCCCTGTGGAAACCATTTATGTGCTGTGTGTGGCAGCAACTGCTGTGCAATGGCTTCAGTGGGTATCACCATGGCAGGCAGGTTAGGGAAGAGGTGGAAAGGGACCAGGAAACTGCAGAGAATTGAGAAGAAGGAAAGTGAAAATATAAAACCAAACCAAAACACAAAGCCTGCTGTGTTGTGCAGAAATGTGAAATGGAGAGAGCTGAGGGTGGTAGGAAGCCTTGGGCTCAACGCTACTCTCTCATTCTTAAACTGCAGTTTACCAGCAGGGGCCTTCCTGTTGTCTGCAAAGGCAGATGATTGGTGATACACAGTTAAGTGTAGCGTTTGGTTTTCCTCAGAGACGCTATGCCTTTTTGTGTAGTTGTTAAGCTCCACAGTTGGCCGTCAAGGGTAAAATAGTGACTCTTTCTGTTACCTGCTTGGATTCTCAGCATAGGAGAACGTTATGATAAAATAACACAACAGCTTTGTCTTTAGTTGATGTTTTTCTCCATTAATTCACTTCCTATTGTTTTCCTGCTAATATCTTAGGTAGCAATAAGTGGATGATAATCTTCCTTTTTCTTACTACTAGTGTTCACTGAACCACATTTAATTAAGAGAATGTATATTGACATGCATAACATAATCAGATCAGGGACTTGAGCTGAAATTGATTGAGTGCAGCTCTTCTACACTTATTTCAATTTATGAATGTTCAGATGCAGATGGGTAGTGAAAAGGTTTAATTTCCATTTGTGTTGTCAGCACAATCCTTATAATGTAAGCATTAATTGAACATGCTCTGTGTTAGTATGGAGTAATCAAGCATGTCCAGTTTTTAAAAGCGGAGGTCAGAGGTCAATTTTGAGCAGGTTCCAAGCAGCCTAATTATAGAAATATATTTACATTTGATCAGCAACAGTATTAAAGATTAAGTTCCTTGAAAGCCAGTATATAAAAAAAAATGTAGCAAGTATTTTGGAAGAGCAGCTCTTTTATAAACGTAGGTGATATTTTTATTTTTATGAGTTACAGGGAAGTAGGTGTGAAATCATTTTTCTGCTACAAATCTCTGCAATAATTTATTTTGTTTAGGTCATCATGCACATCATTGTAAACCTGGGGTTTCAATTCTAACATTCATTCATTAATTATTTTAATAAAAATCTTAATACACTAAGTTGTTTTGACCTGAAAGCCGCATGGTAATAATGAGTTACACTGTTTTTCAATGTGTGAGACATGCAGCATTCTACACCTACTGAGTAATATTCCCTATATCTTAAACCACAGAAGTATGGGGTATTCTAAAATCTGTGTTTTGTTAGTGAAAATGTTTTATGCTTTTAATGATCTTTATTACTTTCCATCTTATCAACAAATGGATTTTTTCTTGTGTGCTGCATCATGGGCATATGACACATTTTCTATCATCCTTCTTTTCATTGCGTTCACATAATGATTTGTAAGTGTTTAAAGCTTGAATAGAAAGATGCAAGTAACTTGGCATTTTGTCCACACAGTAGTGTGATTTATTTATTTATTCATTTGCTTACAGGGGAACAGACCATTAAGATACACATCTCATTTCCAATTTAGATACCTCATAAATTCTGCTTCGTTGATAAATTAATGGAAAGGTCTAGGGATTTCAGTCTAGGAATTTGTGTCACATAAAACATTCTTTTTTTCCCTTGGGTTTTTATTGACCTAGAAAGGAAAATACAACCTCCTGTTTCTGGAAATCTACCTTGGGAACTAAGGGCCATAACTTAAAAGATATTTAGAACGGTGCAGCAGTGGACTGTACTGCACAATGCATGAAACAATAATTGATTTCTTAGTTCAGCTGCCAAATTAAAAAAAACACCAAAGGCAATTGGTTATGATTAAATCAAATAGAAAAATTTTCAGGTTTTCTCACTAGGACAAAATGTTACTAACTTTCCTTCAGTGTCAAAGTCCCTGATTTCCCCTGAACTGTAGTGTTTATTATATTTTTGTATTCAGGTAAGAAAGGCAGCAAAGGACTTGAATCAGGTAGTTGTCATTAACCTTTTACACTAAGAAATTGCTCACAATTGATGTAAGGTGCCTTGATCCACTCTTCCCTTTTTTCTGCAGGCTTTGAGACTGTGTTTCCTGGGACAGGGCATGGGGCATCCAGGAGAGAAAGCCCTTCTCTCATTTTGCCTTGCTGAGTCTCATTTTATTCCTCTACTTGAAAAAGAGGAACGCTCTAAACTCACTGCTTTTACCTATGTAATAAGCATATTAAGCTAAGAAAGAGTGTCATCCTTTCTCACATTGACACATACGTATACAAAACAATAACATATGCCATAGCTTATCAGACAAAATGCCCTCTTAGAAGGTGGAAGATGAAGGCCCAAACAGCTTCAGTAGGCTGTGAAAGTTGAATCCAGGGTTTCCACTGAGTGAGTGACTGCCCTAGCCAGTTAGTGTTTATCTGTGACCATTCAGTCATCCAGTTTTTTATACTACTCCTGAAAAAATCAACAGAATATATTTTGCCTGGCTTCAAATTTTTGTGCTCTTAAGTGTGGAAAGAAGCAGGAAGGTGGAATTTTTTTAAGCTCCTGACTGCTTAATTCCTACTGATTCAGAAGACATTCAGGAATTAAGATGTTTTTAAAGTTCTCGCAAATGCTTTTGCCATCTGCATAAATATATGTACATGTACACCTTTACTATCTCCTTAAAGTGTTTGCTTGAAAACAGATTTTTGTGAGGGAGTGCAATGGAACTGGGCGGTGAAATCATGACAGTTTCTCCATGATAAGCATACGTTAAGACAGAGACATAGTGAGGTTTAAACAGACTCCAAATCAAATTAACATCTGAACACTTTTCAGTGTTGACCATACATGTAAATGTCTCTTGACGATGTACCTTACTTCCACCTGTGCTCTGTTCTTGCCTTATGTAGATACATGATACAACAGGTAGAAGTAAAGAGTGCCCAATCCTCCTTTTACATGGCCAGCATGAGATCAGAGCAATCTTCCCATGGTTGTAGAAATGGAAACTAGAGAGTCTCAAGCAAGTGGAGGAAAAAACAGTGAGAGGTCATCCAGGTCCTTCCATTTCTAGCTACCACTCACTCTAGTTGCCTGGCTAAGGTTGAAGGATCTTGTTTAGCCCTGGGAATATGATGGATCTCCTCTGTACTGTAGGGAAGTCCTGACCCTTCAAATACCAACTGTCTTGTACACAGTTTATATGTAACTGGCAATTACTAACACTCAGTGTATATGTCCTTTTGTAAGAAATATGTTATGCAAAGTGGTAGGGAGAAGGCCTGATTCTTCCTGTACACACAATTCCTTAAGCTAAAATTAATTTCTGGTGTTAGATTATCTGAAAGAGAAGCAAAAGTTTACCCTATGATTTAAAAGAACATACAGAAGTGCCATGATACTGTACTTATGTTGTCTAATTTTTTGTGCTTGACTGCAGCACAGAATGACACATTGCTTTCTGGAAAGGTGGTCCTCAGTGCATCCAGTTGATGCTTTTGTCTGATGCTCACTGACTAGTGATTAGTTACCTTGCAGAACTTGTATTTGAAGCTGCTTTCAAACATAGAGTCAGACTGGCTGCTCAGACTTCCTGGAAAAAGGAATGGTTCCTACAAGACATACCAAAGTATTGAATACTACCCAGCTAGACCTATCTCCATTCAGAGAAGGAGAGGTAGACCTCTGGAATACTAATGAATAAATATTCTTCAGGAAAACATTCTTTTCTTTGTTTTCATTCATTTGCAATTAAGCATATTGTGGTTCTTTCTAGGGTGTGGTAAACTCACCAGACTGATGATATCTTTACAAATAATTTACCTAATAAATTTTCCAAAGTCTTTCTACTCTAATATAAAACCTTACCCTGAATCATTGTATGGAATAGTGGGAAGCAATGTCTGACCAAGAAATTCTCTAAAGCACTTAGTCTTGGCAGGCTCAGCACACTTGCATCAGCTGGGCATCCAGATCATGCCCTGTGTTTCTACACACTAAGAGCTGCCACAGCTTCTCTGTAGGTGGACTCAGAGGAAGTATTCCAGTTCTGCTTTAGCTTTAAATGTCTTTAAATTTATCTACAGCTGCTATGTTGGAAAGGACCAACATGTCCAGGACTTTGTAAGACTGCTTCCTCCTTTCCTGTTGAGGTGGACAGCATGGGGGCCTTGGTTTGTAGAATTTCTTTTGAGGGGTTCAGGTATTTGTGCACATCTTGATCCTCAAACACAGAGGAGAGTGGTGAGGAGGAGTACCCTGGGCACTGTGCTGAGCTAAAGGTATCCTAAAAACCCAAGATTTTGTTGTGATGCTTGCAGAAATGCATATATTCAAAGGGGGTACTTCTATGGAACAATAGATACTTGATTCCACCATGGACTCATCTAGAATCACTTTCACAATGAAGACTAGGAAAATTGTGACAGTCAATATTAAAAGATAAACAGACATTTGTGTAACTCAGCAGTTAAGGAATCCTTTTAGTAAATAACGATAATAATGCCATTAAGCAGGTCTTTGATCCCTCTTTGTTCAGAGCTTGTTTTGTGAGCTGGCAAGACCAACTAATTGGCCAAGAAAGTGTTCAAAGTCTGTTCCTCAGGCAGGATATTTATACCAAATTTTTTAAGGTAAGGGCTTTTTACCCTTGCAAAAAAGTATCTACTTTATTCCTAACTGTTTGTAGGGAAAATACTGTGCTGGCATAACAACCTAAAAACAGGCCTCTCTACTGCTTTTGCTAGCAGTGGAGCTAGTAAATCTCACTACTGCTAAAGCTGCCTTTTGACCTCCTATGATAAGAATGATTTTCAGTCTTTTGCTGCACTGAATATCTTTAAAGCTGGTTTAAATAGTTTTATAATTAAAATATTTGAATTAGTGCAGAAGGCAGATGGGACAGTACTGTTTATCTTAGAAGTAATAGCCCAAACAGGAAGCCCTACCTAAGACAAGGAATATGTGCAACAGACAACCAGCCTGCTGCTCCTGGGAGGAGCTGTAACTCCACAGGCAGGCAGATCAGCACTGAACTCATGCCAAACAAAACAGTTAACTTTGGCTGGAAAAACAGAAATGTTTCAATTTTAGAAAGATCACAAATTTTGTTTCAATTTTCCTTTGTGAAAACTGAAGCAAAACGTTTTGTTCTGTTTGGCTTATCCTAAAACCCAGGGGCTGCAATTTTCAAAGAGCTATAATTTCCATTTGTGTGTGTGTTTGGGGTGGAAAGTCATGACAGAAGAATTCCCAGCCAGTCTGCTTACAGGTTTTTTGTGGAGAAGGTGTTGAATAATGTAATATGTTTTGTTAAAGAAGTCATCTGTGATAGGAACAGAGGTAGGTCATGCAGAAGCAGCGAGGATGAAGGCAGCAACAGGAGCAAGATATGGGTGCATGGACGGTTCCACAGGAGGATGGGAAAAGGGACAAATGCTGCCAGACTGTTTAGAAGCAGACACTTGCAAGAGATTGAAGTTCAGCAAAACCCTGTGACTTTCAGGGAAAAGGAGGCAGGAAAGAGAAACAAAATGTAGTAATCTCGAAGAAATGGAAAAGTTCTGCCAGATGGCTGGGTGGGTCATTGTTTTGCTCATTAAACAGCAACAGTAAGCAGAAACAGCAAAAGAACACTAGGGTCTCACAAACTAGATTTCTTACCATATACAAACATGAAAGTTGTCTGCTACTTTGGCTTCTGGCAGTTTCTAAAACATGGGAGATTTAGGCCAGGGGCTGGAGGAAAAATTCTTTATAAAGGAAGTTATTAAGTGAAATACCTAAACCCTGAGGTGTGCTGGCTGTAAGGCTATGTACGAAGCCATACCGAAAAACCCAACTTTTAGAATACAAATTCCCAGGAATCCAATTCAGAACAGACAAGATATTTTTCTAGGTTTGAACTGTGTCTGCCAGTTTGGAGTAAGGGCAGCTGGCACCTGAGCCCTACACAGCAGGAGAGGAGGGCTACATAACTAGAATAGAAGTTTAGACATGGTTTTCCTCCAAATGGATTATCAGTTTAAAGTGCTAGTAGAACTGAAAGCTCCATCCTTGATGCTCGGTATTGATCTCCTTCACAAGGGTTTGTTAGAAACACTTCAAAGACTTTTTGACACATGCACACACACATAATTTCTCTTCGTATATGATAGCCTGTTTGGTTTTGATATAAATATTGAGAAGCTCAAGCAATGCTATTTTCCTTTTTCTTTTTGCTCTCTCAGTCCAAATCATTTTACAATACTATATATGGCACACCTTGAGGGGCTAGGGGTTGGGTAATCTTTGTGCATTCACCCTCACTCCAAATGTACCTCATATACCAAATGTATATCCTATACCTGCACCTCAAACTAAGACTCTGTTACAGTCAGTTAGGAAATCCATGTCAACAGGAATGAATTGGGGGTTGCAGTTGTGCAGAATAACCACACGGACAGTCGATCTATAGAGCTTGCTGAAGGATGGGAAGGGCAATGTTGGCAAATAATATTTCTAGATTCTTCATGTGTTTAATCAATATGATGGAATGTCTGATGTCTGTGAGAACTGGAAGCGATGTTGACTTTTGAATAACATATTATAAAAAGCCAGCAGTTTACTGAGCAGCAGAGAAAGTGCTTGTTTCAGGAAGACGAACTGTGACAGTTTTATCAAATTTTTAATTTGTGTTTTAAGGAGGTCTTCCAATCTGAAGTCTTTCCAAACTGAGTCTTAAAAAAACTGTTCATATGCCTTAGCATATTTAAGCTAATGTAACTGAACTTGTCTAAAATTATTTGGCTTGGAAACTGAGATGACTATTTCATGAGAATGTAATGGAAGATGTTTCCAGTAGCTCATGACTTGCCTGTGTTGGAAATAATATACAGAAAAGCCTTCTTTTAGGTCTAGGAAAAAGTGACATCTTCAAGGATAGGAAAATACTTAAGAGTCATAACCTTAGTGAGATGGTTAACTAAATATTTATTTTTATTTCATTGAAGCCAATTGATTTCCCTCTTGGTATTGATGTAGTGATATAATTGCAGAGCTCAGCCACCCTTTGGTCCATTTCTTAATCTGTCCGAGAGGTAAAGGCTTTGTTCTTAGTAGGCATGTTATTGTATAAAAGCCAAGATGAAATACATAGATTAAATCTTTAACCACAGATTACTGCACTATGATGAGTGTGTATAAATTTAGAATAAAAATCTTATCTCATCTTGGGTTCTTCTGTTTTAGGAAGCAGAACTAAGAACATAATTTGTGGTGTTTTGTGTTTTAGTGATACCTGCTGGTCTGCTGTGATACATCAAAGCTAACTAGAAATTGAGCAAAATACAGGCCTTAGATTAGATTTGGCACATCAAGGACAGTGAACAAGCACTCTGTGTACAGATTTGCTCAAAACTGTTGCGGACATCTTCACTAGTTACATGAAGTTTTGTGCACTGCATTTCTGTTAGCACTGTAACTGCCCTAAAAGGTACACAGAAATGATAAAATCTAATAAAAATTCAGACTTGCCCAGTAGAAATGTTATTTTATGTTTTGCTCTCCTAATCGCCGCAGGAATCTCTGCATGGATAAAATGCTACTATGAGTCTCTGAGACTGCTTTGTCCTTAATTTTTGATTAGCACACTGGTGGATGATACTACCATGATAGAAGATGAAAACACCAGATGAAATACATTACATTTAATAGTTCATGACTGATGTTATTTTAAAAGGGGAAATTATATTGTGATAAATAATTCTAGACTTGGTCTTTATACGACTCCTTTTAAAAATCTATATGCTGTTCTTTAAGATGCAAAAGCTTGATACGGAGAATGCAGTTCGTTCTTCAGTTGTAGAAGAAAGATTAAGAAGTTAACAAAATCATTATTTTCACCATTGTTCTGTCTTCTAGGAGGAAATAAAGGGAGGGGAAATGTCAGTTCTTAGATCTTACAACTAATATTAGAAACTTTTTCCTAGTTTCATTTTCTCGTTACACTTATTGACCTGAGAGTGGAATTTTCTCAGCATGGTTTCTGTGTCTTTAAAACCATTTGTTATGAGCAGCATAATTTTATGAAAACTCTTTTCCTGTAATTCTAGCAATAAAGCTCAAGGAGGTCACAAAGCAAATGAGTTGTGTAGGTCATGTCTCAACCTGACTGTTTCTGGTTGCTAACTTTTTCCCAGAAGGTCAAGCTGTCAGTTAAATTTGAAAGATGATTTTTCTGAAGTCTGAAATTCTCAAAATTCTTCAGTTTCCCATAACCTCCTGCTATGTAACAACCTCATTAATTGCAGCAGAAACCCCAAAATGGCCAACTAGTCAAAATGCAGTGGGATGAACAAGGTCAGAAGCTCAAGGCATCGGGAAAGCTAATACCAGCCAGTGCCCACTGTTGTTCTACACCAAGTCAGCGCTGCCTGTGGCCTTATCTGTTATCACTTACAATAATCCTAACCCCATTGATTTCAGCAGGGTTTTTACATTTGATTGGGATCCCCATAAATGATATCCAAATCTGCCTAATGTGAGTAATATGTGATTAAATCTGATAATTTAATAATAATTGTGCAGATGAAAAAGATGGCATTAAGACAAGGCAGAGTTTCTCACAAGAGGTTATTAAGAAAATTAAGGATTAGAGAGTGAGAAACTGATTATAACAATTTAGCAGGGAGGCAGAAAACACATATCGGGAATAAATTATTACTCTTAATACTGTACAAGATCAAAAGAGTGATACCTTATATTCTCTCTTAGGACTGGTCCCAACTCCTGGGGTGTGCATCTAACATAGTACCTGAGAATTAGATCTTTTTAATCCAAATTTTGTTGCGCAGGATTGGTGCCTAAGTTTTCTTTTGATCAGGCAGCTGGTTCAAGGTAAACAGATAGTTTGACTTCCTGTGTAAATGGCCCTAATTCTGCACACAGCAAATGGTACATGTGTAGTGGCAAATGAGAAAAGTTCAAATAGCTGCATTAAGATTATTTCTATGCCAGACATCCAAGAACACATGTTAGCATTTACCTTGATCTATACAAAGATCTATACAAAGAAAATTAGTGGTTTATTTATATTTATTTATTATTATTTTATTTATTTTATTTATCTTGTTCAAAATATTAGGTACAATCATAGACTTACAGGATCCATTATGTTGGAAGAGATGTTTAAGGTCATTGTGTCCAACTGTATTTATGTAGCTATGTAACATTTAACTTCATAGCAGTATAATGCAGTTAAAAGAACTAAAAGAAAATTCTGTGATATCTTAATTGTAGATCCTGTACTTGAAACAGGGCAGCTGGATATCATGTTAAGAAACATCCTCACCACCTTAATCTATTCAAATACCCAACACTGTGTTCTCACACATATGGGTAACCCATGGTTAACATCATCTGTAAAAACAAACCAATTCAGCAGCAGGGCAAGGTTAGATGCACAGCCAATGCAGCTACCCCACAGCTTACTGTTTTTCTGACACTGCCCACCTTTTTAACAAAGGTGAACAAATACTGAAGGGGACATTATGCTTCTGTTTACACAGGTGATTGCAGTAAGTTTAACATGAAAGCATGTTAACATAAAATAATGCCCTTCCCCTCCTTGTTTCCAATGTTGTGTTCAGCCTAATTAATGTCACAAAAGGGTTGGAAGTCCAGCTATATCATGTAAAGACATTCTATGTTGGTTTGCATCACAATCTTCAGGTTGCATTAAAGTAGCATAATTGACACATATTCTGTCATGCAGTAATACTTTGCAATGCACCTACAGTACATATATTCAAGGTTTTACTTTGTTTAGAGAATAAAGAATTACTCAGCTTTGTTAGCTACATACTTATGTTTTCTTAACATTTTTTTTAATTAATGCAGGACACTGCAAAGATCTCACCTTTCACATGCCTTTAATTTTCACTGGAATCTGTTCTATGCATTTAATTGCACGTTTTTAGTTTCAGTTTTTAGTAATGAAATCTGGGGTTTTTTCTTTTGGCGGTTTGGTCTGGTTTGGTTTTGGGTGGTTTGGTTTTTTTCCCCCCTAATGTGGCAAAGGCACAGAAAAAAGGTGTGCCTCTCTTTGCTGCCCATCCTCTTTTAGACTGTATCCTATACTCACTTCGGCATAGCAAACCACTATTTAGGTTTAGTGACAACAAATGTGTGGGGATAGCACGTGTGGGTAGGTTCATTTACACATAAGCTGCCCAAAGTTGTGCAAGAACAGAATTAAATCTTTCTACATTCATGTAACTGCATGATTGCACTGGCAATCAGCAAAAGTAATTGCTAGATGCAAAACAAAACTGACTCTAAAGTGTTTAGTTCTCTTTTATGGCTGAGATTTTTTTCATTATATATGTTTCTGTGTATTAAAATTTAAAGAAAAGATAACATTCTGCAGACAGGTTTTTATTCAGAGGGTGGGCATTGTATCAGTAGGAAGCTATATTTACTTTATTAACTTTAATGGAATTACACTGAACCTCTGCTACTCTAATGAGCAGAAGCTGGTCCCTGGTGTCCATGCAAATAAACAAACAATATTTCCAGGGCAAAAACACTGAAGATGCACTGCTAGTGAGCATAAAGAGAAAACAGTTGTTCCTAATGCAGGGAAAGGTGGGGTTCTTTAAATACACTGGTCTGTAACAATGCCCATCATTACTTTGAAGTACTTAAGTGCCTGTGACCTTTAGAGCTCACAGCAACTTAATTCCTAACCGCCTGCTACTTCATATGAAATCCAGGAAAATCTGCTTCAGAAGAGTGGTCACAATGCAGTTTTTTTCCCAAGCAATCTCTTTTTGATCCAAATGCAAATAAATAAGGTTCGCAGCAATATATCTGAGAAGTGAAGAAATTGGTACTCTCTCTAATGTCTGGTTTTTTCACTTACAGCAGATAAACGTGTGTTGGCAAGTCATTTATTAGTATTCTTGCCATATGTGTTTTTCAGTCTTGGGAAGGGGTTTGCACTGTTCCTATTTTTAATTCAATATTGTTTCAATATAATATCAGACTATTTAACAGTGCATTTTTTCTGATTCAGGCTGAGTGCATCAGAACAGTTTCTCTGTCCAAACTCTTCCCCTTTCCTCTGTGTTCTGCAGGATGTGACAGTGCTCGCATTGGTTGTGATGAGACTGTGTATAATATATGGGCATACATATCATCTATAATAAATATTATATATTTGTTATATTTTATTGTATTTTATTGTAATATAAAACACATAATTATAGTCTTTAAGGGTCAAAGGTGTGAATTACATTCACAATTAAAATTCAGCGTAAACTGAGGTATGATGTGAAAAAAAGTCCAAAGAACAGAAGCAGCACACACATACCCACAAATCCTAACCTCTTGTAACAACAGCTAAGATTAATATCTATTATGAGTCTATTATGAGTTTACAGAGAGTAAAAAAGAAAATAAATGAGCTTTGGGGAGGCAGAATAGCAGTTTCCACACCTTACTATCACGAGATTACTCTTTCAAGTGAACAAAGGCAATTAAACTTCCAGGACCTTTGTTTCCTCTAGAAATTGTGCGTATGGTATGAATGTGGGATAGAAAGGCTTTTTTATTTGTTTCTGTAGTCATACTACACTTAAATATGAAATCTGTTGCCTCAGTACAGATTTTTCTTCTTTTTAATAGGCTCAACCCTCAGCCTGTTAGTGTAAAGTTGCAAAAATGTACTATGCTGCCAGCTTTCGTTACTGCTTTAGTTTAAAAACAGAATTGTGACTATGTATCATTGCAAGATTTCAAAGGAGAAAGATCAGTGGAGGTCTTCTGAGAGTTTAAATCTTTTTTGTCTTTTAATGAAAACCTGTACATTGTTTTTCCCACAACACTGACACCTTAACACACACTTGCATCTAAGCTTATGTTACACATTTTGTATTTGAAGTAGATCACAGGACTTTTGGTGCCAGAGACCTTGTCTTCTACTGTATTTCATGAAGCATCTTTTAGGCTTACAGTATTCCCTAAATAATAAATAAAACAGAAAGAAAGCTTGGCAAACCCTTCAAACGAATATAAAGCATGTGAGATGTTAGTCCTATCAATGTGACAGGACCTCCTGCAGAGGCGTGAGACTGCAATAAATTATTATTGTGACTTAATAGGGTTTTTGTGTGTCAAAACAGACCTTCAAAAAAAACCATAAATTGGTATTTTGGCAAACTCTGTTCCTGTTGGCCTCTAAACTTTTGGTTGTCATCACTGAAGAAGATGAGCACTGCAACCCTAATGAACTTATAAAAACCATGTTAAGCAAGGCAGCAGACAATGTCTGTCTTTTGAATGAGATTTAGGGTTGGGCCATGAGCAGAAAGACAGATTATGGTTCTTGTTCTGGTTTTCAAGAGTTACTGAGTACATAAAGATGCTGAGATTCTCTGTTTTCTTGGGCTGGACCTTCAGTGGGCTGCCCCAGGTTGTGCAGAGGAGACCATAGCAGTGCAGGAACTGTTTAATTTACCTTGAGCTCCAGCTTAGCACCTTGACTCCAAGGAAAGGATGATGTTGTAGCATACAGCAGGGAAAAAAAACCCAGCTATTACTTAATTGTGAACAGCAGCACCTCGAGGCCTTCACTGAGACTGAGGGTCTCATGCTCCATGTTATGCAGCAAAAGGCGACCACTCAGACCATGTGAACCTGGGCTAGCAAAGAGCAAGGAGTGGGAGGAAAACCAGAGGCACAGAGAAGGGAAGCGACAGCCAAAGATCTCACAGCAAGTCATTGATAAATGTAGATGCACATTTCACACTAACAGAAGCTCTTTTCCTCCTCCACTGTACCTGCGAATAATTGACCAGCTGAGCAAGAAGGTGTGTTTAAACAATTGTCAACTTGTGTGATCTTCAGCGCACAACTGGTCAAGTGAACTCCAGCTGTGCGAGCTGAATATTGCATCCCACGTTGTGCAGATTTTATCAGTAGTGTGTAATAGGTGGTTCTGTGTTTTTCTCTTTAGATTAACAGGATGAGAGAAGATAACTGTAGCAGCTGGTTATACAAGAACAATCGATGCCTAAATCTATTTTTGTTTTAATTTCTACTAGGAAGCAGACCAATACTGTATTTCTTTATTACTAAGCAGGGAAAAAAGGGAGGTGTGTTTTGAATTAGCTAGCTCTGTCAAGGGGAAATCACCACTACTTCTGCTTGCTTTGCTGGAGGAAAAATAATTATAAGAGAGGCTGGCTTTTGCCTTCAAACAGATCTTATTCCCAGACTGCATATGCCTCTTGCCTAGAGATCTCCCAGGCTCCGACAGGTGATCAGCACAACATGACTCACAATAGCAGAAGACTTGGAGTCAGCAGCATCCTTCAAAAAGATTGGTTGGGGAAAAATGAAAGTTAACAGGAGCGATATGTGTGGAGAGATTTCCATGTGGTTCTTACTTCTGTTTTCTCACATCTACTGCTGCTCTGCTGATGACACAACTCGCAAGTTATTAAAAATTTAATGTTATTCAGAACCATCTTTCCCTACACAATCCAAGCACTTTTCATTTCTCACACCTGTCCTCAGAAGCACTTTCATTCCTCAAGAACAGCAGGGGAATAAAACATATCTACATTGTATATTATGTTTAATATATGGCGACGGATCTTTACTTGTGTACATAAATGTCACAACAGATCAATTGCTGAGTATTTTTTGTCTCTCTGAGGTACTTAGAGATTTTTTTTTCTATTTCCAAAAAACTCTATATGCTGTATGAAGACAGAGGATAAAGGATTCTGCCATTTGAAAAAGGGACTGTGCATCAAGGATGTGAAAAATGCCCACAGACACACACTGTGCTGTCAGGACTACAGCAGCAGCTGCTCTGCTGCCCTTCACTCACTTCAGGGAAGAGGCTGGGAGTGGGGATGCTCTATGGGTGTTTTGCATCACAATTTGCAGCTTGGTCATGCCTTTGGGTGAGGAACACCTTGCTGTGCAGGAGCCCTGAGATCATGAGCAACCTGGGCAAGGTGAAAGGAAAATGCAGTGACAGTGCACATCCAAGGTAAGCAGCACAGTTATAACAGATGGGGGCAGAGGAGCTATATGTAATTTGTCTCCCCTGAGATTCATCCAGGAGGGTCTGTGCCTCAGTCTGGCTAACCTGCTGTAGCTTTTGCTCATGCACACCTCATTAGGGATCCTGGACTTATGTGTTTAACACCTCAGGTTGCATGCTGTGGACAGAACCCCTTGGGGATGCTAGCTTTTATAGTCCATCCAAAGTCCTTCAGGAGGTACTTACAGATTTAATCTTCCTCTCCACAATTTCTCTCTTGACCGAACAAAACATTATTTCATTTCCTGAGAGGTGCCAGTTCTCTCCGTTAGACCAAGTGCCAGTACTTGCCCAGTTAATTAACAGCTCTTTGCTTTGAAAAGATAAAGGTCTCCCTTACACACACACATACACACACAGTTTTGTGAGCCAGAGACTCGCTCAGTGGCCACTTAGGCTGATCTATTTGAGGCTGTCATTGCTCCTCGTGCTCCCTGGCCATGAGGTCCTGCTGACTTCCTTGTGAATGAGCACGGAACAGCTTGAAAAATGATCTTCTCTTTGTTTTGCAGGGCTGCTTTTGACTGGGTCATCTCCCCCGTGCTACTGCAGCACAAGGCGTAGCATCATCCTGAGCAGTGGCAGAGCGGGCAGGGAGCAGTGGCAGAGGGAAGGGAGGCTGTGACAACTTATCTGGCTGTGAAGCCATCTGAGTTGTAATTTTTCACTGGGATGTGTATCCTCCACTGATCCTTAGGTTTTATGTCAGTGTGTACAGGAAAAAGTATTTTGCATCTAGGCTGCTAGATGGGATAGATGCATGCAGCTCATTATTAGCTCTTAATTTCTGCTACATACAGCAGTAACCAGACACTTTGGGGTGACAGTAGGACTGGGATATTGACTCCTTGCTCCCCATATCTTTCTCCATAGCCCGCTGTAGGAGTTACCAAGTTTGGAGTGGCTCCTTTTCTACTGCAGAGTAAGAAATAGAATTTAAAAGATAATTGTGAAGCACCATACAGAGTCTCCAATTACGATTTGTTAACCTAGGGTTTATTGGTAGTTTGTATCTATGTGGTTTTCTTTCTGTGGGAAATATAGTTTCTACATACTAAAGTGAATAAAATTATGCTTCCAAAGATACTTTTTTTTCCTATCAGGATTACTGAAATTATATAGTTTTGGTTATTTTGCATGATGAATTTAAAATATTTCAGTTTCTTGAACCAAACAAAAATATTTACTCTTGAGTCATTGCCAAGTTCTTGAAATTGCAGTTTGGGTACTTTATCCCTTATGGTCTTCTCCCACAGTTTAGCTGTGCTATGTGTTGGCAGGACACATACCAGAGTAAATTATGGACTCGTAAAGGAAGGTAACAATGGGGAATAATTTACCCCAAAATAATCATGGATAAAGGAGGCAATTGGAATTTAATACCAAACAGATCTAAAAATAAAGTTATCAGAATCAACAAATTGGAATTCTTCCATACGAGAAGAATCACTGACATAATTATTCTAATTGTGAATCTCGCAGTGGGATATTTTGCTGTGTTATCTTGAAAACTTGTTGACTTTTTCAAATCATGGAGCAGGTGAGGTTGGAAGTGACCCTTCGAAGTCTCTGGTCAGAAGCAGGGTCCAAGCTAGAGCAGGTTGCTCAAGGTAACATTCAGTTGAGTGTTCATCATATCTAAGGATGAAGACTCCACAATCCCTCTGGGAACCTGTGCCAGTCAGTGTTTGACCACCCTCACAGCAAAATATTTTTTTTTATATTTAAGTCGAATTTCATGTCTGTAAGTTTGTGCCAATTGCCTCTTGTCCTCTTGCTGGGCGTCACTGTCTCCCTCTTCTTTATTCCTTCCTGTCCCCTCATGAGGTATTTATACATAAATCAGGTATCGAAATACTGGAATTTCATATGGAAAGAATATTCCAGTTTTCATTGAGATTTCTGTTAAATATAGGACCAAGGATAGGAAGATAGAGGAGACAGAAGACAAAAGCAGAATTTTCTGGAGATGAACTAGTTTGCATAAAATAGTTCCAATTCTGAACTTTTTCTTAGGTATGGTATGACACATGTAGGACCACATCACATCAAAATCCTTTATATTCAGTAACATTTCTGTTTCTTCCCTACTGAGACAGATATATCACAGCAAAAGCCGTTACTGTTTTCATTAGGTCCATCCAAATAGCATCATCAAGGACATTTGGGGCTGCCTTTTAATGTATGACCCAGACTGGGCTGTAAGTTTATGTGGACAAAACTGTCCCTTTCCTTAACTCTAAGAATTAAATATCACCAGCAGAGAGCTGCAGAGATCATGCACTACTCTTTCCTTGAATTCAGATGCAAGTTGTGGGGCAGCCCCTTGTTTGTTTGGCTTTGAGTGAAGTTGTGTATGGCCTAGAGGGCAAGATTAGTTAAATGTTAATACTTTTTCCTGAAAATTTAAAGCAGGTAATATCCAGGATGTAATTTCCTCTTTTCTGCTTCAGTGAATTGCATTTAAGTTCTTGTTGGAGAGGAACTGTCTCCTACAATGTAGGAGATGTGCCTCTACCTAAAACATGGATGGATGTAATGAAGGCAGAGTTTAAGTGCAGTTTGGCTACAGAAGGCCATGATGGAGAGGGAGTTCATGACTAATACTCTGATTTTGCTTCACTGGTTTTCTTCAGTGGTTGAAGCAAGGCTGTTCTGATCATTTGCTGGGAGCAATGGGAAAAATACTGGGGCACTTTGATATTGTGTTCTCAGATGTCTTCCCCAAAATTGAGGCATTCTCTTTCACTCCTGTTTAAGAAAAGACAAAATGCAAGTGTCTCTCCAAGGCTGGCTAGCTACAGGAAAAGAGAAATATGCCCATGGAGCAGTTACAGATATAAATTTTTTCTGCAGCACCTGAATGCAGTGGCACTGAGGACCCCCGTGTGAGGCCCATTTTGGACAGAGATGTAAAAAGTTTCCCATAATAAAGTTCTCCCGCCTCCAGGCCCTGTGTTCCCTGCAGCTGCCCACATTCTGCCAGGAAAAGGCAGAGCAAATGACCAGGCACAATTTGGACCTATGCATATTGCATGTACCTTCCCTGTTTAACAGGTCTTCCAGTCCTTGCACTGCAGGGCTGTAGTGATTGCCTTGCCAATAGGTTTTATTCTGACCCTGTGGAGTATGTTGAATTTTCCCCTTTTAACATGTTGTATTTGCAGTTATGTCTTCCATATGAACAATCCCTGCCTTATAAAGCACTGCGTGTAACAGTGCCATTGAGGCAGGAAGCTGAAATTTTAACAGGCCACTCATCCCATATAATTTGTCTCTTGGCAAGACTGTGATGGTAAGTATGAATTTCTGTAACCCTGTTATTCTTATTAGATGGGTTTATAGGAGGGCTGTCACTTCAGCCCTTAACTGACAAGACTTTTACTGTCTTTCACGTCACAAGAGCAAGGGGGAAGAGGAGAACAGATGCTGAAGAGATGCCCACACAGAGGTGACCAGGGAACAGCTGAGGAGATTTGTTGTTCAAACGGTACTATGCAGTTACTATGACTTGCTCCTTTAAAATGCCTCTATGTTGTGAATTTATGCTAAGAAAATTGAATGATGGGCAGAACAATTTAGTGGCTCAAGTGAAGTTGGCAGCTTTTCATATGCTATGGTATGTGTAAGTATCCATATTGATGAAGGAAATTTGAATAATACTGCTGGATATTATGCTAATGATACAAAATGCTCTCATTGGTAATTAAAGAATTACGTACATCTAAATGGTCTTAAAACTGGCTTAAAATTAAGCTAGCAGACTACAGCAGAATGAGATCATGTTGGATTGGTGACACTCCTAACAGGTGCTTACCTACTGACTTCCAGTTCACAGAATTTCCCCAGCACAGCAAAAGGGTCCTTTGTGCTTAGGAAATTTCCACGTAGATAAATGATCACAAAAAGTGATTTTATCTTCATTTGTGATATATTCTGCTACAAAAAAAAAAAACAATTAAAGCTGTGTTTCTAATAAAAAGCAGGAGTTGATCACTGTGGACTGATTTCTATTACCAATTTTAATCATCATTTAAACCAGCAAAGAGGAAACTTAGTTTTAAATAATCAATTTTAATCGTGGTTTGTATTTTATTTATTAGTCACCTTCCTAAAGGAATATTGGACCAACCTGATTAGTAACCATAGGAATATGCTGATTTTCACCTAAATACAACTTGTACATTAAATAAGGGACTTAGAAGGTGAATATATTTTATGCATTTAGCCAGAGTATAGCCTGATATACCTTTAGTCAGATTATGATTTTAAAGTAATTTAGAAAAATGGCAAAAGATACATTTACTATTTACCCTATTATGATTATGCTACTATTTGTGTCTTTTGTCAAGGTGAATTTGGATGGAATTTGCAACTCAATTTAAAGCACAAAGCTAACATTATAAAGTTGTTTGTTTTAGTTAAATTAAACCACCTTAAGTAGCTGGTTACTTAGGGAAAACATTCATTTATTGAAATGGGTTTTAAAACTAATTGATTCATTAAACAAAGGAAGTATTGTCTGTGGTTAACAAATTCTACTAATGGTTTCTGATCGTCATGTCTGTCATGATTTTAGAACTACCAGATCTCGTCCTGTTACACCTCATTTATATTTATGGATTGGAAGGGGATAATAAGCTACCCACTTTTTCAGCAGCCAAAAATTTCTCAGCTATGAATAAATCAGTCACTGAATTCAAGTAACTAAACAAACAGAAATGCAGAAAATATCATCCCTGCAGTTGCAGAAGAGGCTATAGCTTTTTGACTATTCAGTACTGTTGCAGATTTAGATCTAGAACTTCCTAAATCCTGGATTACCTTGTCCAGGGATTTGCCTTCAGCAGTTTACATGTACGATGGAGATATTAATGTTTATTTAATACAAATAATTTCATTAATTATAATAAATGCAGGTATAGACATGAGATGATATTATTTAAGTTTTAATTTTATATATGTTTGCTAATAAAAGTATACGAAATTTAAGTTAGGAATCTGATTTGAACATAGGCTTCCACTCTGGAATCCTCTTTACAGTTATGCAAAAGGACAGAAGCTGTTACCCACCGACCAGTAGCTGTTGATGCAGATAATTACAAAGAACAAAATCTA
The DNA here is from genome assembly GCF_949628215.1 of Phalacrocorax aristotelis. Taxonomy (NCBI): domain Eukaryota; kingdom Metazoa; phylum Chordata; class Aves; order Suliformes; family Phalacrocoracidae; genus Phalacrocorax; species Phalacrocorax aristotelis. The sequence goes on along the minus strand of NC_134278.1, from coordinate 77,197,637 downwards.
TCTTGTATCCAGGCTGAAGCTGAACTATGAGACCCACCTTAAGTGAAATAATGTTAATGATCAACTCATGCTTCTAAGGTATGAGAGAATTGCCACTGGACTAATACAGGAAAAAATATTATTAGATGATGCTAAATCCGCTTGAGAGAGAGTGTCGGTATGGCATGGAGGTGCAGAACTAGCCTGCTGATTCATCCTGACAGTCAGGTCAGGCAGGCTGGCTCATTAACTCGGAAGCATAAAATACTGAGCTTTTCGTTGAGGCAAGAGAAAGAGAGAAGAAGGGACAGCAGAGATCCTGCAGGCAGAAACCATAAGAACAGTCAGTTCAGGAGAGACTTGAGAACTAAAGCTTATGTTTATGAGTTCATTTCTGCCTGCAGCCTTTTCCTTTACTGGAAGTAGGGAGAAAGTCTACATCTAAACTCTGTGGGAGGGACAGGTATGTAGATGGGTCCAAGTGGTGATTGCAGCTGGAGAGCTTATCTGCCCCTGGGCTAAAGTGCACTTTGGTTGGCAGCAGCTTTGGTGTTCCTTCTGTCCTCTGCTGCTGCTGGCAATCTCTTTTGGGGCTTGAGTCCTCCAAAAGTACAGGGGAGCTGATGGCTGCAAACCCACCGCATTGTAGCAGTATAACCAGTGATGATGTTGTTTTCCTGCAGTTGACTCTTTGATTGCCCATGGCAAAGCGTTGCTTCATGAGTTATAGTCACTAATGTTGGCAATTGGCCACACAGCTTTTGCAGGCTGTGGCTGTGTTCTGGCTCTTCCAGAGATGGTAGTTTTAAGGCACGTCAGGTATACGTATGGAATGGCAACAAAATCAAATTGTTACTATTCTCTCTCTCTCCCCCTCTCAAAAACAGAAATATGGTTTCAGGGATGAAAGGATTGAGAGCAGCCCTGTGGAGAAGGACTTGGGAGTACCAGTGAATGAAAAGCTGGACATGACCCAACAGTGTGTGCTCGCAGCCCAGAAAGTGAACTGTATCTTGGGCTGCATCTAAAACAGCATGGCCAGCAGGCCAAGGGAGGTGATTCTGCCTCTCTACTCCGTCCTGGTGAGACCCCACCTGGAGTACTGCATCCGGCTCTGGAGCCCTCAGCACAAGAAGGACATGGAGCTGTAGGAGCGGGTCCAGAGAGGGCCACAAAAGTGATCCGAGGGCTAGAGCGCCTCTCCTACGAGGACAGGCTGAGAGATTTGGGGTTGTTCAGCCTGGAGAAGAGAAGGCTGTGGGGACACCTTATTGTGGCCTTCCAGTACTTAAAGGGGGACTATAGCAAGGATGGCGGCAACCTCTTTAGCAAGGCCTGTTGTGACAGGACAAAGGGGAATGGTTTTAAACCAAAGGAGGGTAGATTTAGACTGGATATAAATAAGAATTATTTTACAATGAGGGTGGTGAAACACAGGAAGATGTTGTCCAGAGAGGTTGTGGAGGCCCCATCCCTGGAAACATTCAAGGTTGGATGGGGCTCTGAGCAACCTAATGTAGTTGAAGATGTCTCTGCTCCCTGCCAACCCAAACTCTTCTGTGATTCTGTGAAGTAATGAGTACATTTTGAGAAAAAGTCCTGAAAAACTGTGTACAGGATTTCCATTTTGAAACAGATGCATTAATTTCCAAAACCAAGAGGGTCTCTTTCAGCAGGATGTTCCATAGTGTCATGGTTTAACCCCAGCCAGCAGCTAAGCACCTCATAGACTCTCACTCCTTCCCTAGAGGGATGGAGGAGAGAATCGGAAGAGTAAAAGTAAGAAAACTAGTAGGTTAAAATAAAGACAGTTTAACAGGTAAAGAAAAAGCCATAGATGCAAGAAAAGCCAAACAGGGAATTCATTCACTACAGCCATCTCCAGGAAAGCAGGGCTCCATCACACATAATGGTTACTTGGGAAGACAAATGCCATCACTCCAAATGTCTCCCCTTCCTCATTCTTCCCCCAGATTTATGTGCTAAGCCAGATGTCATATGGTGTGGAATATCCCTTTGGTCAATTGGGGTCAGCTGTCCCAGCCGTGTCCCCTCCCAACTTCTTGTGCACCCCCAGCCTACTCACTGGTGGGGTGGGGTGAGGAACGGAAAAGACCTTAACTCTGTAAGCACTGCTCAGCAATAGTGAAAACATCCCTGTATTATCAGCACTGTTTCCAGCACAAATGCAAACCATAGCCCCATACTAACTACTATGGAAAAAAATAACTCTAACCCAGCCAAAACCAGCACACATAGATAACAGGCTCCTACAGATGGGGGCCTCTCCTCCAGGCTGGGAAAGGATAAGCCTGCCTGAAGAACAGAGGCACACAATGCAGAGACTGAGGTGCTTTTCTTCATATTACTTTTACAAATAGTGCATACTTTGGAGGAATTTTTAAGGCCCTGAACTACGCTGTCCCTTAGTTACACAGAATCACAGGTTGGAAGGGACCTCAGGGATCATCTAGTCCAAGCTTTCTAGGAAGAGCACAGTCTCGGAAAGATGGCCCAGCACCCTGTCCAGACAACTCTTGAAAGTGTCCAATGTGGCCGAGTCAACCACTCCCCTGGGGAGATTATTCCAATGGGTGACTGTCCTCACTGTGAAAAATGTAATTCTCGTGTCCAATTGGAATCTTCCCAAGAGCAACTTGTGTCCATTCCCCCTTGTCCTCTCCATGTGTCTCCATGTAAAAAGGGAGTCTCAGTCTTCTTTGTAGCTACCCCTTAAGTACTGGTACATGGTGATGAGATGTCCTCTAAGCCTCCTTTTCTCAAGGCTGAACAAACCTAGTTCTCCCAGCCTATCCTCATATGGCAGGCTTCCCAGTCCTTTGATCATCTTGGTGGCCCTTCTCTGGACCCCTTCCAGCCTGTCCACATCCTTTTTGTATAGCGGGACCAGAACTGTACACAGTACTCCAGGTGTGGCCTGACAAGCACTGAGTAGAGTGGGATAATGACTTCTTTACCTCTGCTGGTGATGCCCTTTTTGATGCAACACACATCCTGTTGGCCTTCCTGGCTGCAGCAGTGCACTGTTCGCTCATGTTGAGCTTCCTGTCCACCAGGACCCCCAGGTCCCTTTCCACAGAGCTGCTCTCCAGCCAGGTGGATCCCAGCCTGTGCTGCACTCCTGGTTTATGTTTTCCCAGGTGCAAGACCTTACACCTGTCCTTGTTGAACTTCATAAGGTTAAGGAACGTTAGGAAATGTTTAGCGGCTTTTAAGTGAAAGCTTTGTGTCTGAGGCAATAATGGAGAAATAATGTAAATGCAGCTTGAAGGGATGACATTGTTTCCTGAATTTAAGCCCTGGAGTCTCATTGCTGTGGTGTTAACAACTGGACCTTGAAAATTGCATCACTGGGTGTTGCTTTAGGCACCTCCACGTACCGGGGAGAAGAAGGGGGAAGGGTTTTGTCACATGTGAGAAGCTGCACTCAGAAGATCCAGCACGGCAAAGGAAGATACCTGGGTCACAGCCCTGGGGCTCCTTTGGCTTTGGCAGTCAGGCTTGATATTGATCAAATATGGTGTAAATGTGTATGTCTGCCTTACAGATCACACATTTCTGATGGAAATGTACCTTGTTTCTTTTACTCATTTAGAAGGCTGTGAAGTCCAGAATTGTTTTAGGGAGCTTCTTTGTTGCTTCCTGGAAACAAAAATGGGATAAAAGATATTTTGAAGTGTGTGTTGAGAGGTGAGAGCATTTCAGACCACAGAAGGGCTGTTCTGTACTGTAGATCCATGTTCACATCCATACAGGCAGCACAAGAATGAGATAAGACTATTGACTATCTTGTTTCCAGGTTTCCAGACTTCAGCTCTTAGCTCAATCCTACAGCTTTGGAGCTGTCTGGGAGGATTAACAAGGGCCAAGGTATTGATGGATTGCATCTGATGCACTGCAAAGGAGATTACTTATAGTCCTTTCTCACAAAAGCGATCCTACAAGATATAGTGGGGTCCACAGAAGCAACAGGAAGCCTGACTTCAAAGAAAGAGAAATTTCCTTTTAATTCACTGGATCACAAAAATCTCATAACCACTCAGTGTACCAAGGTGTTGCAATGGTGGAGTGCCGGGGCACAGGAGCAAGGGTTGAATTGTAAAACCATTCTGGTACTTTATTCAATAAGTGGTCTGGGGGGGCGGGGTGTGGGAATAAGGAAAAATAGCAAGCCTAACAGAAAAAAAGAAGCCAGAGAGGCCTGGAAGAAGACCAAGAATCAAAAAACAACTTAGGGCACAGGGCTGGAAGGATGAGATTGGCTCTTCAGGTAAGTGTAGGCCATCCAAACTTAAGCATGTGTTCTGGTGATGACAGGTGATTCAGTGAGACTAACTGAATTCATCTAGGGGTCTCAAAAGCAAGTACACTTTGTTGGACAAGGCCTGTATTTTTATGTGATTTTAAAAAGAACATGATTTTTATTCAAATTGATGCACAGCCACATATTGCATACTAGTATTATTTGTTCTATTTTGCATGGAAAATGATTCCTTCACAATCCTGAAATGTCTATTAAATCATCCAGGTATTTCTGTTAAATATCTGCAACTTTTTCATTATTTTCTCTGAGCCAGAGGAATTATTTTTACATATTTTGCTTTTTTTACATCACTTGTTTTGATTTTAATGTGCTAAAAAATTCAAATTTAGTCTAACCCAGAGACCATTCATTACACATTTATGAAGTAAAATAGATGTACAACAGCAAATGATGATTTATGACAATATGCTGAAATAATGTATTTTTTAGCATAGGCCCCCCCTAAAGAACACTAGTGTCACAAAATATTCTCAAACCCAGTCATGCATATTCTGCTTTATATTTAATATTTGCATCTCAGAATGCTGGAAAGGACTCTGTGAACCTTTTCAATAGGGCATTGAATAGATGAAGCATTTGTTAGATCAAATATATGTACCAAACTGAGGACGAATAAGTGATGCTGAATATACCACTCCCCATATGGACAGAAAAGCAAAAAAGTTTTACAGGGGTAGAGACTGCTCAGGATAAGCTTGTTGGACCTTCCCTGACTAAAGGGAATAATTCAGATGTAGACACTGCCAAAACTATAATCAGAAGGAGCAAAATGCAGGGTAAAATAGTAAAATAAGAACGAGAGCCAAAAGAAAATTTCAAAGTTAAGAAGAATTTGAAAAGGTGCTACACCTCCATGCCCATCTCTTGGGATAACAACTGGTCTCCACAGCAGTTCTTCTGATATCTGTATTGGCAAAGTCACTCCTTTTCTCCTCTACACACACCATAAGTAGAAGTGAAGAGAAAGGAGGTCATCTTTTGTCTCCTGGTACCACTTCCTTGAATGACATCTTTTGTCTCATGGGAGTTGTGCCAGCATAGCAGAACTCCTGGGGAACACAACTGGTTCCACATTCCTCCCTGGAAGCAAATCTTTGTTGGCCTAGGACATTGGTTTTTGTCACCTCAGCAGGCTAGGCAAAAATAAGGCAATTCATCCCAATGCCTGAAGGCGGCTGGTGTCTTAAAATATAAGCCTTTGCTATTCCCATGAACAGGGAATAATAGACTGAATGAAATGACTGTAGAATGCACAAAGAGAACTCAAAATTGGTTTTGAGGTGTCTTATCACTGACCTCAAAAAAAAGTGTGCAGGGAATAAAATGTGTTGGGGTGGAATGAGGCTAGGCTTGGAAGCTAGGAAGCACTGAAGCTGAGCTTCCCGGAAAGTAGCGCTCTGCTGCTGGTTGTCACCTGTGCTGGCTCTCCAGCATTCATCAAAGGAAGAGAAAATGTCTTCATTAATGTGACTTTAGGTCTTCAGTTGTATGAGGTGACATCGTCGCTAGATATCTTTCTGCTAGGGAAAGTAAAAATTAAAGGGGATGTTTATCTTCTCTGGGTAACATTCCCCAAAGGCACTGTTGTAAAAATGGTAGAAAAAGTTCAAATATGCATATTCACTGAATACATTTTGCACTCAGATTTTTCCTCCTCAGGTGAGTGGTAGGTAGAAAGGTTATGATGATCTCTAATACAGCACTCAGGTGTAAAATATTGGTCATGCTGATTACCACAGTGGTTGGAGCAAACAGACAAGATAGATCAACATCTACTTGGCCTGCATTGTAGGACATGGTTAAAAAGTAAACCAGCACATGTCCATAATGTAGACACAGGCTTAAAACAGTGAAAAATGCCAATGTCACCCTTCTCCCTGTTAAAACCTGACACTTTCTGTGATTCTTAATGTCCCACTAACCCCCGTGTCCACGTCTGTCACGACAGGGCGTCCTCTGCGGAGAGCAGTGGATACCTAACGCTGCTTTGAAAAGAGTCTGGCTAACAGAAAAGTAAAGACTTATCAGTCTGCAAAGATGGACGCTACCTAAGAAACTAGCTTATGTAAAGGGTATTTCTTACAGACATCTTTGTTGTCATCATTAATATTACCAGACTGGGCTGACAACAGCTCAAGGCAAGTCTACGTGGAAGATAAACAATGCCTTTGACTCAAAGCACATTAGTTAATAAAGCTTTTGTTACACCTTGATTCATTGTCTAGTTGGGAGTCAAGACTAGTTATTAAACATTTCAGAGAGGGAAAGTATTGCTATGACAACAAAGTATGAATAATTCATCTGAAGGGGAGAGGGGACGTGCAATAATAGAACAATTGCTAAAATTCCTCTTAATGGATTTGTGTGCATCAAAAGCAATAATAAAAAGGACTAGTTTCTATCTATGCTGTCTTGCTAAATGCAGCTTAAAAAACATCTGTCATTGTTGGTGGCTTGCACAAACAAGTTAGAGTACAAAATCTGCAGCTTCCTACTTATAAATAGAGAGCAGGGGCACAAGAAAACAATCAGGACACCCCTCTGAACATTGAAGTTTTGGTGTCTGGACTTTGTTAAATTTTGGAATTTTTTTCTATCATAATTTTTGAGCCATGGAAGTCAGTGACATGGCCCAAAATACACTAAAATACTACAGAACAATGTTCTTTAGATTGAGATATGTTCCTCTTGGAAAACTAGTCTCTTCCAGAAGAATTTAAAGAAAGTGGGAAAAAGAGTAATTTTAATACAAGAGTTAAAGTAGACTAATTGCCTCCATTGTTTTATTTTATGTATCATTCTAGTCTCTTACCAAGAAGGCTTTTGCCTTGCATTTTGTTTGATTCTTTTTAACACACAGCATGTGCGTTTTTCACAAAGCATGGCAAATCTCACTAAACATATTTTGCTTTAAAAAAGACAGTTTACCTTTTCTTTCAAATAAAGATAGAAATTGACAAAGGAAATAAATACTGAACCTCAAAAAAGCTACCGTAGATTAACAGTACAAAAGCAAACAGCATAGACAGCAGCAATGGAAGCTTTTCTGGCCTGCTTTTCTCCCTCTGGACCTAAAGAAGCAGCTGTTTTGGAGACTAGTCACTATGCCTGTTCAGGCTTTGGTCTCTCTTCTGGTACCACGGAGAGGTGTGTAACCTGTTTTTACCATGTATTCACACACGAGGCAACCGGGATGAGATCAAGATGGTGTAAAAACCACTCTGACTGTAAAAGGAAGGGAAGGTCATCTGCTGTTTTAAAGACAGTAGTATATGAAGGGGGTGGCAAAGAAAAAAAAAGGCAAAATCAAAAACACTAGGTTTTTTACACTAGGATTTTTTTCCCCAGTAGAAACTAGCTCTGAAATTTTATAGTATAAGCCTCCTCCATGTCTCTGACTAAATAAAAATAAATAAATAAAAATAAAGTATTATAAATTAGAGTCTTTAAAATTGTATAACTTAAAGTGTATTTGAGTGATAACACAAGTAGTTTAATAAAGTTTGATATCTGGTAATGTTGTGAGAAAATTAATTAAGGCAGACATTCTCCTTCAGTATAAAAACCAGATACTGTGGCTGCATTGCTGTATTATTATACTCAATAAAAATGTCCTTAGGATTTTTAGCATGTGAATTAAGCACACACTTCCAGCAGCTAAACTGACAAGAAAGAAGGTCAGAACTTCTTTATCTGCTAAATGATCCGGGAACTGAAATAGGTCTACACAATGGGCCTGAAAAATTGACTTTGTAGAAATTCTTTAAGCTCATATTCATGATTCAAGATAGATCACTGTTTATTTTTTTTCTTTCCCTAGTGTGAACTTTCATAAAAGCTAATGTGATTCACTCCAAAGAAATTCTCAGATTCAAAATACTAATCTTTAAAAGTTAGATGTGGACTTACGGCAGCAGCGAATTCCAGAAGTAAGTCATACTTTGCCTGCCTCAACATGGCTTTTTATGTGCTTCGTATTTACCATCCTTTCCCTTCAGTCTTTTTCCCCTCGTATTTTGAAACGAGTTTAAAAAAATCTCCTTCTCCTTCAACTTTTCTACATATTAATTGCTCCTTGCCTTCCATTCTTCCTTGCACAACAGCTTTCATATGCTCTCTGGTGATGGATTAATCAGATGAAGTAAGATTTCACTGAAAAAATAAGCAAAGAAAAGCTAATTGGTCTTTTCCATTTGCAAGGAAAACCCACCTGGGATCAGGAATCAGCTGATGCCGGAGTGCCTGCCCGGTGCCTGCAGTCACAGAAGGACTGTGAAGCAAAATACATCGCACTGCAATGAGGAAGCATAACAGGCTTACCTGGCCAGAGAATTTAGCTCCAGCTGGCTGTGGAGTTTGTGAGACTTCATTTGCGATATGGGAGACTCAGGACTTGTTCACATAACAAGATCAGTGTCTGAGATGCAATTTCTTCACTCTTTTGGGGGGCTCAGAAAAAGGGAAGAGGTTATTACCGAAAGTAAGTGTATTTTTGCAGCAGCTGTTGCAGGACAGAAGTCCCACCTGTGCACAGACTGAGTCACTGCATGGTTCAGTCCCCCCAGGATGGAGTTGTAAATTACAATTAGACCATCCACGTGCTTCTACAGCTGAACTTGGCTAGGTAGATTTTACAGGTACTAGCAGGAACGTGAAATGGGATCTCCTTTTTTCATTGCTTTAACTGTGCGGTCTCAATGAGGGATGTGCTCCCGGGCCCAGATGCAATCACCTTCCAGAGCACAGCATTCCTGAATCTCCAAAATGCAAGTTACCTCTATGGGTACCTCTGTAAAGGCACATTTATAATTCCTAGTTTCCATTAGGAACAGAAATGCAAGTGTCAAAATATCAAAGAGAAAGCTTGCTCTAGGGCTGTTCCTAAGCTCAAGGAAGGTGTAAAACTCACTGATTTCAATAAGCTGTGAAGGAAAACAACTTATTTGCAAAATGACCAGAAAGGGAAAAATGTGAAATTGTACAAGCCATGCTGACCTAATGATATTTCCAGTCCAGTCTTGCTGTCAAAATATTTAGATAGTTCAGGACAGCACTTGAACGTCATCTCTGAATTTGAAGCCAATATCAAATCTGTCTGGTTTATTCACTGTTTCTCTGGAAGTGCTGTTGAGCTATAGGATTATTATTTTTTAAGAGAAGAAATCAGAAAAAAAGTGTCAGTTCCCATTTTGCTGTGTTAACTCTAAAAGACGTCAGTCAACGTTGCCAGTAATGCCATGTAATATTGTAGAAGCCTTCTAAAAATGCCCTCTGAAACTTGTACTCTGAGTAACACAATAATGAAGGAAGTGTCCTTCTGTCTCTTTTTTCTTCATATGCCCTTAAATACAGAGGAATCTTCCTACCTGTTGTGAAGCAGCTGCTATTAATATGGAATGTTACAGTCACTCACAGTACATTTTTCAGTTCACTTTGTTTCTCTCTCTTATTGGAGTGTTTGGCCAAGTTTTTCAAAAATAGATATGTGAAGCTAAGCTTAAGTTTGCATGGAGTTGAACATCCAGCAGATTCTATTAATGCTAATTAGAGTACAAGAGCTCATCACTTAATTCATCACTTTGTAATTTGGGTCAATGTTACATAGGAATGCAGGTCTACACATTTCTTGATTTGTTTATTTATTAATTTCTCCATCTAAAGTGTCATTTAGAATTCTTATTTCTTTCACTCTTCGTTGTTCATTTGTTGTTTTTTTTTTCCTGAGTAAGCTGCAAACAGAAGGGGGGGTGGGAGGTTCTTCTAACTATGGAGGAGAAAACAACAAAGTGAAAATTAGTGTAGTGAGCCCCATTAAAAGTGTGGTAGAAAATCAGAAAGGTTGTGTAGTTCATGAGCATAAAGTAAGGAAAGGATTAAAATAGAGAATGAGAGCTCATGACCTCAGAACTGGTGGAGCCATGGTTCAGTTCTACAGGTTGCAGAGATGCTCTCCATGTAGCAAGGGCTCTCTGTACTCTGCAGGAGGGATTCAGCCTTGTGCAGGATAGGTACCTCAGGCCTGTTTTGTGGCTGGAGATCCAAGAAGAACACAGCAGATACCAAATGTGAGGAATCAAACAAGCTGCACTGGCCTAAAATGCGGTAAGCAGCCTAATAAAGGGTCTTAGGAACAATTCAGAGTTCAATTTATTTAGACAAAAAAAAGTTTATTTGATTAGAAGAGCTTGACAATTCCATAAAAAGACATGAAAACTACTAACGTTAGGAAGATAAAGAGCAAAATAGAGCAATAGGCTCATTGAAAGGGCAAATCAGAATTAAATTTTAAAAAGCTGCTGCTGACAGAAAAGGGCAACTCGACCAGGAAACACTTTGTCCAAAGTCCACTTTGTCCATGAGGCAGCATTATCCAGAGCCCTGGGTGCTGGGTCCTGCTTAATACAGCTGTGGGCAGCCATGTGCTAGAGGTTCAGGTCAGCTGCCAGGACACAAATGCTCCATGTGCCAACACAGTTTTCACTGCCTCATGCTTTGAAACAAACCCATGTCCTAGAAGACTAAAAGCCGTGTCTATATTATGCACCCAGAACAGACACGAATGCTCACAGGACGTATCTTAGTTCCTCAAAATAATGGAGAATTTGTTCAGTGAAATTCCTGAACATCTTCCAAGAGCGTTGGGAAGTCAGGCAACTGCGGAGCTAAGCTCTCTGAGTGGAAAAGGGGGCAGGAGCAACTCAGGGCAAACCTACAGCAGTTGTTAATAAGGTCATCTGCATAAATTACAAGAAGCAGAACTGGAAGAAAAACAATGTGTTTTTCAAAATCACGCACAGACCAGGGAGGGCCATAAGCAAATATACTTCCCAAACATTGATTAGTGAGTGCTCAGTGAATGTTAGGATCAGCTTTTCTGTGAATATTGGTTCACATTTGAGCGTGAATTCAGATTTAATGGTTTTGTTTGCAAGCCATTTGTGTCTGCTTTTCACAATCATCTGAGTGCTTGAGGTCTTCTATTACTATGTAAGGCAAACATCAGGCTGAATTGCACATTTACTGAGAGAATACTTCACGTAGTGTAAAATTTCCTATTTAGATTTTGTGCTGGGATGAAGAATTATGTAAATCATCCAGAAACAATGAGGCTGAGTTGTGTGACAAAGCATCAGAGCATGAACTGTGAATGGGGAGTCAGTGGAACAAAATCTTTGCAAATGATCTGTCGATCAGGAACAAATTTGCTGATGGCATTCCCATATAATCTCTAACTATTAAAATTGAGATTTTCATAGCCTGGGTGAGGACAGTTTACCAGAGAGAGGAATGCATGTACATGCTTGGAAATACTTCTGGTGCTTTATCTTTTTATTTGCTCATGCCTGCAAATGTACAGGGTGACATCCTACTGAAGTGTCTTACTGAAACAGGTTGCCTAGAGCAGTTGTCTCTATCCTTGGAGATTTTCAAAACCTGACTGGACATGGTCCTGGGCAACCTGCCCTAGCTGACCTCCCTTGAGCAGGAATGTCGGACTAGATGGCCTCCAACATCAGCACTGTTATCTGTTCTTCAGTTCCTCCATTTATTCCCACATTTAACTTCATCACGTCAGATCCTTTGCTGATGAATATCTGTGCATCTCAACTCAAATCCAGTGGAGCCATTGCACTTTTACACCAGAGAAGAATTGTTGGCATGAAGGGAAACCCCAGGGAATAAAGCCTATGGAAACTGATCCAGCATTTCCCATCATTTTGGGTAGTCCCAGATGTGAGCTTAGTATTCTGATACCATTTTGAACTGATGGTGCTTTGCTCTCAGAATGCACAGATGCAACATTAGTTACCCAGTATGGATGGTAATGGTGGACCACCACTATTTTTATGTCCCTCATGCTCCTGCTGGGAGAGGAGGAGGGTAAGAGGTTTAGCAGACTCTCTTTAGTGGAAATCCATGTAGTGCCTAAATGAGTCTGAATTCTCCCTATAGCACACAGTCACTTGAAATACACTTTACTTCAGGATATACAAATCAGCCAAACCTTTCTAGGCATTTTTATAGGCACATGCTGAGTTCTTGCCATTTTAATCATTGTTTTTCCAGAAATCTCCTAAGTCATTTTTCTGTTTGCCTGCTTTAAAAAAAAAAAAAAAAGCCATAACCTGAAAGGGGAAATCAGACAAATGGTGGATTAGTTTTTTTAAAAATACGTTCATCATGGTCACTCTTGTTCATTTTTAAATAGTCTTGCCATGTCATGCTTAACAAAGCATGCTGTAAGCTAATAAAGGAATACAAAAGAGCTACTTGAATTAGTTGATCCTTAAAGAAAAGGCAAGATATTTAAAGAGGGGAAAGAAAAAGAATTAGCTTTTTAATATCCTGCTTGCATTATGCTACGTGCATCTATCAATGCATGAGAGAGACAACTTAAACCTTGGCAAGTAGAAGCAAAGACATAGATGTCCTACTGTGATTTTAATTCAGTGTATAAATATCTAAGATGGAAAAAAGAGAACTCTCAAGGTAATTTAGAGGTATTGGTAATGTATTCAACAGTTAGCATTGTAGGAAATTGTTAGAAGGTAAACCAAAGAAAAGTCGGTAAGGGGAAGCAAAACTATTTTGTTATACCAAACCATGGTAGTTGTGATCATGATCTAACTGAAGGTTAGGGTCTATTTTCAAAGATAAGGTTGTTATGGCTGGAATGCCAGACATGATTAGATGCTGTGCCATGTCATAACAAAATCTATTGATTTATGCATGTCTGATAAAGGGCTTGATGAGCTGAACATGTAAGACAAGAATGAGAACAGTGGCCTAAATGGTTATGTGAGTTAGTGCTTTCCTCTTTCTTCCCAACCAGAAGTTTTGTGACTTCATTTCTTATACTAGGATTCAGATTCAGTGTCAGGTGCTAGTAACAAAAACCATAAGGAATGAGGGAGTCATCATCTCAATGTGTAATTAAATTTAATTCATTTCTGAGTCGCTCTTGTAAGCAACTCACTCGATGTTAAAAACACTGTGACAAGAATAATATTGGAAATGTACCATTATGGCAAATATCTCTTCTAGTAAAAAGCCTAGATCCAGAGTCCAGTGATCTCAGACAGCCATTGATACCAGACATCACCTGGAGACTGAATTTCTAACTCATCTGCTGCCATGGATTCTGGGTCATCGCTATTCAACTTCTTGTTGTAAAGAACATTTAAGATGCCTTGAGTAAGAAAAGTGGTATAAAACCAAAGTCTGCTTTTCTCTACTAAGATATCATAAGATTTGCAAGGTGAAAGCAGGTGTATAACTTAGCTCTGTCCCTGGTGCAGACAGCTTGCTTGAAATTCAGGACAAAGAAGTTAGATGAAGAAATTAGGTTATGCTAAGGCTCTTCTATATCTCCCCAGAGCAGTTAGGACATGTATATCAGAAAGGTCTTTGGCAATAAAAGAAGCTTGGAAGGTGAGAGCTTTGATCTCACAAGAGGTTTAATGGCTTGGACGTTGTTCATGATAATAACTATGAGCACTCTAAAGAGGGGAGCACATTTCTGTAGTTATTTAAAGGATTGCTTCCTGCTGCCATTTGTTTTAATTGCAACTTACAAAATCACAAGCCATTTTAGACGTATTAATGGACATTTATCCAAGCAAGCACCTTATAAGATGAGATTATCTACTTAAAAGCCAGTAACTGAGAAAAGAAGCAATACAGAGTTTGGTTTGGTTTTTTTTTTTAACTTTAAAGAATATTAAAACCTTTCAACACAGTTGAAGTGGGTGCCCACACTAGAGAAGCCCCAAAGCAGGAAAAAAATAAAGTGCTAAGAGCTAGTTGTGTTTCAATGGAAGGGATGGAAGAGAGCCACAATGATGAAAAATTATATGATCAGGATTTTCAGTGCAGCTTCCCATTTCTAAAACAGGAAATTATGTGAAGATTAATAGTACCTTCCAAGCTGATCTTCAAGAAAGTGCACAGCAAGTCAGCAGTGATGGGAGCTATTCTTAGCTTGCAGCTTGTTTATATGTGATTGTTGAGCAGTGTGCAAAGAGGCAAAGGTCTCCCTCCAGTTCCTAGTGATGGGTACCACTCTCTCCATAGGCACAGTGTGGCAGATTAGAGACATCCTTAGAGACGTTAAATGTCTGAGTGAGCACAGAAACTAAGCTGCCCTGACAGAGCACCAGACTCCATTGCTGTTATCCATTTTAAAGATCTATCCAGCCTCTTCTAGGGAAACTGCAGGAAAGAGTAGCTTCATGCTCCTAAATGAGATGCCTGCAAAACTTTTTAGCATCGCCTACATCTTGTCTGTGTTTCTTACTTGTAAAATGTTGCTAACACAGTTTCAAACTCCTGAAATTGAATGACCTAAACTCAAAATAGTCGTCTTATTTGTACATAATCATTTATAACTATAACCAGTTTGTTTTGTACATGCATCTCTGAAAATGGTCATAAGAAGTCTTCTGATGTTAGAAATAACACAACAATTCTCTACACTATAAGTAGTAGGCTGTTGCAGTTAGTATATAAATGTTACTTTTTGAAATGGTAGCTATTGTAGGGCGTCTATGCATGTGTGTGCACACATATGTACATGAGCATGTTCATGCGCTTTTCCTATAAGAATCAAACAGGAAGAATACAGGTGCAAGAAGGCCCTGCTTCTGCTCAGAGTTCCAGATCCAGTGTGTTGTAATGACTATAATTATGGTACACAAATTTCCCCTCTGAGAGAAGAGAGAGAATGGAAATTAGCAAAACTCCCCACAGAAATCTCTGAAAGTTTCCGGGTATGAGTCAGATTTTTACTGGCTGACAGAGTCATTTGGTCACTGCCTACAAAAGGACATCTACAGTACACATCCAGTAATTATGGAGTATCTTCCTAAGTACCAATTGCAGTTATAGTGGTAGAAACAATTTGCATGACTGTAGGGCAGGAACACCTTGCAATTCAAAAGGCATAATTTATTTAGAGACAGCCATGTGTGAAAGGAGCCTTAAGTTTTAACTAACTCAGAAGGTTTTGAGAAGATTATGGCAGTGAAATGCAATGAATGACAAATGCTTAGGGCCAGTCACTGGGTGAACTTTCCACGAGTTCATTCAAGAACCTACTTAAAAATTTATGGCACAATTAAAATAAAAATATCCTTACAACAGCAACAAAACGCCAGCCCTCAAAATAGCTCTGGGAAGCTTCAGAATCAGAGAAGGAAGTAAAAAAATCTTTTAATAAAAAGCACGTTGTAGAACATCTGCGCTATACCTTTTTGAGTGACTTTTTGTGGGACTGATTGGAAAAATGCAGTTTGAGATAAATGAGGAATATTTGTTCAGGGGAAATGAAGAGAGGAAAAGCAAATGCTGACGGATTTTTCTCTGCAAAAGGGAAGATTTCAAGGTGACTTAGAGAAACATTCAACATGATAAAGAACTTGGTTAAAGCTGAAAAAGATAAACAACATACACTAGTGAGGAGTTCAAAACATGGCTTTATAATGGCCTCTGAATAGATTTTGTGTTATTTCAGCTTCAGCTAGGGAAATGCAGGGTGGCTTGACAGCAGGAGTGCCTATCAGTAATTAATTTCTAGGTTTAAAGGTGCAACCTACCCAGAAAAACCTTTGCTGTTTTTAATGAAAACTGTTGTAGCTTGGAACACAGATGAAGGAAGAAAGGTTTTTATTTATTTATTTAAATTATGGCTTTGGGCAGAAAAATTAAACACAGTAGGTAGAAAG
Organism: Phalacrocorax aristotelis; assembly: GCF_949628215.1. Classification (NCBI taxonomy): domain Eukaryota; kingdom Metazoa; phylum Chordata; class Aves; order Suliformes; family Phalacrocoracidae; genus Phalacrocorax; species Phalacrocorax aristotelis. The sequence continues at coordinate 77,181,590 of NC_134278.1, read as the reverse complement.
ATCCTGCACAGATGTGAATTGATCTCACGTGTGTCTGTGCTGACTGAGAAATGGGCAAACTGGCTGGGATTAAATAGAAAAAAGTACCTCTCCATGGGAAAACTGAAAAGGTTCTTTTATTTAAGAGCCTGAAATATTTTTCACTTTGGCATGATTTTGTACTTTTTTCTTCCAGCCAGGACAAATTTTTCAGTACTGAAAATATGGATTTATTGTTGCCAGGTAATTTTCTTGAAGCAGTTTTTGGGCAGAACTAGGAAGGTCCAAAATCTGTTGAGCTAACTTTTTCTTTGGGAAATTGCAAACCTTTGGGACACCGGTGCACTTAAACACTACTATAGCAGCTTTTTGTTCCTTTACAGAGGTTTAGAAGAATGATTACTTTTATTTTAAGGAGCTGAAAAAGAGATGCATAGAATTTTTGCAACTTGCCCAAAATACAGAAAGCAATGAGCATAAAGTCCATTTCCCCAACCACCTAGTTCAGTACATGAAACTCTGGCATGGACCTAGCCTTGCAGTAAGGAAGTTACTCTAAAGCAGAGAGGAATTCCCCTCTGTATTGGCTTCAGGAAGTCTGGAAAAAACTTGGAGCAGACATATGGAGCAAATTGTCTGTGTAAAAGCTCTTGGCATGTTTACACTGCAAATGAAGGCATTTGTGGTCTCTACCAGCATCCTTGGTAATAACTGTAGTAAAGACAAAGGGCTTTGTTCCTACCCTGGCTGTTATCTGAAACCTTGTGGGAAAAGGCTTGCTGCCTACTTGCCAGTAGGAGGTGACACATATGACACCCATACTTGATGACACCTATCCTCAGGACATGCTACAGTCCTCCTTAAGCTTACTTTCCAGATATGCCTGTGGGCTCAGTGGGGAGAACAATTGTGCCTGTATTACCAAGTATCATGACCCACCAGAAGTAGGTTCAGAAAGACGAATAGTTGGTGGTGTGACCTCTGCACAACCCACATTTTCAGAGGTGTGTTTTGTGGTAACTCTAGTCTGGTCCCATGAACTGAATACTGATCAGCAGCTGGAGCACATTTGATGAGCTCCCGGAGCATGTCTCCTGATGTAGTTTCCTCTGCAGGGGATTCAGAGGCAGGACAGCTCTGCAATGTGAAGCAAAACATACTGAGTGGGGGTGGCCTGGAGTTTCACTTCAAAAGTGCACCTTGCTCCAAACACTAGTGTAGACACACCAGAAGCATGCCCTCCTGGGTCCTATTTCTTAGACACTGTAAGTCATTATACAGGAGTTATAGTATTTTATATAGCCAGCAACAATTTCTCCATAATGACTACAGACCTCTGAGAGAAAGGTCCAGTATATATCCCTAGGATAGCTAACTGGGACTTCTGCTTAGTGCTGAGGAGCATGAGGTCATCATTCATCCTGATTTGGGTGTCCTGAGATGTAGGAGGGAAAGGGTCTGCATGTATAACATCTTGGTGTAGTAGGACAAAAAAGACTTTAACCTGTATCTCTCCTGCTTTAATTAATTAATTCTGTAGGGATTATAACTACAAAGTATGTTGCTGTACGCTTCTGTGGGAGAACTTATCTTGGGCCACATATCTCTGGGACACAGGGCTCTACCCACCCTGGGGACAGTGATGCACAGACATCAATATGATGGATACAAAGTGTCCGTTTATTTAACTGCGTCACACGCTTATATAGCTCTTGCGCTTCCTGTTCCTGCCACTCCTATGGGGAGGAGTCTATCTTTCCGTCACAGCCCGTGATCTTCCGGTCGCCGATCCCTGTCTATTCCCCTACAAAAGTACACTACAGGACAGAGCTTTAGAATGGAAATTCTCTACTGTGCAGAGTTCTGCCTATTCAAACGTTAGCCAGTAAAACACAATAACTGAATAAATCATGTTTATCTGGAAAGTAACTATAGCTAGGTTTTAGACTGTTTTTCCCTGCTATTGAAGTTAGGTGTCCATGGAGCACTTGTCATGTCAAGCATTGCAACAGTGGATTGAAGACGGAGGGCTGCTAACCACGTTGAGATGCAATCTGAGAAGCAGCTAAACAAACTTAGACTCAACAGTGCAGTAGCACTTTCTACTCCAGGTAGAAAAGTTGGATGCAGTAAAATGGCACTACTGATTTGAAACTACCATCCTTAAGCTGAAAAGTAAATGAAAACTGAATCAAAATCTCATCTTTTTTGATTATGGCTGCACATGCCATTTTGCACCAGAAAATGTGGTTATTACCTGGAGCTTGACTCCTTTTCCCACAGCAAAAACCTCTACCCCTCCTGAGCCTTATGGAGAGTTGGACCCAAAAGAATAACAGGTAGGTGGAACTCCTGACTTCTAGATCTTCGCTCTGTAATGGGGACCGAATCCCTTAGAATTTCTGCTCCATCCTTACTTCCTAAGGCTTCTTGTTCAGTGGTGGCTTTGAGCTTCTGAGCCATGGATGCTGGCAGAGCTCCTTTTCAACTAAAAATGTTCAAAATTCAACATTTTTGTAGTTGTATATTATTTGTAGCTAAATAAATTGTTGTTGTTGTTCAGATTTTCTCTCTGCGAGACTCCTGGTAACGGATGCTTTTTGCTGCAGATGAATGTATAGTTTTTCCCCCCATTTAAAAATTCCCCATGCATAGATCAGGTAGTGAAGCTCCCATGTCTCTTCCTCACCTTGAAGACAGTCAGCATCCTTGACAACTGACCTTTTGAGGTGAGTAGCAAGGCAGGATTACATCTCAGCTGTGTCTACTATTTTCCTCATACCAACTGCACCCTAATAATTGATTATTTTTCTACAGTTTTCTGGGATATTTTACTGTATAGGAGGTACATACGTGCTGTACAATCCCACCAAATTTCATCCCACTGAACTTTCCCTTCGTCCCTTTACTCATTACTGCAGATCCTGTGGAATCAGATGGGCCCCCTTATGGCTGCGCGGGTTCCCCATTTGTTTTCTATTGATGACTCATTATCAGATTTGCTCAGTTTATGCGTAAAGGGATTCTTTTTCTAAATGGGATTTCAGCCTGGGCCCTGCAAGTCAAGCTGTGTTCCCTTCTGCTTCTCGCATTATCACTACCAATAAAGAACCTGCAGCCGGGGACTCAGCTGACAACTTTGTCAATGATGCATGAAGCAGGCTAGACTCTCGTTGCTCTTCCACAGCTGAAGTAGGGCTACAGTATGTACTGAAGCAGGAGCTCCTTTCTTTTGTCACTGAAACAAGCAGATGGAAAGGGTGACTACATAGAAGCTAAAATATTGAAACTATAGCAAGTACCTTTATGATGAAATTGATTTCTAAATGCTCATCACTTCATCTTGACTATTCTCTTGCTCTTTGTACCAACTGCCCTAAAAGGCACCTACTGCAACAGCTTTTCACTCTCTCATATCTTTTTCCCACTTTGTAGTTGCAGGGAACATAATTTTGGCCTTCTGCATTCCATGGCCAGCAGGAGTAAGGCAGTGATTGTCCCCCTGTACTCGGCACTGGTGAGGCTATGCCACAAATACTGTGTTCAGTTTTGGGCCCCTCACTACAAGAAAGACAGTGAGGTGCTGGAGTGTGTCCAAAGAGGGGCAACAAAGCTGGAGAAGGCTCCAGAGAACAAGTCTGGTGAGGAGCGGCTGAGGGAACTGGGTTTGCTTAGCCTGGAGAAAAGGAGGCTGAGGAGAGACCTTATTGCTCACTACAACTACCTGAAAGGAGGTTGTAGTGAGGTGGGTGTTGGTCTCTTCTAAGTTACTAGTGATAGGATGAGAACAAATGACCTCAAGTTGTGCCAAGGGTAGGTTTAGATTGGATATTAGGAAAAATTTCTTCACCAAAAGGATTATCAAACACTGGAACAGGCTGCCCAGGGAAGTAGTTGAGTCATCATTCCTGGAGGCATTTAAAAGTTGTGTAGATATGGTGCTTAGGGACATGGTTTAGTGATGGACTTGGCAGTGCTGGGTTAACAGTTGGACCTGATGATCTCAAAGGACTTTTCCAACCTAAATGATTCTGTGGTTCTATGATTCTCATCCCTCATCTGCATACCAATCACTACCCTTCTCTCAAGATTTCCAGAACTTCAGCAAAGGTGCTTTCTAAAAATATGAGCATTTGCACTTGTCCCTGATGTTCTTTGAAACTAGTTTTGAGATAATTTTTCCTTTAAAATTAAAAACTTATTTTAAAATTAAAATTTAAAAATTTTCCAAAAATATTGTGAGATATTATCCAATTGCTTAATATCTTACTTAAATTTGATGTCTTTTTTGCCTGGCAACTGGAAGATGAACGCTTTGTTTTATGAAAAAAGGTCAAAACCTTAACTGTCAGAGATGATCAATTATACAGTTACTGTGACTAAGAACAGCTTGAGAAACAGTGCTAAAATATCGAGGGGACCTGGCAGTTCATGTGAATGGACATAAGATTGTTATGTTTTTGCTTCTACATTGTGACTGAGATGGGAAGAGACTGGGAAGCTACCTGATGATTAATGTGAAAGTACTTCTTGGTTTTCATCTTAATCTTAATAAAAAATCATACATCACCAAAAAGAAAACCCTAAACCAACAAACCCTGCATCACAATCAGTAGTGGCTGCCACACAAGGAGTTGGTATACAGAAGAAGAATAAGGAACAATAAATTAGAAAGTAAACTATTTTCTTTTTTGTTAATGTCAGAATCAAAGGGGGGTTTTGGTCAGAGAGTTTGGAAGAATTTGACCTATTCTGGAGTTCTGATCTCATGGTCCATGCAGTTTCTGTAAAACAAAAATTAACAAAAATTTTTTACAAGAAGAAGTGTTATGGAGGGAACATTTAAAATTTCTGTGGACTGGAATACATGGAACAAGGCAGTCCTAAGACTGGGGTGAACTTGCCCCTTCTGGCTACACTTTATGCTTAATGAAATCAAAAATGTTTTGTAAGTCACTGTTCTGCAGTGAGGGCACAACATAGAGGTAGCACCACTCCTGGTACCATGGATTCAGTACCGAGGACTCCAGTGTCGCTCTTGGTAAGGATCATGTCAGCATAAAGAGTGGCTCTCTTCTGACCTGGCCTTATTCAGAGCAACAGGTTATTCACTTGGGATTTCTCAGAGGATTCATCTGTGTTCTCCCATTTTTTCCATCTTTGAGGTCTCACTTTTCTTTTCTTAATAGAGCTCCAGATCTCTACATACCCAGAGAAAATCAAAATTGCTATTCTCTCTTCATTTTTAACTTAATACCATCTGATGAATGTCTACTAGAGAAATTGCTTGGCTTTTCTTGTTTCATAGAGGTGCCTGATGGGTATGTTCTCTGAGAGCTGTACACCTCCAGGGTCATTTCTTGATAGGATGTCATGGGGAGGAAGAAAAGGGGAGCCAGCTTTGATTGCTGGTATCACATGAATTCAAAGGAAAAAATGTCAAGTAAAGAAAAATGTGAGATAATGAATTGAGGAACTGGGGAGGTTAATGCAAAGGTAACACTGAGTGAATCTCTATTCCCATTGTCAGAGGGACGGATCTGAACTCTTCTAGAAGCACACATGGGGGCAGATGCTAGAGTCACCTGGGAAATGGCACAATGTGCCTCTGGCTACCTTCAAGTGAAAGAGCCACCTCCATACTGGGGATCAGCAGAAAGTATGCATGTGGGGTTAATGTGCAAAAAGATAGGTGAGATGATATTTTTCCTTTAACCACAGAATATTCTAGGAGGATTAGGAAAAAGTTGCCTTCCGCTGGGATCAGTAGGGCAGAAAGAAAAATCACCGTGTTTATTTCTGGGCACTCCCTCCAAGGCTTTGCAGGTGACAGACCCGGTGAAAGCATCCATCTCCGCTCTGTGCTCAGTAAGCAGAAAATGAAACAGAAGACTCAGTGTGACAGTGAATGATTTCAAGCCACTTGTAAAGGCATGCATTCAACCCGAGGCCATCAGCTCAGGAGCCCTCACAACAATAGGGGTAGTTTTTAATAAAAACGCGGCCACCAGAATCCAAAGGGATCTTGAACAAGACAAACAACAAACGCAAAGCCTTCTAAAATGCTTGCTGCTCATCAAGGTACAAAAGTTCCCTAAGGCACTTTGTCAGGATTTCAAGTTACTGTGGGTATTCTTGCCTGCCCTCGCCTGGCTTCAGCCCACCTCACCTCAAGAAATTCCTTCCACAACAGACTGCAGTAGCAGATAATTATTGTTTCTCTTCTTTTTTTGTCTTGGGACATCTGGGTAAACTGCGTAGCTCCTTTCCCAATGTCTGGGCTCTCTCAAACCATTTGCATAAGATTTGACGAGGGAGAGTGACTTAGATGTAAATCCTGGGACTGACGTCATTTTTACCACGTGCTATTGGGTACTGCACTGCTCTAGGCATCATATACATAAATATATGATTTACCAGATGAGGCTGCAAAACTGCACTATGGTGGCTCACAAAATTTTGCCATCATGTTCCCTTCAGCCATTGAACACTCATTGAAAAACACTGATTCAGCAAAACAGGACATTTTTCAGTAGGGTCCTGGATGCTATAGCTGGTCCAGGTAGAGATAGGGACTCGCTCCAACATTACCAGGATTCCACTGTTTAGGTTCTGAAATATAATAAACTGGCCTTAAAATCCTAAACCAAAAGACAGTTTTCTACATGCATCTTCCTAATGCCAAATAGTGTCTTCATCCAGCAGTCTGTAGTCAGCCTTTCTCTTAATCTCTTCTGGAATTTTCACTACATACAGCCAGGTGATTCAGCCTCTTACCTGTCATGTGGGAGATCAAAGACCAAATCCAAGCATTGCGTGACCCTGTTTCTGGGCCAAGAAGTAGTTAATTTTTTATACAAAGTGGAAAATCTGTAATGGGAAGCATTGAGAGTGGTTGAATCCGTAGTGTGGGAGTTAGAGCTTCCAGCCAGCATGCAAGAGAGAGGTTCAGGAAGCTGCTGTGGGCAGACCAGCTAGAGACTTGAGGTTGGCTCTTCTGCATCTCAGATGCAGGTTGTAAACATTGGCTGGTGGTATGATTTCTCCTCTCTTTTTTTACTGGGTACAGAACAAATTCAAATGGCAAAATCTCAGCCTGTTTTGCAAAAGAAGATTCTAATTTTCTAGCCTGCTCTAAATTTCAGCTTTTCTTTGAGAGTGTGTGTGTTAGGATATGCTTTCTGCTGCAGCAGAGATCAATAACAAATGATACCTTTGAAGAGGGGGATTTGAGGGATTCTGTAGGAAATAAGAGAAAACAGGCCTATACAAGCCATTGCTTCCTTCAGAGAGTGAACTCACATAATATCTGGTCTTTCCAAGCAGTGACTAGGTGTGCATATCACAAACCAGTGAGTTATAAAGCAAATAGAATAATAAGAAAATAACTTAACTGGATTTTCACAACCAATGTATTCTGAAGGCTCCCTTTCTTGCCCCCCCCCAAAAAAAAAAAGTGTTGAAAGGGAACCAGAAATGCAGTTTTCGCCTTTGATAGCACAGTCTATCTATTATGCAGGCAAAGCCTTCCAACAAGTCTTATTTTAAGGTGTGGCCATGTACTGGGATTTGCTCCTTTGTGCATCCTTTTCTCAGGAAACAATGCCAACAGGCTCTTTTTAACCTTCTAATCTTCTGAAGGACCCAGCCTCACTGCTGAGATACTAAATGTGACCTTGACCAAGAAATCTTACTGGTCTTCGCTTCCCAAGCAAATGTACAAAGATAGATGGTACTGAGTGTGTGCAGTTGCATGTAGTATATCTATCTATTGCCTTTTTGAAGACACTTAAGCTTATCTAAACAGTGACCCTTTTAGTCAATCTTTCAGGGATGGGCTGTACCCTTACAAACTTAGTAACAGTTCACTATCCAGTCCAAGTAAATTATCTTAGCTCCCTCTGTGACCAGTAGAGAGAGCCAAGGACCTTTAAAAATCAATTAATCCTTTCTCCCTGGTACATATTTCTAAAATAGGTGCAGTGGATCCTCTGCTCTTTTGCCTCTTTCTCCCCATTGACAGTAGTGGGAGCATAGAAGGAGAATTCGGCAGGGCAGGATATTGGGCAACTGTATGAGAAAAGAGTGGAAAATCCTCTCTTAATATGCAGACTCTATTGCATATTATTAGGAAATTGAGGGGGTTTGCTTGTTGCTTTCTGGTCTTTCCTACCATGGTTTCAAACTTAACTGTTTCTAACATAGTTTATTTTGGTGTTTTGTTTGTTTGTTTTGGGCGTTTGTTTGTGGGGGTTTTTTTGTATAGGAATGTGCTAGGAAATGCATATTTTTGAAAAAATTAACCTTTGAAAGAGCTAAGTTAAGCAGGGAGGAAATATAATGAGAAAAAAGCAAACCTTGTGTCATATAAAATGGTTATGTAATGACTTCTTCAGTACAGAAGGATAAACACTGTAGGTCAGTGACTTAATTTGCTGACAGGTGCATACAAGTGTATGTGTGTAGAGATACACAGGTTGTGGAAAAGTTTAGACTGGATTGCAGGACAGTGATTTACTTGAATTAAAGACTCCTGTAAACAGTTTCATTATGCTCTAATTTAGAATACACCTGCAGGGTGATCAGTGCCTTTAGCATTCCTTTGGGTCATGTGGAGACTGCTCCATGCCCTGCAGAGTTGTGCGGTCTTGTGTAAGCTTGCTTCAGAATTGCTCCATCCTTTAGGGACTTCATGTGCTAGCAAGCTCTGAGGTCAACAGCTCAGGTATATATCATGTATATCATTCTTGTTTGATAAAGGTTTCTCTGGCAAGATGCTACTAAAGTTGTAATTTCTTGTATGACTAGCAACTAAACCCCAAACACTGGCATTACAATCAAGATCTTAATTCTTACTTTCTTAAACACGCCAGAAATGCATCTGCTTTTTAGTGAGGTTGAGCAACAGTTACTATGAGAACATAGTTTGGATTTTTTTGTCATTTGTTTACTCTCCTTGTTATTCCATTATATCAATGAAGCCTTTTGTATATCTAAACCCAGTGGGTCAAATTTTCAGCCTGAATCTACTCAATGTAGCTCCCTAGACAGCAGCAGCGTGGTGTTATTTTACACTAAGGAGGACCTCACCTGCTATGACAATGTGAGGATGGCATCTCAAAGTATTTAATAATGCTTAGCAACATGCCATAACAGCATATAAACTCAAGTGAAGAAAACAGCTCATCAGATCAAAACAAAGGGGAAGTTTAACTCGGTGGAGTATCGTTAGTTTACCTAAACTGGGATTTGGACAGGCTTACGGCAATAATATAGCATTTGCCATGCAGCTGTCTTGCCTTGGTACGATCATTAACAAATGATTGTGACCAATGGTTACTTATGTAAGTGAAGATGACTGGCGTAATTTGTGGCTTTTAGTTTCAGTATTAGTGTATATTACATTAGCATCTGTGGACTATCTGTTCCTTTCAGCACAGCTCCAATTTCAAGTTCCAAGTATAAGTGAATGCAATTTAATATAATTGTGGTCATTTTATTTTCTTCAATAAAAGCAATCATTGCCTATAGATGGTTTCATAGTGTTGTGAGCAACTCTCAACTGTTACCAAATGTCTGTTAAAAGGAATCTCGAACCTGGCAAGTGTCTTTGGAGAGTTTTTTTGTAATTGGCATTATATTTAGCTTTAAGATGGAAAAGCACAGACTGTTCAGAACACCTGGCAGTCACTGAAGTAAAATGAAAGGTATTGTTTTGCAAAAAATCTCAGGCAAGTGCAAAGCAAACAATAGCCTAATTCTTTTACCTTAGTCAATTAAAAGTTAGTGTGTGCATTAAGAGCTTGATCTTATCATACTGAAATTAATGGAAAACTCTCACTGACTTCAATAGCAACAGCAGAATCCAAGATGAAATTGCCATCTACCTTGATCTGAAAGAACTATTTCCTTCAAGTTTTTAACATTATTCTTAATGACAGAAATAAATGCTTTGAGCAAAAGACTGGTAATCAGGAGCCTTGTATTCTATTCCTGGAACAGAAAAGCACATGCTCAAGTTTAAGGACATGTCTAATTGCTTTCCTGAATGCAGCTGCTTTCTGGAGTTAAAATTTGTATTCTGGGCACTGCCCAAATGACATACACTCTTGCCATTGGTGTTAGGGTAGTATAATCTGGGCAACTCCTTACAGGTCCAGGATCTTGGTAAATATCTTCATCTTTAAAACAGGGATAATAATGCCAAGACGACCTGGTGCAGATACTGTGAAATTAAATCATTTCATATGGTCTGGTGTGTTTGGAGATGAAGTGACATATAAATGCAAGGTTTCACTGTGATATTGACATATCATTTTCAGATATGAAGGTCATCTGGCTTGCTAGAACTCCAGTTCTATGTTTTGGATGCTGTTAATGACTTCCCATTGATCTATTTGGTCAAGAGCTGAGGACTTTCTATATAAGTCCTAAGGCCCTTTTGCTAGGTGGAGGAGGACTGGGGACTATTCCAGTATAATATTTTACTGGCAGCAATCCCTCAAAGTGCTTAGCAGTCTCCGTTTAAAACTGAGGACTAGTGAAACAAGGAGGAGATGATGATGATTAATAGAGGAATATTTACGCACCTTAAGGTAAGATGAAAAGTTGGAGTGATTGGTATGGCTTTTGAATTTGCTAAAGTGACATAGCCTTATTCGCAATGCTTTTGCTTCCATGCAGTCTGAAACCTGATTTCAGTCAACTGTTTTCTTCCAAAGAGTTGGAAGTTCCTGCTCTGAAGAAGTATGTTGATTCTAGTCACTTTGCTGTTGAAATATAGCACAAGCTACGTGCCTCATCAAAAGAGAAAAAGTCCGGGTTTATACCACCTTCAGTGTGATATTAACCTTTTTGGAAGTTTGCAGGTGTGCCCATATTTGAGGATATGCTGAGTTCTGGCCTTTTCTTTCTTCAGCTCAGTTTTCTTCCACATGGTGCTGGATTATAATTAAAGCTCTCTGTCCTTTCCTTCCAACTAAATGCAGTGCTCTGCCTGTATGTCTGCTCCTTTGTGCATCCTGGTTCTCATGTGGTCCTCAAACAAGAGCTGGTGGTAGAGGGGGAACCTTGGATTGTTGTTGTACTAACTTCCCGCCGAGACGTCCAGGCAGTTTTCACTAGAAGTGATGCTGACCACAACACATTGTTGAATAATGAAGTAGAGGCCCAAGTCATACAGGAAAGTTCTGGCACACGTCTACATTTGGAGCCTGAGGTAGCTAGTCTGTTACAGTCTTCCAGCCTCACTGATGCTCATTTATCACCCCAAGTGTTTAATGTTGGGCACTGAAATTTGAAATGATTACCCACAAGTTACGAAAATTGAGTCTAGAATGTGGAATAGTGCTTTAGTTTTAGCTTCAACGATGGACTTGGAGGGCAGCCACAGGCTGGAAAGACCCTGATTTGGAAGGCAAGCAAATTCAGGTCTAGATCCAAATTCCAGGGCCTGCATCCATCGTGACATGGCACCTGCTTGATTGAGCACTGAAGCAGGAACTGAATAAGTTAATAAACTCTCTTTGGGTTGTTTGGCACTATCTCCACATTTAATTTCTTTTCACTGTTTACATTTACAGCACATTTGAAAGTCTGGCATTTTACAAGAATATAATAAGAGTGGTAATTAGAACAAGCTGGAAGAATCCAAGCCAAAGTCAATAGTTACCTTTTCCTTTTTTTTTTTTTTTGTAAGCAGAAGCTTGTCAAGTTCAACAGAGAAATCTTCTTCATAATCATTTATTACAACAGTTATGAAAACAAGCTATTTCAAAAAAATTAAACCTGTGGCTTACTTTCCAAAACTGATTTAGCAGGTTGAGGGAGATGAAACTTGAAGTTATATATTTCAGCTTAAGTCTCCCCCACATTAAAAAAAACCAAACAAACCACACACACAAAACAAACCGACAAATCCCTATTCCATAAACAAAAACATTAAATTAGACAATTGCAAAATTAGGCTCTGTTCACAGAAGAGATTTTGCCTGGGTGGGATTCGTACCCCTGTGGTTCTAGGAGAAACTGGGCCTTGGGCAGTAACAGCTGTGTTGCTTGGGTGCTCACTACAGGGGTGCTGGGATACAATCGTTAATGGGAAACAGGAGAGGGGTCATTATACCTGACAAAGGCACCAGTCTAAGAGATGGAGAACTTCACAGGATGTTGAAACATCTTGCAAAATGTTAACATCTAACAAGAAAGCTTATGGCCCAAATGCTGCACTTCTGCAAACATTAATACAGGCTGCTGTTAGCCAAGGGAAATACTTTGTGAGGCTCATTACTTTAATTGGTCCCTGTCATCTAGTTCAAAAGGAGAAAAGAAAAAGCGCTCCTGACAAAGAAACAAGGCTCTGTGCAAGTGGCGTTCTGCTGCTGTAGCTCTACAGTGTGCTAGCAGGCCACCATGCCCTCACATGGGGCACGTGCACCCATCACAGCCTCATTCTCCATTGGCACGTGACAATGGCAGGCAGCAATTCCCTGGCACAAGGACTTGCCTAAACACTACTGTTATAACCAGCTAGGATGTGTGCACGCCTCAGCCTCTATGGCACAGGTTGGAGTGCCACCAGCCTGAATGTTGTGGGTCTTTTCACTGCAGGCAGCCATGGGTGTTCTCCTGCTTCACCACTTCTGAGGCTGAGGGGCTCACAAAGCTGCTAATTTCTAAAATCGTTTTAAGTTCATTTGTGTGGGAATCAAGATTCAGCAGGGACTGTTGTTGTAGACTAGTTGTACCAGTGGCTTGTTGTGTAAGGAGGGATAAACCATGGACTTCTACTTCTTAATCTGTGGTGTGGAGCTAATATTTACTTAGGGTAATGCCCGTTTTGAGGCAGATGTGTATGTCAGCAGATCCTTCCAGGGGGGAAAGGTGCTGTGTGCAGGTGGTTACTGCTGTTGCTGGCTCTCCACAATTCTAGTAGTGACAGAGGTGCCAAACAGGGCACATCACAGCACTGGCCTGTGCTGGTCTGGGCTCTTCCCTTCTGAAGCCAGCTAACAGAGGTCCAGTTGTGCTGTCAAGATCGGTGTGTATCTATTCCTGCAGGTGTGTTGGTTTCTCATTTGCAGCCCTGGCTACTGCAGGGTTTTACTGAAATTCCCTTCTGTTGCAGAGCCTGAGTTGAGTCTACTAAGGCAAAGTTTGTATTCTGCTTTCTAGATCATTTAAAACCTCTGGCAAAATTAACAATATTGTTTCGGTTAATTGTCCTCATCCAAGAAACATTGGCAGCTCCCCTGGGTCACTACAGCAATTCCTTTTATGCTGTAAAATGCTTTCTTCCCTAGAGTGAAAATGCATAGGCTGTCATTATGTGACTCTCCAGTCCCACACTGATAAAGACTACCTGTGCTTATTTTTAAAAAAAAAAAAAACAAACTAGTAAGCAACTGTCATATTTACTGAAATAGTCTCAGAGACTGAGTTCTATATTTTTGTCTTTCCATTGTTTTTGATTTGATGTTACAAGATTGATAGTTACATTTTGTTCTTTGTGAATCCTGCCCCCTCTGACTGTGCCGGTTAGCCTCCATTTTTTCACAGAAGTCAGCCAAGCTAAGTCTTTCTTCTTGATTTATGCAGGTTGTAAGGTCAGTTCTGGTGGGTATGATTTGCTAATGAATTCATGCTCCATTTCTCAGCTGGCTGGTTCTGCAAGTAGGCCTGGACAAATACACTGACATTTGAATTTAAGGGGACATTCAGAGACCTAGTCAAAAAATATTTGAGAATAGATTTAGAAATCTGTACACTGCAAATGAAATATGGAGAAGAATAAATAAACACACACTGATATTAGGAACATATATATGTGTGTGTGTATATATCTCCTTGTTATGGATTACAAAGTTTATATCATTTCATGTATACCACCATCACTCTGAGGACCCTTCTGTGCTCCAAAGAAATGGGAAAACTGAAGGAACAAGGAAAAGAAGGGAAAAGGTGTCATGTGGTGAGCAGTATTTCCAGTTCATTCATCACTAATGGCATGGCAAGTGCCAGTATGGAGGAGAGAGAGAGACAGAGTCCCAGGGCCACTATTTCATGTCACTTCCCAGGTGCACATGTCGCTCCCCCTCAGAGCACCAGCCACCCATACGGGGTCTTCTTAGTCAGATGAAGTCTAGTTTGGACTAACTTTCCTACCTCTGAGATAGGGAGAGATCAAAATTTGACTACTATGTTGCAGTTCATCCTTCAGCACCACAACTCTGTCTGAAACCAGGAGGGGATTCTAGAGGCAGGATTGCTCTGTGCCTACATTTTACACTCTTTGCCTCAGCATCAGAAAATGTAAAGATTTTCTTTGGTTCATAAAAGGTCAGTCCAACAGATGAGGCAATGGCTAGGGGCTAAGGTACTGCCAGGGACTTCAGTGTTGGCTTAATTTTCCAGATTCATCTTATACTTCCTCTGTGAGTGTACTCAAGCTATTTCATCTATCCACGTCTCCATTTGTCCCACTGTGAAAGACAATGCACAATACCACTTCATTTTTACTGCCATTTGGTTGTACACTGCTCAGAAAAAAAGCTATCATCATTGCCTTTGGCAATGAGTTCCCCATCTTTACAGATGACTTTTGGTCCTATGCAGTGGTAACTAAAAATTGTTCATGAACGAGTGGCTTTTCAAAGGACAGCTGCATTGTATTTTCCTTGGTAGGGCAAGGTCTCTGAGAGGTGGAAAGAAAATAGGGATAGTTACAGGAAAACTCCAAACTTCCCCTCAGTGGTTCTGACCAATAGAGATTCTCATAAATCATCCAGCATATACCAGGAGTACTGGACTCCCCCAAAATGCAAAATGCAGCTTCATTTCAATGATGAGAAGGCAGTGTCTCATGGAACTGGGAAATTGGCTTTGAATCACTCCTTGATTAGAGGATGTTCAAAACTACATTTCCCACCTCCAAAGAAGGTGTCCTAAATGCCATGTAGGTGTGAGAGGTACTGTCTGCCTGTCATGTTGAAATTATTTTACTTAGAAATGGAGGAATCAAGCAAATTTACTGAGAGTGAAAAAGAGGTGGGGAGAAAGGAAAGGAAAAAGAGGGATATAATGCTAGAGGTGAGAAAATGGGGACAACAGTAAAAGGGGAGAGTCTTGGGTACCAGTGCTTACTCTATAGGATGTTTCTGTATTTTATATTAAAAGTAAAGTGAATAATATGCACCACTGTCATCACCACCACTGTTACCTAATTCATATTTTTCCTTTTACCAGGCCTTTAAAGGAAACACAGAGCCCTGAATGGGTTTTGAGGAAGAAAACTACAGGCTGTGCTCCAGGAACAGGCTGCAAATGGCATGTCCCTCTCTGCTGCTGGTGCACAGTGCCACAACAAGAGAAGATCCCATTTTGTTTAGTCTGAAGTTTCCAGTCCCCCATCCAGAATGCAGAGAGGTTGTAAGAATCTGGCATTTAAAATGTAAATACTGTTGTGCCTGATTTCTAGCCAACAAGGTCTATTACAGGTTCTTAATACTTACCCTGGGATTAGAGATAATAATCTGAGTTGTCTGGAAAAATCTGATATCAAATTGCCTTGGTTTTGTACAGAACACACCACAGGTATAGTTACGTAACTTGCACATGAACACCTGGCCAAATTTAATTTCTTGGAACAACTGGTAATTCAATTTCTTTGCAATAATCTGCATGTAAATAGGCACGCAAAATCTTAATTTCAGTTTCTCTAAAGTCACATCTTTCAGTATAGATACATTAATGAGTTTCAGCAGAGCATGAGATAAGCTCCAGAAATGTGAAGTCCTTTAGAGTACCACATTTGTGCTATCACTCAACAACTAATTCAGTTTTTAATGACCTTGCCAAGATGTTCAAACTACGTTAATTATGTCAAATGCTTTGACTGCTATTTAAACAGTTTTCTTTCCCTGTCAAAAAGGTTGCCATTTTAACTGCCCAAGTGTAAAACACAGTTGCGGAAGGGTTGTGTGTGGTAATGAGACACACTAATCTTACCTGCTCTTTCAATATAGATTCAGATTTGTGCATCTGAGATTAGTATAATGATGCACTCTTGCTTGGATCATGGAGGACTACTGCATAAAAAAAAAGAAATGTGGAAAGATTAGTGTCAAAATGGCTTTTCATATAGTAGATAATGTCTTAAGGAGAAGGGGTTTAGGTTCAAATTAAACATAATTGCAATTAATTGAACATAATTTAGAGAGCAAAATCTTAGAAATGATGGTCAGTTAATGATTAATCCAATACGTCTGGCAGAGGGACTGTTGACTGCAAAGCAATTAATTTGATGCTTCAGTGTCATTTATCTCTGCTTCCTCAAAGCAAAGAGAACACAGAACTCCAATGACACCCAATGTCAGGAAACACAAAGGTGCAGAGATTGTTTGATGGTATTGCCATGCTCTGATTGGCTTCTTGAGGCAATTTTTACTCCCAAGGTTTAGTTTTCATTCCTGCTGGCACTTAACCACAAGACCAGATCTCTTATAAATAGTATTCAAACAAGCTTGCTGCCAAAATGAAAAGCTACTTTCAAGCACAGAATTTGTGTATGCATCAAGGTATTGGGTTTGTGTGGCAAGGTATTGGTAGCAGGGGGGCTAGAGGGGTGGATTCTGTGACAATTTTCTAGAGGCTTTGTCTGTGTCTGATAAAGCCAGTGCCAGCTGGCTCTAAGACGGACCCGCTGCTGGCCAAGGCCAAACCCATCGGCGATGGTGGTCGCCTCTGGGATAACATATTTAAGAAGGAGGACCAGCAATTGCAGCCAGAGGGAGGCGTGAGAATATGTGAGAACAACAACTCTGCAGATACCAGGGTTAATGAAGGAGGGGGAGGAGGTGCTCCAGGTGCTGGAGCAAAGATTCCCCTGCAGCCCATGGTGAAGACCATGGTGGGGCAGGCTGTCCCCCTGCAACCCATGGGGGTTAACAGTGGAGCAGATATCCACCTGCAGCCTGTGGAGGACCCCACACAGGAGCAGGTGGATGCCTGAAGGAGGCTGTGACCTCATTGGAAGCCAGTGTTGGAGCAGGTTCCTCGCAGGACCTGTGGACCTGTGCAGAGAGGAGCCCATACTGGAGCAGGTTTGCTAGCAGGACTTGTGACCCTGCAGCGGACCCATGCTGGAACAGTTCATGAAGAATTGCAGCTCATGGGAAGAACTCATGTTGGAGAAGTTTATGGAGAACTGTCTCCCATGGGAGGGACCCCATGCTGGAGCAGGGGAACAGTGTGAGGAGTCCTCCCCCTGAGGAGGAAGGAGCAGCAGAAATGTGAGATGAACTGACCACAACCCCCATTCCCCGTCCCCCTGTGCCACTGGAGGGGAGGAGGTAGAGAAACTGGGAGTAAAGTTAAGCTCGGGAGGAAGGGAGTGGTAGTGGGAAGGTGTTTTTAAGATTTGGTTTTATTTCTCATTACCCTATTTTGACTTGGTTGGTAATATTTAAGCTAATTTCCCCAAGCCAAGACTGTTTTGCCTATGATAGTAATTGGTGAGTGATCTCTCCCTGTCCTTATCTTGACCCATGACCCTTTCATTATATTTTCTCTCTCCTGTCCAGCTGAGGAGGGGAGTGACAGAGCAGCTTTGGTGGGCACCTGGCATCCAGCCAGGGTCTACCCACCACAATCAATTATTCTGTTCAGCCAGTGCTCATTAGCAATAGCCTGCATTAAATCTTCCCCAGTGCAGCCACATTCAAGGTAAGGTCAGAAAATCTATCCAGGTTAAAACTAGTTTTCTTCTCTTTATATTGGATCAGGTTCTAACCAGATTCACTCATTGGTTCATGTTTCTATGTGGCGGGTTAAGCACTTGTGCCAACACATGGGAACAGTTGGAAATGAGCAACCACAGCAAGGGACAGCAGCACTCCTTTCTGCCATCCTGTGTTTGCTTTCCTGGTCTGTACACAAAAGGACAGACTGAAGGTGATCTAGCCCAGCCCAGCCCAGCCCATGGCTTGAAGACAGGGAGGGTATTCTTTCTTATCCTGGGCATGTCAGATCTCAATTAGAACAAAAGGTTGAGTATGGGCTTCCTACAGCACACTGGGCTAGAGAGCAAGGGAGAATATGCAATGAGGCAGACCTGCTCAATGTGCAGCTATACCTTTCTTTACAGACAATGTTATAAGCTATCAATAGCAGTTGACTGGGATAAATACGTGAAATAGCCAGTAAATAGAAGGCTGGCAGCAATCAGTTGGCTTTGTTAAAAAATAATGGCTCTGACTTGCAAGGAGGTGGTGGGTTACTTGTTAAAGTATTGGACTTAAGAAAAATCACAGAAAAAAAGAAGTGAGATAGAATTACAGAGCCATAAAAATAGCTGCTTAAGCACTCATTTCCCTGATTCAGGGCACCATGTCTACTGCAAAGAGTCCATAGCCAAAAAATGTTACACTGTCTCTGTAAAGGAGGAAGTTATCAAAAGCTCTCCATAACAGACCCTCTTTGCAAACTGACAAAGCATAATCAGAGGGGAAACAGAATAACCCACCACAAACCAGGTGGTTTTCTGTCCCTTCTTCTATCCCATTATGCTGAGCCTCAGGACATTTTAAAGACTGATGAACCAGATTTCTGGGAGAGGTGAGAAAGTGCAACACTGGCAAGCCAACCAAGCATACAAAGTTGTGGTTTGGTTCAAGTACAGCAAGATACAGAGATGTGCTAAAAACATTTGATTGCATATGGCTTTTCTCTAAATGGACTATTCTTCCATTTATTATGTAGAAACCAGGAAATAATATACTTTACAGAGCAAAAAAAACATTTCTTTTCCTGGTGCAGAGTCGCTCAAAGTTATCTTGACTCATCCCACTTAGTCAGGAGATCATTTACAGCCTCTTGGTAAGGGAAAGGTAAATTGTATTTGGAGAGTTTACAGCACCACCCAAATGATTCCTGCTTTCTACGTGTTTATAGCTGCCTATTTTTCTTTTATGTTTGCTTTCCTGAAAGTACATTTAAGAAGCTTCCATTTGACAATTATTTTACCAATAAACCTGATATGAAAAGTAGTCCTATTTCCTCTTATACCAGTCAAACACCATATTATTTACTTTTTTTTTTTTTTTTAAGAAGTGTTTTGGGCTGGAGGCTAGTGTTAATTAGCATTCAACAAACCCAACTGCCAGAAACATTGTCCCTGAGCTAAAATATAGGTGATCTCCTGTAATATATGTGTAAACTGGAACTACTGTCAGTTCCATAAAAACAGTAAAGCTAGACAAAAAATATGCAAAGATACATTAATTCATGTTGATGATCTCCTCCAACGTTACAGTAGAAGGAGAAGCCTTTCTTTGTACACAGCCAGAAAGTTCTGCCATGGGCTGCACATTCAGTTCAAAATGATGGGTTAAGGATCATTTACCATCTGTACAAAACTATCTGGAGGCATTCTTCTCTTTCTACTTAAGTCTCCTTTCCAACAATAGCCAAGGCCCAAGGATCATGGAAAGATTTAATAATCATTTATTGTAATGGTTTAACCTGGCAGGCAGCTAAACACCACACAGCTGTTCGCTTACTCCCCCACAGTGGGACGGGGGAGAGGATCTGTAAGAAAGGTAAAACTTGTTGGTTAAGATAAAGACAATTTAATAGGACAGAAAAGGAAGAGAAAATAATAGTAATTATTATAAAAGAATATGCATAACAAATTATGCACAATGCAGTTGCTCACCACCTGCTGACCAATGCTCAGCCAGTTCCCCAGCAGTAGCCATGTCCCCCTGGCTAACTGTCCCCAGTTTTTTGTTCAGCATGACATCATATGACATGGAATATCTCTTCGGTCAGCTTAGGTCACCTGTCCTGGCAGAGCCCCCTCACAGCTTCTTGTGCACCTCCAGCCTTTTCTCTGGCAAGGCTGTATGAGAAGCTGAAAATTCCCTGACTTAGTGTAAGCGCTGCTTAACAACAAGTAAAATATCAGTGTGTTATCAACTTTATTCTTATTCTAAATCGAATACACAGCACTGTAGCAGCTACTAGGAAGGAAATTAACTCTATCCCAGCTGAAAACAGGACATTTATTTTAGATTTTGGGGTTCCGTGTGTTCTCAATGGGTCCTGAAGTACATGACCTACATTATTGCAAAGATTTTACATCCTTCTGAACCATATTTATAGGGGTGTCCTGCACACAGGTTGTTTGGAAAGACGACTTCTGTAAGTGGCACATGTTCCTTTCTTTTATACTCTTCTTCTGGATTCTGGTAGGAGGTTGTATGCCTATTTCAGTTTAGGCTTGACTCAGTTTAGAAGCCCTCATCTTGCTGTGATAGCCTCACAAAATCTAGACTGTTTTGCCCCAGCTCAGAAGAAGGTGGGGCACAATCAATATTGTGGGAATGTGAGGTCTTGGAGTACTCTACAGGGAACACTGCTGGGGACTTTGGAGTATAAACCATGGATGGAGGCAGAGGCAGGAGGAGCAGCACAACAGAGAATGGGGGAGAAGGACACCCTACAGTAGGATCACGTCTGCCCCACAACCTCACACTGAGCTCCCGTGTGCCCTCCTGCTGCACCACCACCTCTCTGGTGGTGTGGTAATGGCAGCTGTGGCGCAACCCTACAGCTGTGGCAAGTTATGCAGTTGGGCATGCCTGAGAGTAGGACTCTAGCAGAGCACCAGAAGAAGGTGGCTTCTCCTGCTCCAGTGAGCCCCAGTGCAAGGTCCAGCTGAGGTCCTGGACTGGAGGGAGGTCCTGGTATTAGGTGACCGGTTTTGGGGATTGGAACCAGGTCTAGGAGGCATGGGCACTGCTGGCCCCCACAAAAATTATCTTTTCTTGATTCAGGTTAGAAGATATCAGGTACTTCATTAACAAATAGAATGATTAACAATAGAATGATGGAGGAAAAGTCACAGGAAAACCTACCCAAAGTCGAAAGTGTTTTGTCTTGTTTTCTTTATAACTGGAGACCTGCTGGAATCCAGAGATGACATTAAACTTCCTTTTAGAAAAGGTAATTGAAAAGAAAAAGGCGATCAAGGGATGAACAAATGAAGCCTTTTCTTACTGCTGTATGAATAAAAATGTTATTAATAATCCCTTTCATTTCAGGCTTCTACTCTTCATTCACATATTTTGAATGTATAACCACACAGATGAAGGTTTTTACTTTGTAAGTCCTTCACTGCACTAAAGATGTTTTTGAAAATAGAGAAAGGAAACACAGAAATCATGGACACACAGCAATAGAGGACAGTGGAGATACAGATTTAATAAGAAAAACTTTTTAAAATGGCTCTTATATTTCTCAGTTTTCAGTATTTATATTCCATAACCAATTCTTCACTAAGAACAGCTGGTCTCATTTTAACCTTTTTTTTTTCCCAAACTAAAAAAAATAATGGACTCTCCATGGGCCTGGAAAACAAAAACATCGATTTGGAAACCTTCTAAGATTCTGCAGAAAGGAAGACAATAACATCTAGTGCTGAGTGCAAGCGCTAAGGCTTTTTAAGTGCTCATAGGGTATCTGCAGGATGCGACCAGGATACCAGTCTCTTTATGGGAAACGTGAGTCTCGCAGAGGTATTCCATCAATGCTTATCTTTCTGTTTTTGTTGATGGAGAGATATTCAACAGAAAGTAAATACTCACCTGCAAGCAGTTATCTAGAGGAGAAGGACATGATCTAAGAAGCTTTGAACATCTTATAGTGGGTGGAAAGCTAAATGATCAAGCTGTGGTGCTGAGGTCAACAGACCATTGGAAACCAGAGGACCTTTGCCAGTTAGGGTTGCCCTTTGAGATTCCCCAGCGAGACCTTTGATGTGACAGCCAAGGACAGGAAAACCCAATGAGCATGGAAGGAGAAGGCACTAAAAACGGAGAGGTGAAAGGGAGCAGGGGAGCCAATATTGTATATACAGTTTATCTGTGATCAGGAAAAGAAGTACACCAGGTCCTGACTATACATTTGTGGGTGATTAGAAGAAAAATCTAAATTGCATATTTGACTATGATGACTGTAATATGAAGCTCAGCAAGCTAATGAACATATAAGGAAAGAAACAGAGGCAGGAAGAGCAGCACCCATGTACTTCTGATTCACATGCAGCTGGAAAAGCTAGAAACGGCAGCAGGCTAGTAAAATAAGGGTGAGACAAGAGGAAAAGAGAGATCAAGTCTTATGCCAAATGCAGTCTCACCCTACAGAACCTTTCCCTCTTTACATTCCCGTAGGGAAAAATGTTATTTTTATATACTCATTTTTGGCTTTAAATCTAACACTGAGTTTCTGCAAGAATATTCTATGCCTTCAAGGACAAGCTGGCAGTATTCATTTTGGATAGTCACAGTACAATACGAAGACAGCAAGTGTGTGTGTGTGGCAGGAGAGGCAGACATGATTGGTTTGTGTAGTAGTCTTCTGAAGAAATATTGAACTAAACTGATTTTCCCTCTCTGGTACCCTCAGTGCGGATAAAGCAGGTGTTTGAGTGTGCATGTCATTGGCTAATGCTAGAATTAAGTAAGGTTTAAGAAGGCATCAGGGTTTCCTCAGACCCCTGCTGGTCATAGCAAAGAAAAGCATGTTCTGCAAATCCAATTGACTAACCACTACAGAGGGTTTATCCCTATTGTTAATTGTATTAACCTACAAAAGGATTTAAGGATTAATTAGAAATAAGGACCAGGAGATGAACTGAAGATTCTCAAGGGAGGCACTAGTATGTATTGTCCTTTGAACTGCATAATTATTTGAAATCTTACTATTTTAGAGTGGCGTGCTCACCTGAATGTAACCCTAATTGCCTTTTATTCTTAGCTTCATGTTTCTGTACAGATTGCTAATCATATTCCAAACGCAACCACCTACTGAAGACCTGCAGAAACAAAAGTAGAAGGACTCTTAGTGTCCTAATTTAAGGGGAGGTTATAGCACAATATTATTAAGATCAAACTGCTGCTTGCCTGAAATCAAGAATAAAACCACTCTTCTTTGACTGAAGTGAGGTAGGATTCTAATCCTCAGCTTGTACTCAGATTTTCCTTTAAGTTAAGCTTTAGTCAAAAGAGAAGTGATGCCTGATTAAAAGGTGGGATAAATGAACTCAAGTGCTTTCTCGAGGGAAAAGCAGAACTCAGGGCTCTCATTTTGATGCACGACAGTAATACCGTACAACTTGTCTTCAGCACTGGTAATAGAGATCTATCCTAATCCAGAGCACTATCTGGCACCTGTGAAAGGCTACAATATACACCAGCTGGGTATGACCTGGAAGGTGCCAGGGGTTGACTAGACCTGCCATGGAAAGATCAGCTTTCCATTCCTGTCACTTCCTGTGGGTTTTGAAAGCTTTCCTCCCAGTCTGTGTCTGCCTTTTTGTAGCACTGTACCTCTAAGTAGCATCCTTAGAAACTGATTATGCTCTCTTTTAAAAAAAATGTGTTAAACATAAAAGAAAAAATTCTGAAATACATATTGAAATGCTAAAAAAAAAAAAAAACGAAAGAGAAGGCAGAAAAGTACCTTGCAGGCACTGTTAAAAAAAAAAAGCAGTAGAAGAAACCTTTAGATCTGTTTCTTTCATCCAAGGTCCCATTGAAATGACTGAGAAACCTTTCTCATTCATGTCAATGCAAATATGTGACTGTTGTGTTTGAATATTGAACAGCTGGTATTCTTTTTTTTTTTTCATGCCAACAAGAATCTGATGTACTTTACTACTTCTGAGAAGTACTGTTGGTACTGTACTGATACAGAACAACAGGAAAATTATATTTTGACACTAAACCTAAGGGCAAGATTCCTCCCTCTACTTTATATGACTATTTTCTCTGGTTACTAGGAGAATAAGGCACTAGCCATCACGAATTGTCTGGCCTGATTACATCAAACACCCAGTACACTGTAAGTACAGTCCAACTATTGATTGCAAGGAGCATTTTTCAACTCTGAACAACTTTTTGTTTGCTAAACATATTTGGAATTAAAACAAGTAGTGTTCAAAAGCCATAAGGTTCTGTGTCCTCCCTGTATTTAAGCCTAAATGCACATTAGGAATTCTGGATGTTTGGGACCATGATCCAACATTCGCTCAGTGTCAATATGTGCTGTTGTCTACAGGGGACACCCTCATAGCCCAGCAGAGATGAATCTGGCATCTGAATTAGCGGAGAGCTGTTGAACAGATCCGAGGCATTAGACCAGCTTACAATGGTCTCTGTAACCACTGCCTCTCCATCAGTGGCTGCAAGCCTGCCCACTGCTTGATATGAAATGTACTTGTCATACGACCTGGGCTTGAAGAATTCAAACAGTGTAAAAATCTTTTGTCTGTAGCTTCAAGCAAAAGGGAGGTCACCACTTAGTTCTCCTCTCCTGATACTGGTGTGAACACATGTACTGTTCGTAGGTGGTGACTGAAATATCTATGGTGGGGCTCCTTACCTGAGGTGAGGTTTTTCTTGTAACCCCAGGTAAGAAAACAATATTAGAGGGAGGGGTTTGTGTTTGGAGTGCTTGAAGCTATCTTAGAAAAAATTTATTGACGAAAAATCCATGGCGAGGGAGGGAGAGTGGATTTCAGCCCAGTCTTTCAGAGGGGGTCGAGCAAAGTTCTTCCCTTCCCAAGTGCTGTGAGTGATCTGTGGCTCTTTTGCACCATTTTCTTTGGCTGTTTGGAAAAAATTGGGTCTTACTAAGTTAGGCTATGTGTTAGTCATGTGGCTATGTGGGCAATCAGCTGACAGGAGTTATGACCCAAAATTTTTAGTGAAAGTATATAGCCAGGTACCATCTCTGACTTTTTGATCTACTTTGGCTCTTTGTGTTTGTAGAATAATTCGGGGGCAGATGAAATGCCACAGTACACATGACTGAAATGTGTGAAAACTTAATTAACAGAATAATTACACAGTAGAAATGAGATTTTGTCTCAGTGAAAATCTGTCAGGAAGGCTGGGCCCTGCTGAGTATGAGTCCAAATATTTAGTCAGTGGAAAAGCCATTAGTCACAAAGAGGCTGCATCTGCTGGAAAGAGTTAATCAGGTTCCTAACTTCAAAGAACACAATATGCCTTAAAATACCCTTCTCTGGGTTTCTCAGGCATGCTGTAAATGAATATGTGATTTTTCTCCCCGCTACCTGGGTAAATCTGCATAGCTCAATTAACTTCAGTTGATTCGTGCCAGTTACACCAACACAGGATCTGGACAGAACCTAATAGTATCTGTACATCTAATAGCCCATCATGGTATATGAAAATTGAGCATTATTCTGCATCAGCCATCCCTTTGCAAGCAGGATGAATAGCAGAAGGATTTGTGAGTTATTAAATGAATTCCTTTTCTACAGAGTTGCATATGTGTTTCTTCTACACACCACACCATTTCATTTTCTGTGAAAAATATTAAGATAATCAGACAGTCAGTGTAATTTTCTTGATATCTGGTTAGACACATTGCCTAATCATTTTACTCTTTTCAATAAAAATTTGCATCCTCCTATAAATTGATCACCTTGCTTTTTTCTTCCTAGCTTCTTAAATTATTTTAATTTTTGTTTGTTGGATGAATTTAAGTCCTAGGAATTAATTTAAAAATAAATTAGTTTAGACATTAGTTGTAGTTCATTTTTTTTAAGCTGACTGTGGGTTATAAATCTTTTTTTAAAAAATATTCCTCTTCCATTTTATTTTTCATATAGGGCAATATTTAGGCCATGGAGTTGAAGCAAATCCTGCAGTGTGATTATCTTCTCATTGAAATGCTCTCTATTGTGCCTATTTGTTTGATGTGTTTTTCTTGTACGTTGTATTTCTGATGGCTTTGGGGTAAAATAATCATTATATGTCACCCATACTATCTCTTTTAATCTCCAGAAGATTAAGCATGTTTATTTAAAAACCCCTTTGATAGTGTCTTCACTAACTCAGCTATTTTATAAAATTGGAAATAATGAATCAGGGAGATGCAATTTTGATAATGCCATTTATACAACTCCTATGAGGCTAGCTAGCAAAATAACTGGAGGTATGTAAGTATCTGACATACATACAGTGAGAATGGGAAAAATATTGTAATTTTATGTGGGTTATGAGGTGCTGGAAAAATACAGTCAGCAAAAGAGAAGTTCAGTTAATGAATCACATTCTTCAGGGACTGGTGGACTCAGGAGATGGGTAATGGGACCAGGAATGGTTCCTTTAATCTCTGGGTCACCAGTTCAAATCCAATATGGACAGGTAGCAATTAAAAGTCACTGCTATTTGACGGCTCCATGATGATCTTCTTGAAATGGAGCTGGTGAACACATGGACATGCAAAAAAAAAGGAAAAAAAAGCAAACCAACCACAAAACCTAGAATATCTGTGAAACTCACATGCTTCATAGCCAGCAGAGTGCTCAACAGGGCTGAGCAAAACTTCATAGACTTGCTGGAGCTTGGTGTGGGCTGTTTGTATGTGCTGCCATTGTACTGGTACATGCCCATCATTTAAGGGACATGCATCTGAGCTTGCGACAGAGGGGTCTGCATGGACAGCCACTGGTGGCACTCCCTGAATCAAAAATTACACACTACTGGGGCATCCACAATACTCATCTGCAATTACAGCTCTTGCCTGGTGCTCAGTTGGGCCTAGGCATGCCCCTGGGCTACCACTCCTCCTCACTGGTCTGTAGGAGATTGGTATAGTCCTGGGCTCCGGGAGGTCCCTAATGCCTAGCCATCATCTGCCAGCTAGTAAAGATAGGGCATGCTTTATCCTGCAGGCTTCCTGAATGTCAGCAACTGTAATCACTCAGTGGTGTGAGGATTAATGTTGCCCATCACCAGTCTGGAGTTTCAGACTGTGAGAGGGAACTGGGAGGTCCCAGTGCCTCTGTGGTCTGGGGTGTTGAATTATCCCAAAGGAGGAGTGCAGAGAGGTTCAAGTCCTCTGTTTTTATGAAACTTTGTACAGCTTAGTCTGTAAATCCAAATTCTCTGGAATTTGTATAAGACTATGGAGGGATCCTTCCTTTTCAGGAAGGACAGAGTTCTATAGCATCCAAATCAAAATCTGAAGAGATGAATTTATTTCAGCCATCTGAAACTGTGATTTGGCATACAGTAAGAACAGCTGAGACATTTGGGGAAATTTCACGAAGATCCCGTGCTGCTAGCTGTTAAAGCAATTCCATTTGTGCTCTGCACTTCATCATTTCCTAGAAAATAAATTCACCAAGCTACCCAGATTAGCTGGTCTCAGAAAATGGAGGTTATCATTAAGACAATATTCTTCTTCCCAAAGGGAAGGAGAAAAAGGAAGAAAAAATGACACTCAGAAGAACAGAAAAACAGGAATTAGGTATACTTTTATTTAAATACCCCAGTCCTTACCTTGGTCAAAAAGTGAATAAGCTATCCTTATAGCAGGGAAAAAAAATTTGGCTCATATTCAGACATGTGAAAACACAAAATTTCCAATAACCAAGATGTATCTCACTGGGATCTAGGAAGGCTTTCCACAAATGACCTGTGTAATTAAAATCTTCATTGCCTTCTTGGCCCAAGAGAAGTTAATGGCAAAACAGCTGCTAGCATCCAATAAATGCATTTAAATGTTGTTTATAGGGAAAGACTTAGGTGTCTTTTGGGCACTGAAAATTAAGATATAAATACATGTTAGCTGTTATCAACATGCATACTTGTAACAAACAGCCTTCAGGGATTGAAAGCTGGAGTCACATATTTCAGGTGTCACTGATAAGCATACGTGTTAATAGAGCAGCCTATCACAGGAAATACTATAGGGGATGTTTCTGTATTTGTATGGGAAATGAGGCCTTTACTTAATGACCAAGTTCTTGGACCTTTCAGTTTTGGTGCTTAAAAATATCAAAACAGAAATTGTCAGTTTTCACTTCAGGGAACTTGTATGGACCTTTTTAATTTTTTTGCACTATCATTTTTTTGTGGAAATGAAGGGTTTTTATTTTCCTCTTTCTCCTAGAAATTTTACCTTTTTCTTACTCTAAAAAAACATTTCCTGTAAGTCAAATCTTGCTTTTTACTAAGTCCACTTTCACAAACTTTCCTTGCTTTTGGAAAAGTTAGCAGGCATCAGTTACAGACTTTCGTGCTCCCTTTCTCCATTTGGAAACTTGTCCCTGGGGTGAGTTTTGAAAAACAATGAGTGGAGAAAGAAAGGAAATTGGAGAAAAGGCAATATTACATGCCTTTCATTTTTGTAATACATTCAGGGATAGAAAGAAAAAAGTATAATGAAACAGGGGAAATCAGTTCTGTAAGCTGTATGTTTAGTGTGGCTGTTGTCCTATGGATTTGAATTTGTGGTTGTTTAGAACAATGATGGAAAATCTACAAGTTTTATAATGTCTGTTTCTTGTGTGAACTCTTCGATATGTACTGGGTGAACTCACATTGCTGCCTCTTCTTCCTAGAGCCACTGACAGGGTCTCACTCTTTCTGCACAGCCACTCAAATGCTGTTCTGAAGGTAGTCAAGAAATCTGCGGTGCCTTCACTATTTCTGAGGTCTATGTATCTTTGTCAAATTTCCCTGAACTCAGGCAAGAGATTCAGATTTAAGGAAGGAAGACACAACACTATAAGCAGACAGCATGATTCTATGAATCATGAGTTTTTATGAGTAAAATGTTTTCATGACTAAAAATGAAATTAAAATTTCCATTTGAAATGGCATTCAGTGTTTCAATTTTGCTTCAGATTTCTTGTAAAATTTGGCCTAAATATAGTTGAATGTCATGTTATAGTGAGTTCTTTTTTTTGATAGGAACATTTTCTTCTGTCGTAAAGTTCAGCCTGTTCTTCTTTCAAAAAGCAGCAAGACAAAGAAATGTTCCTCCCTCTTCTGACCCCAATGGAGACCTCTTGTGTGGCCTCTCCTGAGTTGACCTGGCATAGCATGGGCTAGCGAGGAGCCGCAGCTCAGTGTTTTTGTTGACACCAGTGAGAAGTTCTTTATGTCTTTTGCCACAGAGATCAGAATGGCTCCCCGGACCTAGCACTGGTCTGTAAGTGTAGATGGGAATGAAATGTTTACTACAAGGTAACATTTAACATTGACTAAGATATATTGAATACCATTTGCTCTTGCTTGTCACTGAGGAAAACTTAGTTCATGGTTAATTCAGCTGTACCTTGTAAGCCATCTATTTCAGCATGGCTATTATCTGTGGTGTAGGCAAAAAAAATATTCCCTCTGAGATGAATCCCTGCTCCTGAGTCTCTGCAAGTAAATGCTCTCCTTACTCCTTCCCAGCATCAAAAGCTGCTCTGCCAAGATTGCAGAAAGTAGTGGGCTTCCCATTATAGTAATTCCACAGAGAAAGCCAAAGCAAAGAGCTACTTGACTTACTGGTGCTACCACCCTTATAAAGGGGTAAATTGTTGCAGAGACAAGGTGATAAAGTGTGCACCTAAGACATAGAAGGCAGTCAAGTTTAAAGGTCTTCTCTCTTGCCAAAGATCCAAGAAAGCCTGGCATCTGCTTCAACATCTAGAGCAAAGGACTTCCTATGGACACAGATGTCAAGCAGTGGATCTTTGATAGTATCTTAGTAGCTGGAGGCAATAAATCTGTCTGCTGCCTTTTGCTGATTTTCATGTTAGCTCAAACTCTGAAGTAAAGCAGCCTGGCTTGCCTGACACATTTGGTACAAAAGCTTCCCCTGCTGAGGTTCCTGCCAAGACCAGACAGGAGACCAACCTGCACCAGAGGGAGATTGCAAGTAGCCTGGCGAAGAGAAGACTGATGCCTGTGCTGGGATGGCATGGGTGCTTTGGGGTGGCTTTCTAAGGCAGCAGAGATGTTAGTTGGTGGCCAGCCATGTGCTCTTTGCTCTGGTAGATGGGGATTATCCTCCTTCCCGGCACTGCAGCTGTCCTAAGTTTGACAAAGGCTGCCTATTTTTGTTTCCCAAGGATGCCAAGGAATAACATCATGAGCTAAGAAAGCAAATAAGCCAATCTGGGGTTTCACTAAAATGCAGTTTCCCTCGATATCAAAGATGGGCGAAACCATCTCAGTACAATGAGGATTTTTTATCAATACATATATATATAGGTGCAGATTACTAAAGATATACCTATGTATGTACATATATAGAAAAACTACTTCAGAGTAAGCCTCTTCCACTTAGACCATGAGTTTTTGGCACATGAAAGGAGCGAGCAAGCAGGCATTATATGGGGCCACAAAACACAAGCAACCGTTTTAGCACAAGCACTTCCTTGCAAAGAGCAGATCGCTGTGGGTGACGTCCCCACTGTATGCTCTCTTGGACTCCAGGGTGGCACTGGTGTCCCTCTGCCAGTCCAGTGCTCTGGGGCAGGAGGGTCCCTGCCAGCCCACTGACATGGGCACATCTGCACTTCTGCCTCCCCATGTTTGGAAAGGAGGCATGGACCATGACATCCAACACGACGAGAAACCAGCCAAATTAAGCCTGAGGATAACACAGAAAGTAGAGAAGCTCCAGAACCAGAAAGTAAGTAGCCTTTGCTGTTCTAGGTATGTATGGTTAACCTGTGAGTGTTAAGAGTGATATTAAAGAAAAAACAATGTCCAAGCGCATTCTGATAAGCCAAATAAATGTATCGTGGTATTGCCTGTAGCTGTTGGTAGCAGCAGGTGAAAACCAACTCTCCATTAAAAATGTGGTTTCACATAAATCCTAGTATTTTGCAGAAGTTCAATTTTTGTCTTTTTATAGGGGAAATTCAAAATATAATGCTGGAGCATTTCATTTTGATGGGTTGTTTAAAGTATTGTAAATGATTGCTATATATTATCTGTGTATGGTATTAGGCATATTAAAGATGTACTATTACAACACTGAATGTCATATAAAACCAAAGTGAAATGATTCAGAGCAAAATATTTTAAAATGGTCCTTTACTGATTTTTTTTTTAAGAATTGCCACTTGCAGAAAATGGTTATTTTAGGAATAGCTTTTATTCTAACTGGGAAGTAGAATTGTTAAAATGAAGAATAGCCTGCAATCAGAAATTTCATTTCCCAGCTGGCTCTGTCCACTGGTTTATTGACTTATTTTGGACACTGCTGAAACAGTTCATGGCAAAGGCAGTAGATAGCTCTAGGAATTTGTGCAGGCTGTAGAGTCAGTCATGGGCTGCTGGTTCAAATCCAGGGTGAAGAAGGAAAAGTTGATAACATGACTTCAGCCATGTGGTATGGGTTTACCTCCCTGGGTGCAGGTGACAGCAACAGAAACAGCATTAATTAGTCCACTTCAGCATCTCAGCCAAGGTCTGACATGGCAAAGCAAGGAAGCCTTCTGTAGTGCAGGCTGAGCCGGGCTTGCTCTATGGATTAAAATATTGCTTCCATATTCCTGGTCCAACCCAGTTTTTATTAGCACTGTCACTGTGATGCCAAAGGAAAAGATAAGAGAGTTGCTTAATAACTAACAAGAATAATAAGAAAGCATCAGACTTGGTAATTGGTTAGAGATAGTACCCTAGGAAGACAGGGACAAAAGGCAGTGAACTGTAACCAGCCACACAATCCAAGGTAACAAGCAGTCGTCACTGGATTAGCAACCAAGGCAACATTAATATTTTAACTGTATCATTCACAATAATGTAACCATGCTATCCAGAACACAAAGCTAATGGTGACATAGTGAATGGAGCCAGAATAAGGTAATATTCCAAAAGTCTGTAAGTGCCAGCACATAAAGGCATCTCCATGGAAGACGCAAATGTTAAAATTTTTTGTTCTTGTTTTCTTGTTTCCCGAAGAACATAAAAGGCAAGCATTTAGGTTTTGGTAGGCATTATTTGCTAGCCATGAAGGGAATATGGGTTGTTTCAGAAGTGCCTATTGACAGCTGACTTACAGAGTGTGACAGGCCAACACATTTTGCTGTCTTTTAAAACTGAATAGCAAATAGTTTTGCTATTTACAAGTCAGAAGTGAAGGAATGGATCTGAGCTACAGAGCACCCTCCCAAAATATACAAACCCCTCTCTACATGTGCCACTTGCAAATTTTGCCTTCATCCAAGTTAACATTAAGTTGTAACTCATCCTAATTCATGGAGGTTATGAAAAGAGTATAAAATGAGAACACAGGAATGCCGTAGCTCAGAACAGGCTCTCAAAATTTATTTTATCACTTGCCTACACACAGAGTTGTACCACTCTACTGCTGTGATTAAAATGGTAGAACCTCTAAGGATTACACCCACTACTTTATCACTGAAGATTCTAGCCAGAATAAAATCTATGATCCTCCTGTGTTGCATTCTTTCACTCTGGGAAGTCAAATTCTTTTCTAGAAGGGACAATGTAAAATGGCTGCTGCTTTTACAACAGGGGTGCTTTGTTTATGTATTCATAGGCAGAGCTTTTACTTTAGTGACAAAAAAAATCAGATTTTTACAATCCTTTACTCACACTGGCATTGAGGAGTCCATAGAGTTAGGAAAAAATTAATTAGATTCGATTGTGGCTCACATGTCCTGATTGAACCGCTACTGCAAGCTCGTATTGCGGCAACAAATTCTGCTAATTGCATTGTGCAAAACAGCTACACAGCCTGAGATGAAGGAAAATTTAAACTCCCAAGGAAAACACATATTTATTAATACATACTGTGTGCTGCTCTCAACTTCAAGTTGCAGTGGCCCACCAAATCAATTCTGGCAGTTTTGGAACCCTGTGAATTCCCTCTGAGCTGGAAACTGTGCAGATCCCAAGTGCTCACCAGCTGCTGGGAGAATTTCTTTTAGTTAGTTCTTGGCTAGTTCTAAGCACATATTGAAGAAAATGGTTTCTGCTCCCATTGACAGCATCTCTTTGAAAGAACTATATTTATGAAGCCCAGTGGAGGAATTAGGATAGTGGTGGGGGTGGAATTTTAATATTTAGATTTTGCTCAGTTTATGTGTAAAAACTACGTCAAGACAGATCTCCTTTCGTGGGAAGCACTTGAGAGTTTGGATCCTAATGTTGTCCCTACATCCCTAAGTATATTATGACTGCTGTTGTTAAACTTACCTTGGTCATCCCAGGCAGAAGGGTAGCACTAATCATCCTGGATGTAAAGGATAAAAAAAACCCCAGCCCTATGGATGGGCTAAAAGGGAGGCTAGATTTGTCTTTGTTCCACACAAATGTAGTATGAACTGCACCACTCATCTTTTTGGCCTGAAACTTCATCTACATAACAATGCAGCACTATCATTAGTAATAGCACTCCAGAGCATCTTTTCTGAATTAACAAAAATATTAGGCATGCTATCAATGCTACCCATTGCATACATTGATGGGATAAATTATTACTTGCACAGCTTCCCGTCTGCATTATTTTTGATTCTGTTACAGTTTATATATAAGTGAAACCTATGAGCATTTGCTGCCTTCAGATCCTACCATTGTGTAGGTGGTCTTTAAGTCAGACCCGAGGAAAAGCTGAATAATCATATTCCCAGAAAGAATAAATGCTTGGCTGACCTCAGTGGTTCAAGGTATGAAATTTGATCATTGAGCATGCAATGGGCTTTGTGCAACACATACGCAGGGAGCATCCTTGCCAGGCAGTGTGTGTGCTCCCTTCCGCATCGAGCAGGATGGTCTGGGTCCCCAGCAGACAGGCGGGGATTCCTGTCTCTCTGTCACTGCTGGGCTGAATTTGGTGCTGGGAGCTATGCAGTTACCTGGGGAGGAGTCCCCAGGGGACCTCTGGCATCCCTGCCCTCTCAAGGCAGGCCACAGCCTCTATTAGAAAGCTAAATTGGTGAATAGTAAGATCATTTTGGTTTCTTTAACTGAAAGGAAAAGACAGCTACAGAAAATTTCGTTATGATTGCTTTATATCCTGTCTCCTTAATCTCCTAGGTGTCTATATTGGGCCTGTGGCAGTGACGCACTAACAAAGACTGCTCAGTCAGAATGTACTCTTTATGTCCTTTTCTTCACACTTTCTCATTAACTACAACCTTCCCATGGATGTGCTTGGATGACTTTTCCTTGCCATTCCTATTTGTCACACCGTCTCCTTTCACTACTTATCTTTGAGGGGCAGAAACCAGTCTTGGCTTGCTACTGAGAAAAACAGATACAAAGACTTGCCTTCTACATCTCCCTCTGAGGACCTCATGTCACAGCCAGCAGAGGAATTGGCACTGAATTGCCGTAACAGAATATCTGGAGGCGTGAGCTCCATCCAGCTTCAGTAGGTACTGATAGGCAAAGACATGTAATAGAAGAAGTCACTGAGGAAAACTCTGCAGAACTGATGTTGGCAGGTGACTAGGAAGCCCTAATCCCTTTGGATCAGGACACAGCCATGTGCTAAAAGGCTCAGACTTTGGATTATGGAGAAAATTAAAATTCTTGCCAAGATCCCTTGATTTTTTCAGACAAATTGGGTTAGTCAGAAAGACTTGTTATTATAGGTCATGTTTAGTTTTGAAGATTATAATCTGAAAACAAGAGCCTTCTTTGCTGTCCTTTTGATACATGTGACTTTGTCGTGCACACCCTTTCCCAAGCAATTGAGTAATGTTGCTCTGTAATGTCAAAGCTTCTCTGGATTTCAAACATACTACAGCACATCCACCTCTGAGATGAATCTCAGTAATACAAGTAATGATGCCTTCAATGATTGCATTGTAAATAATTTAAAATACGTTTACTGATTTTGTAAGACCTTAATGAGCTTTATAAAGTTTGCAAAACAATTCAGATTCTTAAATGAAATCCAGTACAAAAAGAAAATGTTACTTACACAAAATGCGTCAGGATGCTATGGGTGGAAGAGACATATTCAGACCACTCTACAGTAGTGCACAAAGTGGATTTAAGACTCAGCAGTGTGCTGAGCAAGTTAAACTGCCTATTACCCAGTGCCAGCTGTACCAGAGGCTGTTTTACTGTATGTTTAATGGACAGGGGTCCAACATTACTGTCATATCTACTTCTATCCTTTGCCTGTCCCAGCAGTATATAGTGATATCTTCATATTGTATAAAGCCTATTTAGTAGCGAAGCTACTTTTCTCTGGCAATGTTATAGCTTGAAGATTTTGGCTAGAGAAAAGAAGAAAATAATTTTTTTTTTTTAAAAAAAAGGGCAAGTTTTCCCCAAATAAAGAAAAAGCAGTCTTTAGCAATTTAAAGCATATGTTTTAGAGGGGGTACTCCTACAGGTGTCCCTTTTTTTTTTCTTAGTTTTTAATTACTTTTCTCTTAACATCTCCACACGACAAGAAAACATTCTTTCCAGCCCAGGGAGAATGACTGAAACTCCTATTTGACTATCCCAGTGCTTTTCTGACAGCTGTACTGATAACTTTTTGTTTGGTTTTTTTTTTGTTTTGTTTTTCCTCTGGAGCTCTTGGGACTTGCTAATAAAAGGTCTCTGTTGTGGAGCCCATCTACAACATGGCAGGGACATTGTTTCTCTCTGGCAAATGAGTTATTGCTTGCAAAAGGTGAGGGTGAGACAACAGCAAGCTGTGTGTGGTAGTAATTTGACCGATTCTGGGGGTATTCTATCAGAGGATCTCAGTGATACATACAAAAAGAGGACATGAAGCTAACCTCTGGAAAGGAAGTACAGAAGACTTCTGAGCTTGTGCCAGACCCCAGTGAAATCAAAGTGAGTGCGCAAGCGTCCCATCATTGTCCTTCCCTGTTAGCTCTTGGAGCACAATGTGACGGCAGTCCTACTGAGAGCCTCTAGGGGCTACTGCAATTCAATAAATATCAATAATAAAAGGCAAAACTGGTTTCGAGTCTGATACGGGCTGCATTAATCTCTGGTGTGCTACCTTGGACTTCAGAGGAGTTAAAAGCAATAGAATTTGGCCCACTATGCTTTTGCTGTCTGCTCTCTATTGCCACAAAGGATAAAGGACGGCAATGAGTACAGATTACTTTTAGGACAGAGCGTTTTCTCTTGTTTTCCTGGGGGAGGAATTAGTCTTTCAGTACTCTTTCTTGCTTTGTTTCCTGCTTTCTGATAATATTATAAAAGTAGCATCTTTATCTCATGCTGTGTTCTATAGAGGACACACCAACTTTGTGTACATAACAGTTATTTCACTCTTTTCTAATGCCTTCATGAAATTTGCTTTTATTTGAGTTAATAAGAATCAATGTTTTAGTAATTTGTTCTTTAAAGATACCATACACCCATGCTAATTCTCTCCCACCACATGGGGTTCAGTTCACTGGGAACTGTTGTATGCAACGTATGAGACGCAGCAAGAGAGCATGCAACAGAAGGGGCAAGCTTGAGCACAGTGTACTTAAGAAAGTCAGAATTTAGGAGGAAATCTCTACAGGGTATCAAAGCAAATTTCAATCCAAGAAGGTTTCATTGTGTCAATAGATGTAGCACAAGGGCTGCCTGTTGTTTCACAAACAATGAATCTTCTTCAGCCTATAAATAACCTAAAGACAAGTGTCA
This sequence comes from Phalacrocorax aristotelis, assembly GCF_949628215.1. Taxonomy (NCBI): domain Eukaryota; kingdom Metazoa; phylum Chordata; class Aves; order Suliformes; family Phalacrocoracidae; genus Phalacrocorax; species Phalacrocorax aristotelis. Next base: position 77,145,147 of record NC_134278.1, on the reverse strand, counting down.
GGATTTTTAAAAAATTCTGCTAGCTTGAGGCAACATGCCTCCTTGTTTACAGCTTCCAGTACAAACATATATTGTGTTTTTTTTCAGACAAAACATCAGTTTTCCTGACTTCTGGAGTTAACCTCTAGTACGTATTAGCAGCAGCCTTTTAAGCAGTTTTTACATACAGAGACGTTCAGCACTGTGACTGCAGAAGGGTGTTCTCTCACACAGCCAAGAGGTGAATCACAGAATCACAGGTTGGAAGGGACCTCAGGGATCATCTAGTCCAAGCTTTCTAGGAAGAGCACAGTCTCGGAAAGATGGCCCAGCTCCTTGTCCAGCCATCTCTTGAAAGTGTCCAATGTGGCCAAGTCAACCACTTCCCCGGGGAGATTATTCCAATGGGTGACTGTCCTCACTGTGAAAAATTTCCCCCTGGTGTCCAGTCGGAATCTCCCCAAGAGCAACTTGTGTCCATTCCCCCTTGTCCTCTCCATGTGTCTCCTTGTAAAAAGGGAGTCTCAGTCTTCTTTGTAGCTACCCCTTAAGTACTGGTACATGGTGATGAGATGTCCTCTAAGCCTCCTTTTCTCAAGGCTGAACAAACCTAGTTCTCCCAGCCTATCCTCATATGGCAGGCTTCCCAGTCCTTTGATCATCTTGGTGGCCCTTCTCTGGACCCCTTCCAGCCTGTCCACATCCTTTTTGTATAGCGGGACCAGAACTGTACACAGTACTCCAGGTGTGGCCTGACAAGCACTGAGTAGAGTGGGATAATGACTTCTTTACCTCTGCTGGTGATGCCCTTTTTGATGCAACCCAGCATCCTGTTGGCCTTCTTGGCCACAGCAGCACACTGTTCGCTCGTGTTGAGCTTCCTGTCCACCAGGACCCCCAGGTCCCTTTCCACAGAGCTGCTCTCCAGCCAGGTGGATCCCAGCCTGTGCTGCACTCCTGGTTTATGTTTTCCCAGGTGCAAGACCTCACACTTGTCCTTGTTGAATTTCATAAGGTTCTTGTTGGCCCACTCCTCCAGCCTATCCAGATCTCCCTGCAGAGCAGCTCTCCCTTCTGGAGTGTCTACTTCCCCACTCAATTTGGTGTCTTCTGCAAAATTCATCAGGCTACACTTGATCCTGTTATCCAGATCACTTATAACATTGTGCCCAATATCAATCCCTGGGGGACTCCAATAGTGACAGGTTGCCACTTGGAAAAGGAGCTATTTACCACCACCCTTTGGGTGTGGCCTGTCAGCCAGTTCCCCACCCACTGCACATACCACTTGTCTAGGCCATAATGCATTAATTTCTCCAGGAGGAGGCTGTGGGGGACCATATCAAAGGCCTTGGAGAAGTGCAGGTAGACAACGTCCACTGCCCGCCCCATGCCAACCAGGCAAGTCACTTTGTCGTAGAAGGCCAGAGCTCCTTGGCATGAGGTGCGCAGTGCAGCCCCCTCACCGTCAGTCTAAAAGCCATTCACAAATGTAAAATGACTTGGCGCATTGAGTAAAGGGCCACTGAACCTTACATAGATCCGGGGATATAAATGGGGACTACTCAATGGAATGGATTTGCGAAATTCAATTTTTGTTTGGAGGTAACAGGTGTGTCGTCATCCTTGGTGTCTGAGGGCTTGAATTCCCGACATCTGCAGGGGTGCAGGTGAGTGCACTAACTGTCTGAGTCCTCCTTGCATTTCATTTGTCTCTCATCCCACAATTTCTGTATTCTTTTTCCTGTGCTGATGCAGTAAGCCCAGTGGAGAGAGCCTCTGCTTAGGCTAGCCTGTCTTGCCAAGGTTAGGACCCCTTTGAAAGGGAGACCTGTTTGAACCCTGGCAGGCTGCAGAGGGCACAGACCCCGTGTCTGCCACTTTCTAACCAGCAGGCTGTCATTGGAAGTACAGGTGCTTGTCCCTTTTGTATGGTGTCTGATCCTGTCCCTGTGGTTGAGGTGTACTCTGTGACAAGTATTTGTCTGCATAGTTTTTAGACTGTTATTAGATTGAGGGTGCTCAGACAGAGGGTGCTTTTATGTAGTCAGGCAAACAGAATCCTGGGCATCTGTAGAGCTTCTAGAAAGGAAAACAAAATGCAAGACACTGGTGGAGTGTAGGCAGCAAGGGAGATTTTGATAGCACTTAAAATCTTCCAGTTTCTGGCACTTTACTCTTAATTGGAATTCTTCTGAACACACATTGTTTCAATATGGTGGGACATATGACAAAATAAAATTTGGGTCAAGGACAATTTAGTCTATGGCTCTGTCTACTCCACTTTACATGAAAAAGTTGTAACGAAAAAAGGCTACTTCTAAATATCCTGAGTTTCATCTTTGTTGTTAGCCCCTTGGTTTTCCAAGAAGCTTTTTTAAAAAACAACCAGAAGTTTTCAAAAGTGAATGCAATTTATTGAAAAGTGCATTTTGGGGTTCAGGAAGGGACAAATGTTTCACTCCAATGCAATATAATAAACCAAGACTATGATGGAGTATGGTCCACACCAGAGAGCTGGACTGAATTAGGATTAATTGAGGAACAACTGCAAGTCATAACCATCATCAGCTTTTCTATGCTGTATGGGAAGGAGTATCCACCCAGATCTTACCAAAGCTCTGATCTTGGCTGACACTGACACATCATGAAAGCAACACAACAAAACTGCTCAGCCAAATTCAGTGACCAGCCACAGAGGGTGAAATCCCCTCTCCCCTGCTTCATACTGTTTTATTCTGTACAGAAGTGAAACAGTTTCTTAGATAAATTATGTCTGTTGCCACTGTGACAGTGATACCCACTTAGGAGCCTTCAGCCTGGCAGTTGCATAATCATTAAGTGTATTTGCAAAATGCAAGCAAAAAAACTTGGAGCTGTATGAATTTAGGACAGCAGCAAGGGGGAGTGAGAGGTCACCAAGTCACTGTTATTGCTGTTGGTCCCCCAGAAAGGGATCTATTTTCAGGCTTTTGTTATCTCTTAAAGGTATTCCAGGTGCTCATCTAATCTCCAGACCCTACACATCCAGCTGTGGTATTCCATCCTTAATGCCCAAGTCAGGTTTTGTGTTCTACAAATGCTCTACAGGAATATCATCATAAATCCATAGCTGAAAGAGTCTGTGCATCTTAAGTGCTCTTTGGTTTTCCACCTCTGAATATTCTGCCAGCAAAGATTTAGAACATTGGCTCTGTAAATGCTTTCGTGTCAAGACTAAAGGCAACAGTTGTTTAATTCATTCTTTGACCCAACAGTAGCTTTATCTTAGGTTACCACTTGTTAAGCCCTCTAGAATGTTTTAAACATGACGGGGGCTGCTGTGTGTATATATATCCAGTGTACTGTATTTTACTTGTACAAATTTGACAGTAGTGATTCATAAACATCGAAACCATTTCCTTTCTGTGCTGCAAATTATGCTTCACTTTAGCTCCATTCACAGGATGTGTAACCCATTCTAGAAAAAATGAAAAAAAAGAAAATTGCATTTATCCTCCATCCAACTTGTAATTTTTTATTGTAGGTCACAAGAGAGCACAGATTTTTACATATATATGCTTGTGTGTATATATTTATATATATACCTGTGTGTATAAAAGACAGTTTTTGTGTTTGTATATATAAATATACATGGATATATAGTTTGGGTGCATATATATTTATAAATATAAATATGCACACATAAGAACAATTGTAGCAATGACGTATGCTGTGCTGTAAATGGAGGATTGGATATATACACCAAGTGTACAGTAACCTGATTAGAATAACAACTAAGGTTTGCTGCACATCATTCATTGGCAGTAAAACAAAATAATTTACACTATTCTGTGTAAATCCATTGGTTCAACAGCATAGGATTTATTCCAAAGTTGTCAAAAAGCTACAATTGTATTTAAAATCAGCATCTGACAGTGACCTCAGAACTGAGGTCAACAAAAACATTCTGGATTTACATCATATAACACGTATCATAAACTCAAAAGATTTGTATTACAAAGAGCCACAAGACTAATTCGGTAACGGTCTGTGTATTTACTCCCAGCAATTATGTTGTCTACACCATAGGACAGATGATAACTTTTCACCCAAACACCCCATTCTTGGGTTGTAGCCTGATTGCTCCGTCCCTGAATGTCATGACAAGACCTGAGTACTTGCCACCCTCCTGCTGCCTCTTTAAAAACAAAACAAAACAAAACAAAACCAACAAAACCCCACCCCAATTGGATAGAAGTGGAGAGGGAGCCACAACATCCTGCAATAAGTTCCCCGGTCCAGATAAACACAGGACCAAGGACTGCAATGCAGACAGAGCAGCTCAGCCCTGTACAGGGGTGTGGGTGCTATTTCAAATAGCTGAGTCTCAACATCCATCTCGTCTTCTAGTTACCCGCTGTGATGTGACATCCACACCAAAAGATTTAATAAGCACATAATATACCCAAATGAAACTGAAAGTCTTGGTTCAGGGAACATACCTTCTGCTACTTGGTAACATCAGCTTCGAAAAATATATGCTGCAGTCCTTGGTGTACCTATGACTAACAAGCCAGAGATTAAACCTTGGCTGCTGGTGGCTGCTGGTGACTGTTCTGTGTCACAGAAGCTCATGCAACTCTTGTAATCCAGTGTGGATCAGTTAGGACACAGTCCCTGACACAGCAGACCTCTGTCAGATGCCTTGGCCCTGAACGATTTCTTAACAAGATATATTAACAGGACTAATGTGAAGAAAATACTTGAAATTAAAAAAATAGGACAGCTAAAGAAAAAGCTCCATAAGGAGGTGCTTTAGAAATGTGGGAGACAGCTAGCCAAGGTTTAAGTGATCTGCTTTGTAACTGTAATGGTTGCCAGCAGCAAGGGGGATACTTAGAAGAGAGCTTTCTCTTTGACACCTTGTTTTGAAGCACTTTATGGTTTTAACAGTTTTCATTTAGTGCAGGCAGCAAAGCCTAACTATGAAAACGCAATATAGAACTGCAGAGAGAACGTGCCACATGCAGAATTAACCCTGACAACATATAGGGTTTTTTTATGAGGAGTAAGAAAAGTATAACAGTGAAATACACACAAGTGCAATTTTCTGAGGGTGAAGACATGGCTTTGAAGTTCTGGCAGCTGAGTTTCTTCTGAGGGACTTGGCTGTGACTGGTGTCCAGAACAAACACCAGAATGAGCAAGAACAGTGTGCTGAAGTGACTTGGAACTAGCCCGGCCTAATAAAGGATGTTATCTACAGTGGGATCCATCTCCACTAGTCACAGCTGTCAAAAAGTTAGATGTCTGGTCTACACTAATCTCTCAGGCTCCTCTACAGTGAGGCACCAGCACAAAAGGCAGCTCCAGAGGTTAATGAATCCCAGCTATTTGGAAGACAGCTTAAAACAGAAATATCTGTCCTCCCGAAGGAGCAAAAACAAATATCATGGATGATACCTCATTACTTTTTCCTCAGCTGCAGTAACATGAAATGAATCCTGCTTATGACCCAGGCTGAAGCTCAAGAGAAAAGGACAGTGCTCTCACACAATGGACATGCTGGAACAGCTAAAATACTTTTATGTGTGGTTGGGGTAGGAGGGAAACAAAACACCTTGTGTCTTGTAGAATACCACAACAGCAGGCACTGTGGAAGGTGGAGACAGACAGTAGTAAGCATTTCAGCTAAATCTCTGGGTTTGTGCCATGAAATCTAAAGGGTTTTAACCACCGAGCAAAACACTGAGCCCCAGACACCTTGGGCTGAGGTCACTGATGCACCTAAAACCAGAAAAACTCTCAACTGCTGTCATTTCAGTTTCCTTTTGAGTTCAGAAGGGCTTCTATTTAAATTTGCTGCCATAACCCATAACAAAGGAAATCATAGCTCACACTGAACAGCAAAACCACACCTTTTTTTTTTTTTTTTAAGAATTTTTAGGACATATTTTTAGGACGAATAAACAGTTAGAAAGCCCTAAGGCCAGCTGATGCTAATGAATTTCTATTCAATGCATGGAATAGTCATAAATAAATAAATAAATCAACCAGCTGTCAATCCTGTGCTTATTGTTGCATTAATGTCGAACTCATGAAAAAGGTAGGTATGTAACATAGTATGCTCCACTAGCACTGAGGCAATGACATCTTTTTTAGACTGAGTAGGAGAAATTATTTCATCCATATATTTTGAATATCTGTTTGAAGCTATCACTTTGTGGTGAATAAAATATGTTTTATCCTTATTAAGTCTGCAATCAAGTCTAGCGCTGTGGCTCAGCAGGCTAATGTTCTCATTGCTTCAGCTTTTTTGCTTGGCAGGGGATCAGCCTCTCTTTGCTGCTCACGTTGAGCAGGCAAACTTGCAGATTTCAATCCTGCTGGCATTTGTCTCCAAAATAAATGGGCTATAGTGTACCTTTTGGCCTGACAAGGAGATTACAAGTCTGGGAGCCTTCCCCTCAGCCAGTGTAGGACCTCAGAGAGAGGCTGATGTTCCTTCACCATCACTGTCATTACAAACAATGTGGCTCCTTAGCAAAATGCTTGAAACACATGCAGAGAACTAAATTAGCCATGGCAGGAACAACAACAAAATCCAGCCTATAACACCTTAGAAAAAATACTCAGATGAAAGCTAAGGGACTAAATAACTTGAACTTGAATGGAATTATCTGAGTTTTTTTTTCTGTTTCCTTGCAGGTCATATAAGAAGGGAAAACAGTGCTGCGCCTTTGATGTAGTTTTAATAAATATTCAAAGTTCCTTCAATTAATGCCTGAGTAATTAGTGTGATGCAAATAAAATGGGGAACAACAGAATGACCTTCTGGGCTACCATGGGGGACTAGACTTTGGAAGTAGCAGCACTGTATTGTATGTCATGCAACTTTGAAAAGAGAGGAAAGGAGAAAGCTGAGAATAGCAGGTGGTGGAAGCCTCCCAAACACACTACATTGCTAGCTGTGCATGTAGGAGAGTCTACATTAGCACTGCAACCTTCAACAGCTGTGACTTGCCATTCATAGTTTTGGAAATGATACTTCCTTGTTCTTTGTGCCCTGAGGGAAGTCTCTGTGCATTACCCTGCTGCCTGCTTGACTGAATCCTTTATAGCGAAATAAACCTGGCCATGAGAAACAGAGAATCTTTTCAAGCCACAACACCCATGCAGAGACTTGTGTTTGTAGTGAGAGTTTAATGCCAGGGACCTCATCTAGCTTATTTTATACTTTGATCCAGTGGTTGCCCTGTTGTGACCAGCCTTTTCCAGAGGCATGCCATGATCCTTCTGGTGATTACCCACAGTACTCCCAGGAAAACAGGCAGGACTCTGTGGTGGCTGTTCTTAAGTGGTAGAGTTGACTAATATATTTTGGGCTGTGTTGGTGAAGAACATCAAAGGGTCTATATGCTGTCCTGAATAAGGCTGATAGATACCTCCACATCCATGGGTTAGCCATATAGTTATCTCACCGTAGAGGTCCCAGAAAGCCCTTCATTCAAATGGAAGAAGAAATACATCTTGTTGTCTCACTCCATCTCCCAAGCCACCATCTGGGCAACCTTGTAATCTCCACCATGACACAGTGGTAGGGTCCTAATCTCAGGTTTTTTCATTCATTAGCTCAAAGTTCCCATTGTAGTTATCACTTCACTTGACTCTGTGGTTGAAAAGATGGTGGTATGCATCAGTGGACTCTATAGCCTGACAATTTTCTAAGAATTGTATCATCACACACTATGTGGACCTGTCCTCTCAGTCTCAGAGAATCAAGTAGCAGTGACTCCAGCACCGTGTGGATACACAATCATCTCTTGTGATGCCAGCATCCTCCAGTGAATCTGTAACGTGATGGTCTTAGCAATAGTAGAATTTTCCTAAAACTTAAAAATCTGAAAAATGGTTTCAGTATTTCATGCCTCAGTCAAGTTAGCTGAAAGACTGAGGGCTGCTGGGTGAGGGATAAATCCTCTGGAAAGCAGAACGTGGATGTGAAAGGTGGATACTCCTCCTTCCTGGTTTGCATTTTATAATTTTTAGCTGCAGACAGCTTCTTTAGGGAGCCTATATGGGGGATGCTGTGCTTCCTCTGCTCCTATTCCCATAGATACGGCAGTATCTGCTACTGACTCTTGATATTTACATTTCTGTTTTGGAGGATGCAGCCCACATCAGTCAAAGCTTGTGAGTGACAGGGAAATCTGCACAGGAAACAGGATCCTTCTGTTCTGCTATTACTGGTTAAAAAAGACTGCCTTTCTGATTGTCATTCCAGTGGTCCACAGCTTTCTGGGCTGATAAGGGGCTATATTTATTATCTGTTGCCTTCTTCTGTGACTCAGCAGCAAGCAAGCTGAGCTTCACAAACAAAAGTAAAATGACATCAGCATTTGTCAAATAGAAAAAGACAAAGCTGACAAAGGCATTTTGCTTTAATGCTTCTAAGCAGCTTTTGCAAATAACAGAGCGCACATACACACACGCACAGAGGAATATTCAACAAGGAATTTTAAAACAGTTGCCAGCATCTGCACCTTGGCGAAAGAAAAGTCACTGCCTGCCTTAATAAGAACTTGTATTTTAAGTTCAGCTGATCAAAGATGAGCACAGCAGTGGCTGCAGGCAGCTGCAGCAGCTGAGCCAGTGAACCCTCGCATCGGGATGGAGCCGACAGGTGGCAGCCAGGCAGGCAGCACCAACCAGAGGCATCAGCCTTATAAACGATCTCAATAGTACATGGGGATGGTGCGTGCCCTTCCAGCCATGCTAGGCACTTCTTTGCTGTTACAGCTAGTTTCTGCATCGCAAGTACTGAGGGAACAGGTATGGATAAAGGCAGGGTAGTCACGGATCTCTAACTGTGCTACTCCATGTATGATCACTGGGTTTCTATCAATGACTGAGTCACCCATGTTATCCACATACATGCTTGCCCAGTAATGGTGTACCCAAGGGAAGCCACACACCAGAATGTTTTTGAGCAGCACTAGAAGTACTGCTGAACACCCTGCCCTGAAGACCACTTGACACAGTCAAAACATTCCTCATCAGCTCCTGATAATTTTCTTTATCTTTCTACAGTTTTCTATGTGACTCAGAGAATCAAGAGGCTAATTCTTCCCATAGATCAGCTTTCTGATATAATGGGGTAACTTGTCTGGCATTTCCTTTTCTGATCAACTCACCAACTATTTTCCCTTGTACAGAAGGATGAGTAAATGAGAATCACTCAGATGAGAATTGATCATAGTTTGTTCCTCAAACAGAGCCCAAATCAAACTTTTTTCTGAGGGTCAGTAGATGTTACCCAGCTTTTAAAGACAGGTGCTCACATATCTTTGCCCTTTCCTCCCCACCACAGCTCTAAACAGAATGAAAAAGGGCCTGAAAGACAGCAAGAAAGATTTTTCACCATGGGCTTATATTCCCTCACCTCTGCTTCTCTCTGCCACTCCTAGATTCCCTTGACCAAGCATCTCTTGATCTTTTGGTTCTGAAAGTCATCTCACCAAGTTTCAAACATACCAAATCATTCATAACTTCTCCCTTCGAGAAATGTGTCAAATTCCTTTTGCATGTTTATTTCTGATCCTCTCTGCAGATATACTTAAGAACTTCCCTGCATTAACATCCCTACTCTTCACCTTGCTTCAGAAGACTCCCTTTTTGTTTCAGAACTAAATGCCAGAATTTTTTGATCTCAGAAGTGAAAGTGACTTTTTACCTCTGTTTTTTGAATAGCTGGGAGGAAGCATTGTCAGTTTTGAAGCCTCCAGCTCATGGTATTTTCTGCTTGAACAGAAGTTTAAGCATAGCCAAAACATATTCTTCACCTTAGATAATATGCCAGTTCTCTAAGGGCAAGAGCCACAACAGGTAAATTAACATGGATTTTCTGAAATCAGCTATCTAAGGTACACCAGCTGAGACTCTGGTTGGAGAAATCAAAAGCAATCCTCTCTGGAAAGTAAGTACAGTCACCAATTGACTTTTAGTTACTTATTTTGTCAGTGTGCATTTTTGGCTTGAGGATGTCAAAGACTGTTTTCCTGAATATTCTCTGTACTTTTTTCTTGTGATTCTCTTTGTGCTATTTGGGTGTAAATTCTCCTTCACCCAACACATTCACTTCTCTTGCACCTTGGCTTTCACACTGTATGCTGAGCTGATCTCTGTATGAAAGCTGTTTGACACATCTTATGGCTGTCATTGAGCAAGACTGAGTGGCCTCTTTTTCTACTCAATTAGTTTTTCATACTTCAGCAACCATCCTGTTCATTTTTGGAGGGTCCTCTAGTACCACTTCATTTCCTACGCAAAATAGCTGCTGCAGTTGAGTAGGCTGAAAGGATCCATGCTCGTTTCTCTTCCACACTGCCCTTTACTCATGCTTTTTCCCTCCCTATCGCTTCAACAATGACTGAGTTAGGTGGTATAGGATTGCAAGTCCCAACAAATAAACCTAAAGGGGTGACTCCTTGAGTTCATTGCATCTTCCATAATGAACGGTATTGTCTTGTGAACAGGAAGGTGTGCATCAGCGCTGCTGCCTGGCCAGAGTGTTGCTGGGAAATGTAGTTTGGCTGGTTGGCAAAGTCCCTCACAAAGGACAGGAATGGGAAGGACTTGAGACCTCTAGAGTGCTGTGATGGCCCTTCAGAATTGAAGTATTTAATCTAGTTTCTTGGTTTGCCTGCTCAGGTTTTCAATGAAAAATTGAAATGTTCTGTGGAAAGCAGTACCATTTCATGAAAAATTCACTGCCACTGAAAGCTCCACTCTCTGTTGAGAAACAGTTTGATGTAAAACTTTTCGGTTGGTTCTAATTAGGACGAATGTACAGCTCGCTCTATGCTATCTTGGGGCTCACAAGGCACCCTAGCTGTTGTCCTGTATCTTCAGTAGCAATAAAAGTTTGATCAGCTTGTGTGCTCAAGATATAGGCTTGAGAGGAGGAAAAAGGCCTGGTTTGCTGGAAGTCCCCTTGAATTCTCCTCAGGAAAGGTATGACTTGCCATTCTTTAGGCCAGGGATGAAGCTTTTTCTTCTTGCTTGTTTCTTCCTTGGATGTTTACATTGCACAAAGCCCTATGTTTGTTCATTCATTTGTTTGAAGGTTTTCAGCCTTATTTCCAATTCTGGCATTGCACTAGGCATATCACTCGTTTGTTTTAAGTGATATTTTTCACTGACATGGATTAAAGTATTCAAATACCTTTAAGCTGATATGCATCTAAACAAAACACTGTAATTACTGAGGAGATTTACTGTAAAAAACAATTATCCCAGTTTTGGTGCAAGAGAGAAAACTGAGACTGCCAGTCGCTGCATGGACAACCTCATCTGAAAGGTCACCACAAGGCTCCATAGCTGGTTTGGGAAGTTTTAACTGCACATATGTTAATCTCTCTTTCAGCAGAATATGTGCCTTTCAATCCTCAGGACCTCCAGAGCCAGTGAGTACCTTATGCCTGCCTGTCTCCCTCATTTTGTGCCTGATTACTGGAATATGGGCAACATTTGGTGGAGGTGGCACATAGGCCCTGTGGCTCCTTTCATCATTCTGTCAAAGGGAGGGAAATAATCAAAGAGCTGCAGCAAGAAAACAAATGGCCAAATAGCTGTTGAAGCAGGAGGTTCCAATTCGCTGGAGCTCAGCTTATTACAGGCCATATGCATGAGTGGCTCGTCTCACCGAGTGCTGCACCCAGCTACGGAAACAAGTGCCTGTGGTTTATCAGGCCTGATTTGTTATAACTGTGTACAACTGCTGAGAGCACAGAAAATAAGAACCTGAAGAGGCTGTGGGGCTAACAGCAGAGAGAATCCTTTACAAAGTGCAACATTATTATACAAATTCCCCAAATATTTGTGTAAAGATATTAACGGGCAATAATAATTTGTTTTCCAAGCTCACAGCAGATGTTCTTCTTCTAGTACACAGGCTATATTCATAAATGATGCAGCTTAACATAAGTAGGGAAACAAATTGATATGCTCTTCTACTTTATTTTTAAATATCATGGGGTTGAACTAATAGTTACTCTTGACAGATATCACTAGTTGATGCCCTTTCAGCTATGCCCGATGTTTGCAGGGCTTGCTGTGTAAATGAGGGACTAAGTACAAGACTCAGCTCCTGAATGATGGATGCATTAGAGAGACTGAATGACAGAGCTAGCAGAATAAGGATAACAGAAAGGGTGGAAGAAGTCCGTTTGTAACCTGGTATTTCAGTTTTCTTTACTTGGCAGAGCTCCTCCCTAGAGCACTGAAGGTTCAGGCCCCAGCCAACCATTTCATTTGGATGTTAGGAAATCTTAATTATCTAACAAAGGCAAGTGACCATCAGTAAGCACAAGCTTGCTCTACAGCTGCTGTATTCCCCATCGTCTCTGTAGAGTACTTCTTTTCTCACAGGGCTTAGCTGCTTAACGACTTATTCTGGAAGATGTGTTCCTGCTAAAGTGGCTTTGCTAATTCAGAAAAAGTATTCTTATTCCAAAAAAAAGAGACATGCATATTTAGTTATTCAGGAGGAGTTATTCAGGAGGAGGTACTCCACTCTAAGTTCATACCACATCCTTAATTCTAAAGGGTTTCCCTAAAGAAGCTGGCGCTTCTCTCACTACCTCTTCTGTACTTTTGTGGCTAGGTCATGCAGCTCTGTGGCCTTTTTCTCCTCCAGGCTGGGGTTATGTCACCTGTCCAGTAGCTCTTTGCACACAAAATTCACAACATTATCCATAGTTCAGTACAGCTTCACCAGTCCACCCACGTTTTGTAAAAAGGATGATGACAAGCTCTATTTCAATTCATTTATACTCCCCCTCTATCTGTCAGACTCCTGTCCTACCTTTGAAACCTTTCACCTTTATTTTCACTTTGGTGGCCTTTTGCCTCCCCTTTTATACTGCCTACTTAAGAAAGCTTTTTTACTTGGGTTGTGTGTCTTGCTTAACTTTCCCAGCAGCACTGGGAAAGGATGCACTTTATAACTAAGATGAGCTGTGCTGACAGCTCTGGTTTGTCTTTGTTTTGGTTTGAAATGCTGTTACACGAAATGCTAGGAGGGTGTCTAGACACGGTGCAGGGTAGGGACCACATACACACTGTTAGCAGACATTACTAATCCCTCAGTGCTAGTTGCTGTCCCCTTCCAAGATAATTCAGAGGAAAAAAAGGGTTGTGTGACAATGTTTTCACCTGCACAGGAAGGTTTTAACAGCCTTTCTTTTCTTGTTACAATAAGCAAAACTAAACATGGGAAGTCTGTTTCTTAGAAATGAAAAAAATAATCTTACCAGTTTTATTAAAATTTACCATTCTTTGCCTCTGTGTCACATAAAGGTCCATTAATTATCCCACTGTCTCTGAACATGGCTCCAAAGAACAGGGTGACCACCTTTTTCAATAAAATTGCAGATTTACAATTTTCCAGCTCAGTGAATTGCTAGTGTTTAAACATATTGAAAGGCCAGTGCGAGGCTGTTCTGCCTCTCTGTGCAGCATTTTACTGGGAAGGGGGTGTTAGAAAGGTGCATAAGGAGAGAAAGAAAAGGGGTAGAGAAGAAAAAAAAGGGCAGACAGATATTATGTCAGGAAAACCCTGAAAAAACCAGAGGGATTAGAGTCCTGGAGGGACCTAAGGTTCAGAGGTGGCCCCTGGTGCCTCCTCAACCCTCCTCTTGCTCCCAAGTGGGAGTGATGAACGTTACTGGGACCCCAGACAGGGCAAGGCTGGTGTCTCCTGAGATGTATGGCCTGTCACTCTGGCTGTGAAATGGAGACCAAGCTGGTCTAAATGCCTTCTGCCTCATTGCCCATTGACTTGCCAAGGAAATACCAGGAGAACGAGACATGAACTCTACACCATGCCTCAAATCCAGGTAAGTTTGACAAAGTCATGCAGAGGTGCCAGATGATTCATGCTTCCTGTCAGCTCTGATAGGTTGGGAAGGGGAAAGATGAGCCCATGCAGGATTTTCCTGCTGTTGTCTGCAACTGAAAATTTGTTTTCTCCATCTGTAAAATTGTATGTTCTTCTGGAAACAGGGAAGACAGGAAGACAAAGAGTGGAAAACAAGGTAAAGTGACTGAAAAGAGAAAATTAATGATGATCCAAATAAAAAATACCAGAAGGAAGACGGACGGGGGCTAGTGACAAAGGCAGAGCTAGGATTTGCATTTTTGTGCCTGTAGCTTGTAATCTTGACATATAACTAAGCAACTTTTTGTGGCTGCCTTGCTTGACTATGACAAACATCCTTTCTTATAGGCACAAAATAATAAAAATCTGACTCCTAAAACTCAGTCTGTCCTCTCTGTGCTTACAATAACGTTCATGTTCCTGAAGGCACCTGGGGACCACTGGCGTCGGACATTCCTGGTGGAGGGACCAGCACTGCATTCTCCCGCTAACGGCTCAGCTGAGTCCCAGGAAACAAATTTAGAGAAAGGACTTTGGGTACATGGATCATCTGCCATAACAGTCCCAGCTTGTGCCTTGTTTTACACATTGGTTGACCGCCCAAGGCACATTTTTCCTGCCTGGCCGTGCTTCTAGGTGTAGCAGAGCTGTGCCCAGTGCAAACTCCCTGACACAAACTCTCTACACCCATTTTGTTAAAAGGGCTACAGAGACAGGAGAGAGGCCCAAAGGCCTTTAAAGATTAGCTTCCTGATTTTCTTTGGCTTTCCATTTTTGAAACAAACTTCTGCAATAACAGCCAGGAGGTTTTCAAGGCTCTGCTTTTCCTTTGTAGAAAGTCACCGTGGTTTCCAGGTTGCACATGTTGAATTCTGCTGTGTGTGAGGCTGAAGGAGATGATGTTCATTTCCCCTGGGTGAAGGCTTCCAAGAGCCTCTGAGGGAAGTCCTACTGTTGAAATAACATCCTCCCCTTTCCCTTCTTCCCATCATTGTCCTTCCTAACACATCACACTGCACCCACAGAGGCCCGTTCATGCCCTTGCCAAGCAGTCCTGGATGAACATGGGGTTTTGGTTAACTTGTGTCTGGGACTGGAAACACCTGCATGTGAGTCTCACTTGGAGTGCAAACTTTCTATAAGATTTTGGCATATAGAGTGGAAATGATGTCACCTCACCCCAGATGACTATACTGTACAGAGATGGTCACTCTGTCTCCCTCCAGAAGCTAGAAATGAAGAGAAATGGACATGCCAAGAGTGCAGTGCATCAGACTTACTTTATTGCTATCTTAGGATGAGGTAAATATCTCCTAGAGGGCATCTATGTTATAGATAGCTACGTTTAGCCAAATAAATCGTACCAGCAGCCCATCCTGTGTATTAGTTTGCCCTTTATAATGCAAAGGTGGCACAGTCATTTTCCTTTTGCAAAGTTGTTGTGAAATTTAAATCCAGTAATGCTTGTGTGGCATCTACATGGGGAGGTGAGAATGGCATCGGAATGCCTATCAAACCATGAATATGACGAGCTGCTCTCCCAGAGGCTGTCAGGGAGGAGTTCCTCTGGCTGTGGCACCTCCGTTCAACACCACATTCATGAGGAACCAAGGGAGTCACCTCCATGGCCTCATCTTCTTCCTGACTTGTTAGTAACGTGCATAGGTCATGAAGTACATGGTTTGTTGTGGCAAAGACAATGCTGGAACCTCAACCTTTCCAAATGCTGAAGTTCCTCAAAAGAAGTCACAGCCATACATTGGCAGAAAGTGGAGATACTGCAAAATTATCATCAAGGGAGACAATGGAAAGGGAGCTTGATGTAAAATGTCTTTTTGATTCATTTTTACCGAGATTGCCTCACTTTGATTACATTTATCTCTATCACACATACAAAAAAGCTAGGGTTCCAGCAAAATTATATGTATTTTCAGTTTGTTATAAGTAGAAGGTTTTAATTTTGCCAAAACGCAATGTTTTTACTGAAACCCTTATTTTTTTAATCATTTCTTATCCCAATACAAGGAAGCTGTACTGAAATTATTTTTCTTTCACATGACACATTAAGAAATTAGTTTTGCTGCTTACTTTGGTGGGATCAGGAGTTCATCCAAATAACTGAGTGTGTCTGTTTGAATATTATATTTTGCTCTAAAACCTTGTCCATGAAAGTCATTCTGTTGACCATATTCTTCATTATTAAGATTCTAGCTTTACTTTTTCCTAATTTTTGAAATTTTTGACCAGTCACAGTTCCTCATCCCCACATTCTTGGTATAAACTTAGCAATAAGTAGTTGTTTACAAGGCACAAAAATATATCACAAAAATTAACACAAGTCTGGGGTTCTGCTGATGTCTGCTTACATTGCTGTGGAAGAATATGCATGCTTATTATGAAAACTCACCTTCAGAAAAGGATAAACATTTGAAGCTTGTAAATACAAATGAAATTTATTTCTTCAGTCCATTTTAGTATATTTGCCAAATGCGCTAATGAGTATGACCTCCTGAGTTGCTCAGGTGGATTTGAAATAGTTTTCCCCCTCTTCTCCTCCCACAGGCACGCACACACACATGTGCACGCATGCACACACACTCACATGAAAGTGCAAGTGCACAGAAATTCCATCAAGCATTTTAATATCAGTGTCAGGCTTCACAGCTCAAGTTATTTTTTGTGTAATGAGATTAGGACTTTGACTGAATTTCTATGGCGTATGGAGAATATGTGTTACAATAAAGCATGTTAAAGACTAGAGACCAGATAAAAGTACATCCACAGCTAATTGCTATGTACACCATACAGCTGCAAATGAAACACAGCAAGAAACCAAAAGACATGAACAGATTGCATTACATAGGATTATAGTGATGATCTAGGAACAAACCTGGAAATTCAGACCTGAAAAAGAAAAAAAAAAGAACAGTTGGAAGTCCTATGGAGTTTTAACAATTTTGTAGCTGGAAGGGTCTTCCTGTAATTCTTTTCCATGGCAGAGCTGCATCTCTCTCAGGTTGAAAACAAAGACTCCTGCCTGCTTTCACAATTCAGACTAGCAGCAGTGATAAGTGTTTACCCTCCTGCAAGATCCTCCACATTTTTTCATAGCTACTGTGCTTTGGAAGAGCACAAGGTGGAGGACAGCTTGGGCACTATTGTACTGGGCAGAAAGAGACTCTTCATACTTTGTGTGTCCTCACAGCAGTCAAAATACCAACTCCATCATGTTTTGCTGCACATACAAGGTGGTCTTGCCCACTCCTCACCAGGCAGCATGGGAGGCAATGGAGCTGGAGCCTTTTGGGCTACACACAGCCCAGTGCTCCAGGGCTGTCACCGTCCTTTCAGTGATGGCTGTGGCTGGCCCTAAGACACTTTTTCCAACTTCCTATGGTCTGTGGGAGCCAATTCTCAAACCTTCGGACATTTGGGTGCCATCTAAATGGGGCTCCATCTTGTTCAGTCAAAGAGGGTTTCTTGTTTTGTTTAAATTATGTGTGAGGCCCTGCTGTAATCTGATATCTTGTGGAGGTGAGATGTATGTGTCCTTAGGTAAAGTGAGGAATATCACTAAACAAATATGTTAGTACACAAAGAAACTGAAGTAATACCTATTTCCTTACAAGTGCAGGCTGCTCTGCAATGCATTTGCGTTGCAGAGAGGGGCAAGTTTTCTCATGTGGGAGGACAGTAGAGAGGGTCTTCAAAGGATTTTCAGGTAAACCAATCCTGTGTGACCTTTTAGAGGATGACTAATATTGAAGATTGATGGTTGTCAGAAGAGAGAGACATAATTACATTTTCATTTTTGCTAAAAATACAGTTTACAATAGTGCTAGATTTTTAGGGTGTTGGATCCTTGGTTTTTCTTCCCCCTATGGTTGACAAAGGTTATTTGTCAAAAATGTGGCTAGTTAAGCCATTTCCATCCCCCATCTCCCTTGTACATACCGCAAAACACACTGAGTTTCCAAACAGGAAAATATTTAGTATCCTAAAAATGAGCTCTAGATTGCTTTGAAGAATTCAGAAGCCTGTTGTCCTGCAGCCTTAATGAGATACATGTACTGTTTATGGTATGTTGTATATTATAGTGCTTTGTTCAGAAATACAAATACCTTATAGATAGGGATATATAAACCTTTCTGTTTGGAAGATTACTCTCATATTGAAAATATTTTTGACCCTACTAGAAATAGGAAGTGAGACTAATTTAAGTAAACAGCTTTTAAAGCATATTCAGAAGTTAGCAGCATAAAATATAACCCATTTTTGTTTTGTCTCCTAAAGCTGTTGGCACACTGCACAGTCCTTTTCACAATGAAGCCCACAGGCTTTCCTGGCCAGATTCTGCAACCAGACTTCGAACAAAAAGCATGCTCCTCTACATGTGCTGGTTAGCAGCGATAGTGACTGCATGCTCAGGCCCCCCACAAGGATGAAAACATGCCAGGTTTCTGCAAACACTGCTCCAGAGCCTACAGGTCATTGCTTTGCTGCCACACAGTGAGATGCTATTTGAGGTGACTATGGATGGCAAAACTGCCTCTAAGTATGTACCAGCCAGTAAGCCATAACCCTCACAAGCTGATGTAATCATCATATACAGCTGAAAGGACCAACAGGTGCTATGAATTCTTCATAAGGCTTTGGAGTAGTTGACGCTACCTTTAGAGTAACTGAGATTTGCAGCTGCCTCCGGTTTGGGGAGGAAGCATCTGCTGGTTTAAGACTCAGTGGATGGCAGTGGAGGGGTTGCTCAAGGAATCAGTAAAAATTATCAGTCAATTGTAATTACATAATAATTACAGTATAATAATAATTATATATACATTTATATTTATTAAGTGACATAGAATAGGAAAGGACGTTTCCAAAGTCCTGTGGGTATAATTTCAAAAGAATTTAAAGGACGTGAACAAAAAATGTGAGCCTGGTTTGGTTCTTTACTTTTTTCCCCAGTACAAATGTGGCTCTGCAGGCAGCTCGCTGATGGCTACAAGTTAAATTTTGTGTTGTTCTGGAATATGAAGGCAATTTCATTGCAGTTTTGTCTTGTGCAGACAGGGTGGCTGTAAAAATTTTCACTGATTCATGTTAGTCACAGAACTCATAACTGCATTACTGGAAGACTGAACAGAGGCAGATTGCTGATGTTTTGGGGTAATTCTATCTCCTCTTCATATTTATTGTAATATCAGATAAGGTTTTATGGGTGTCACATAGAGATTTGTTAATAACATGCAAAAATATTTTCTTTCTGGAAGATTCTGGGTTTAGATAATTTGAATTTCTCTTTTAGATTTTATTTTTGTTGGATCTTATTAAATATGTCCCTGTAATTGTTAACACATCTCACTCTAGCATCCTGATTATTATCTCACCTACTTTTACCACACTGATCTTTTTAATTTTTTTTAACTACTTAGTAGAGTTTCATATTCCTCTCCTTCCACCAGGTGGGTTACAGCTATGCTTGTATTTTCTCTTTACATTTTTTTTCACGCTGCTAAGCAAAGCCAGGAATTTGGATGAAGTCTTACTCCATTTGCAGGAAGAAGAGATGATTGAGCCCAGCACAACTGCAAAGCAGAAAGGGGCTTCCTCCACTGGGTTGCTCACATGTTTGCACTCCCACACTCACAAAATGGAGAAGGGGTCAAAGAGGAGAAATGGATGACAATGATCTGTGGAGGTGTTTCAGGCATGTCATAGCAGTCCCTGGACAAAGACAGCAAGCTGAAGCCATGCCAAGTCAAGACACCTAAATTTTTTTACAAGCAATCTTACCTTAACATACCAGCACTCCTGTGCTTCTGTTTTGACCTGCTGGAGTACGCGCAATCAACGTAGGGGCTGGGAAAATCATCTGACATCAGCATAAGGAAAATGTTAAGCTCTCTTAATATTTCCAGCACGTTATTTTAAAGACATTTTGATCCCCTCCCTTTCAAGTGTGGATTTACTGGGGAGGTCAAGGAGTCATTAACACTTCCCCTCCTCCACCACCATTAACACAGGCCAACCCAGCAAAGACTGGTGGTGTTGGGTGTTACAATTTCATTCACACATACACTGGCTTTTTTTTTCCTTTCAGCCAAGTCTTCACCATCCTATTTCTTTAATAGTATTTGAAGTTTATAAATTGCCTCTCATCTAAATATAATCAGTTCAAAGCCCCAGTAAAAGACCTTACTTTTTCCAGCCCTTGTGGAGGTCCTAAGGGAAAGAAAGGACATTTGCTCACCATTGTCTTCCTTCCTATTGCAAGGACCAGAGCTGCAGTTATGACTGTACATCACTCTCTGGGCACTAGAGAGGGGCAAGGTGATGATTAGGCAGCCTGTTGATGCAGATTAACAGAACAGATGAAAATAAAATGGGATAACTGGCACCATCTCAAGCATGGTAAAGCAAGGATAGATCATCTGCCTGATGTAGAGGCAGCGTAATACTTTGACTACGTAGCCCTTTTTGAAAATCATTCGAGGATGCACAGTTTTATACAGCGAAATACCCCTCTGTGTGTAAATAAACTCATTTACTCAGTGTCATTTTATGGTTATGTATGCAAAGGCAGAAGGACATAACATGTTTTCATGGGGCACAAAATAAAGCTAGCAGAGAGTGTCCTGTGTGTCTGTTTTTTTCTGTTTTCTTAAGAATAAGCTTGTTGACCTTATAGATGGAAGAAATTAGTTTCAAAGGCCTCCTGGGCATATTGCATCTGTTGCTCTTTGGAAATGGGGGAAAAAACCCACGAACACAGAATAGATTGTCAGAAAGGAAGTGTCTCCTGATAAGTACTTTAATGCAACTGAAGCTGAAATGATAACCATATGATGTGTAGCGAGAGCAGTGACACAGGAGAAAATGACACATCACTGTAACATTAATTACTTAATGACAAAAGCTGGTGATATAAAAAGTGGTTTACGTGGTCAAAGTTGAGTATAGTCAGACTGGTGTACTCTGAACTACAAATATCTATTTGACATTCTGCCTCAAGTTAAGTTTTTGTTTTGTTTGGTTTTTTTTAACCTTCCTGAGACTGCCTGCTTTCGTTTTTATTCTTATTCTTTCCTTCCTTCACAGTGCCTTGTTTTTCCCTAGCCTAGCCCTCCTGGGGCAGACTAAGCTGGAAAAACTTCAGTTTGCTGCTATTTTACTCTGCTTTACTTGGCCTCATAAAGTTGCTTTAGAGACAGTCACTTTCTGGTGTATGAGGACAAGATGTCATGAAGCACATAGTAGAATAGTAAACCCAGGCTTTGATCAATTGCCAGAAATGGGGATGGGGAGAAAGAAAAAGGGGGAGCTTTTTTCTAAATATATATACAGGAGTAAACAGAAGTGAAAGATACCACAGCTCAAAGAAAATATAATATTTGGTGTCAGATGAAACCTACTAGAGCCCTTCTCTAGAGAATACAATTCCCCCTCCCCATGACTCAGCCATGGAAACTAGCTACCAGCCTTGTTTGGTGACATACAGAGGCTAAAACCTTCTCTGTGATCATTATTTTCACCCAAAGTGGGGGTTACCTGACCTTCCATGTAGCTGCAGGCCATTGCCACACGATCTCATCTTCACAGTTAACTCAGCAAGAGCTTGGCTCTTCTGCTCCCAAAATGCCCAGCCCTTAGCAGTCAGCTTGGAGAAAAAGCAAAGCAGCTCCCTGGCAATTTGCTGAGCTGTTTTGGTCACAGTCTGGGGGGCCCAGCACCTGCTGACATACACCTGCCATTCGTCTCATACCACAGTCCCTTGCTGAAGTTCCTTCTTCAAGCAAAGGGGATTGCAGGCAAGAACACACATGCTTTTCCCTTCTTTCTGTCTTTTAAATGTGACCTCTTGTCTCCTGCTCAGATTTATTTATATACACTAGCACACTGAAAAAGTGACTGGCTATGTTAAGTACTGTACTTTGATTTTAGTGGTTTGTGTAGTGTCCAAAGAACATGAATAAAGTACATTAAAAAAGCGCTGGATATTGACATTATATCTATGCTGATGCGTATTTCAGTTGCCAAGAAAAGAGCAGTTTGGCTGAAGGATCCAACAAAATCTGCTTAGTGGGTCTTCCTTGGCGAGTGCCTACAAAGCAGACTGCTTTCATCCAGTACTCCCTTAATCACTGTAAAAAGGTTTCAGAGAGATTAATAATAACCAGTGCAGTTGTTACACCCACGCACATGACTCAGACACACCGATGAGGCCCAGGGAGTCTTTACCTGTGTGGGCCACACAGACTCAAGCCAATATTTAGTCCAATAAAGTTGTCTTTCCAGCAGCATGAATGATAATCTTGGAGGCAGATGATGACAGGGCCTGTCAAATAAGCCCATATACTGAGACACAGCCCAATATATAACAACATCTCACTAGAGCTACATTAAAGGCTGCAGTGGAAACCTTGCTCTCTTTCCTTCTCTCCAAACGTTGGCAATGTTGATTAAAACCAAATAATACATAGTCCCAGCATCATGCTGTGCTGCACCAAGAGAGGAATCTGAAAGTAATGAGCACCCATTTGGTTTAAATGATAGTTCGGACAGTCTTTCACGAGCACAGGGCTGAGGCAGCTTCTGTTAATCAGACACGATGCAGACAGGAGGTGATCAGACAGTCCTGCAGTAGCAGGGGTGCTGAAGGAGTTTTGAGCTGTTACCACTGCTGCTCATGATAAACTCAGGCTTGTGGATAGCCCTGATGCTACTGACTCTGTGGTAGACACCCAGCATTAGCCATCCATGGTTTTGGCTCTTTTGGCCATTTATTTAGCTTATATTTTATGAGGTTTATTCATCCCGTCCCCTCTTTCTAACATAAAAGAGCAGAAACTGTGATTTTATTAACCTATTTGGGAAGAGGCGAGTGCTCAGGAATATACTGGCCAAGAGCGTGTAGTCAGATACAGATTAGCAGAGAATAATAATTCAGTGGCTGTTACAGAGCAAGTTGCATCAAGCAGTGTTAACTAATTATGTATTGCCTCCTGCTTCTAGCTCATTTGATGGCAAAACTCCTATTGACTTCAATGGCACAGGATCGAGCTTGATATGTCCAGTGGACTGTGGAAGCCTTGGAGTAGCATGCAGGGCAGAATTGAGCCAAATGTAACATTAGCTATGGAAATAAAAGCCTTCCAGCAAGAGAACCAGAGCTAAATAGAGGACAATCAGGAAGTATTTGAGCTCTTCTTCCTACCTGCAATATGGCAGGAGGCCAGGCTCTGAATTAATTAATTTTGTGGCCAAAAACCAGTAAGGCAAGAAGCCACTTTGGAGAAGACAAGGAAACCAGGAGAAACTTCTGATTTTCTACCCTTCAAGGGCTCTTCCTGTGCAGACAGGGCACAAAATTGACTTCTGTGGGACAGCACAGTGTTGGCTTTTTTTTGCAGGTTATTTCTCTAACCCCTCCACCTCCAGCCCAAATCAGACAGAAACGAACACAGGAATATGGGGAGGGGGTAAATTCACAATGAAGCGTGCAATACCATGTGCAACTGAATTGGTTTTCTTTTTTAGAGAGGAGGCCAAACAGGAATTGGACTTGACATATTGTTTAAAGTTTTTGTCCTTTTTTCAACCTGCAGAAAAGCACAAACATCTTCAGTAGTCAGAATCATCTTCCGAACAGAAGTCATACCATCAAACTTGTGCTATCCATCCCAAAGTTGTATTAGCTCACTCCCACAATTTTTGCCCTGAGGTAGGCTACTTCTTCAAATTGATAGTGTTCAATGCTGTCGCTGTCTGCATCATACACAGCTAATCAGTGCATTTACAGAGTGGCTGGATAAGAGCACTCTTTCAATAGCCAGCCTCCTATATGCATGTATATAGCCTAAAATAAACTATCAACTCACTTATTTTAAATTCCAGCCTATTTGCCAGAAAAGTAGCGTGCAATATGTACGATAAAGTGTGTGAGTGTCCGCATTTATGGAATGTGGTTGTGTGAAGATATAGTTAATACTGTTTTCAAATCTTTATATATTTATTGAAATTGGCATCTTCAATTACTTTGCTTGGATGCAAATCTCCTGCTTTTCAAAATCCTATTTCTCATGTGTCTTGTTTGTTCTGCATACTGGAGAGGGTCCAAAAGAGTTCTGCATTGTAGAGGGTCCAAAAGAGCCTCTATGGGGCAAATGGCATGATGTGTTATTATGCAGATGCCTCTTTTCAGTAGTCGGCCTTAACCTGAAGTTACTTTTCTGCAGTTGTCAAGGCTGCCCAATTTGACAAGAAGAATTGTAAAATAAGAAACAAAGATGAGAGAATCAGAGAGATTCCTATAGGCTTGTTTTAATATGTGAGAAAGGAAGAAGAAAATCAGCAAAAAGTTTAGAAAGAAAAAGGAGGCAGGAAGGGAGGGAGAAGAGGCTAATATGACCAACAGTATATGGAAGGAAGCATTGCTGTGTGAGATCAGCAGTCAGTTACAAGAGAGAGATAATGACAGAACTACACTAAAGCCACATAAGGTCAGAGAAGACCCATTGTAATGTTTACATATTACAGCAAGGGGCAAGGACATAACAAAGGAAAGAGCACAACTGATTGTAGATCTAAATATTAGAAGGATAATGAAAGACCATGGTGGGACAGCTGGTAGGATCGGGACATGCATAGCAGAAAGAGTACACTGTTCAGTGCCCCATGCAGAATAACAGTGATACGGTGGTTTAATTATAATACAACCATAGAACAAGTTTAGCCTAAAAGTCACTGTTGAAAACCATGAAAAAGTAGCATCACCAAAATGGTGGTAGGGGGCTAATATTTTTTTCTGCATTCATTTATACCATCGGTCTGTTTTAAGTGAAAACCTCTCTGGTAAACACTACAAAGAATAATTTTGAAAAGCCGATCATATTGGGATGTGAATGACTAAGTTTCCAGCAATAAAAATTTAAATAGTTTACTTGGGCATTTAGTCCATTTCTTTTCTGTTCATGAACCTCCTTGAATAGTCTATGATGTTACCTAGCTTATTCTTCATTTTAACTCACTCTGAGGATAATTTCCAAAAAACTGTAGGTTGTTTGTGAGAAGATTTTGTAGGTTTTAAAAAGTAAAAATCAAAATCAGACTGGTTTGTATTTAATGTGTTAGTCACCTGGTATTTCTGTGCCTCTGCTGGATAATTAAGTCTGAGAATGAGGTGCTTGGTGCGATTTTCAGGGATTCCAAATCTGCTATCAGTAAATACTTAAAATATCTCTGTTTTGAAGAACATTCTTGCCAGGAAACATTTCTGCTAGAATATTCATAGGAAGCAAACATAAAATGGACACAAACGCTGTCAAAGCATATTTATATAAAGACCTGAAGAAATCTTTGCTAGTTCTTTTCAGATAACTGCAACAGTTAATAATCTTCTTCAACCAATTGGAGCAAAATCACTATTCTAGTAATTTATTTGAGGACACTAACCAAAGCCATATCCTATTTATCCTTGCAAATCACCATAGTGCTTCATTTTTCTTTTTGAAATTTACTTCTGTGCAAAGGAAGGCACAGAGGGCAATTTCCTCGTGGTCCCCTCTCTGCCACACATAACAGAGATTCACGGAGGATTTCAGTATCTAAGCTTTTATGTGCTCCCCTGCCCTTACCCCTCCACCAGAGGAGGGTGAAGCCCACACATATGACACCAGCATTGGGGATGACATAATGAATAGAATAATGTAGGTAAAATGACCTTTTGAACACCTACTGTGCCAACTGAAAAGGCTGCTCCCCTTGTTGGCCTGTTGATACTGCAGTTCCTCCTCTTTCTGCGGGCATGGTGATATGGGGTAACCATGTGGCACATCTGGCTGGCATTGACTGAGAGGGGCCTCAGGACACATGTACCAGTAGAGACCTGAGAGTGGAAATGTGCCTGACTTCTGGAGTCAGAGCAGCAAAGATAACCTCCTGCCAGCATAGTGGGAACAGAAAGGGGCAGCTTATACACGCCCTGCCTGGCCCACCTTTTCTGTAACCAAAAATAAATGTATACACATGTTCTGCTGTCACTTCCAGACTGCCCTTCTGTCTTTGAGAGTTAATGGTGTCCGTACCCCTTTGTAGTAAATGCTATACTGGGAATTAATGCTTATTACAGTCCACAGAATGTCAGAGCTCAGAGTGTCAGAGATATCTTTCTGTTTAACCCTGTGCAGTGAGACAGGATTTAACTGCTTACTCTGAGATTCCCACTTCCAGCCTCCCCTGACCCAACCTGGAGCTGGTCGTGACTAATTAAAAGAGAACAAATATGTCAGTGCTGACCCCAGGGGTAATACAGAGACAGGTCTTAATTTCCAGTTTTTGGATGCAGCACTGTGATGAAATGGTAGCAGTGATACAGCACTTAAAGGTCCTATTAACCCTACTTTATACAGCCCTTTATACAGCCCGTATACAAAATATGATGGCATGAATGACTTTGACTGTACTTCCCTCCCCTCCCTAGCTGTAACCCAATATACCCTGGTTGGGATAGATGCTATTGGCACCTCAAACAAATGCTGTTCACCTTGCCATAGTTTTCTTCAGGATCAAAACACGTCTGCTGCCTTTGTCTTCCCTTGCCATGACCAGTCCTTCAATTTCGTAGAGGAAATCACCACCTACTGCCTGCAGTCCTCCTAGTCCTTCCTAACCAAATTTACATGCATTCCCATATCAGGAAATTTTACCAAGGAAGCTGCCAGGACAGAATAATGTTTGGTTTGTAAGAAGACACAGTATCAGAATTTGTCATAGTGGCTAGTATTGTGATTTAGGAAACAAGAGGCAAAGCACCAAACTGGCTGATGATTCACATCAGCTAGCCTGGCTGTGCGTATAATCCAGTGAACGGGGCTGCCGAGATGAGGGAGCATAGAAAGCAGTAAACCTGCCTTCAAAAGGCACTACAAGGTGCAAGTGTCAGGCTTGTCGGTCTGTACCACTGTCCAATACTATAATGAATACATCATGATGTTAGAAATTAAACTCAGTTCTCAGTTTGCCCAGGATGGTGCCATTCTGTGGCTGAAGCATGCCTGAGGAGAACAGCAAGCCACAGGATGGTGAACTGAAAAATTTGTGACAGCCAGTGCTGCTACTATAAGCAGGACAACCATTCAGAGTACATTCAGAGAAGAGCCTAAGACAGTAAAATAGCCCAGAACTACATGTTTCTCTTTGCTGTGATTATTTTTCCTGGTTGAAACCTTCCTACAATCTCCTGAGCCCATGTTCCTGGGAATATGACATACATCTTGTAGAGCATAGGCAGCAGGGAAAATAGCATGGGCCAGCCCATATTCTTTGATGTGTTTACCCATGTTTGTTCATTTGCCCCTCCTCTACCTCTTCTGGTCTAAGAGGCTGTCATGGTTTAACCCCAGTTGGCAACGAAGCACCACATTGCTGCTTGCTCACTCTCCCCAGCACGGTGGGACAGGGAAGAGAATTTAAAGAGCAAAAGTAAGAAAACTTGTGGGTTGAAATAAGAAAAGTTTAATAACGTAATAATAATAATTAATAATAATAACAATAATGATGATGATGATGATGTAATGAAAAGGAAAACAATGAGAGAGAGAGGGGAAAAAAAAAACAAACCAGAAAAAACAAGTGATGCACCGCTCACCATCCACCAACAAATGCACAGCCTGCCCTTGAGCAGCAATCACCACCTTCCAGCCAACTCCCCCCAGTTAACATACTAGGCATGATGTCTTCTGATATGGAATATCCCCTTGGCCAGTTCAGGTCAGCTGTTTTGTCTGTGCCCACTCCCCTCCTGGCTTCTTGTGCACCTGGCAGAACATGGGAAGCTGAAAAGTCCTTGACTAGTCTAAGAACTACTTTAGCAAAAACTAAACTAAAAAAACAACACACTAAAATGTCAGTGTGTTATCAACATTATTCTCATACTAAACCAAAAACACAGCACTATATCAGCTACTAGGAAGAAAATTAACTTCATCCCAGCTGAAACAAGGACAGAGGCTTTTTTCCTGGCATCAGATCTTTTGGCTCAAATAGTTTCTTTTTTTATAACCTACACAGCTTTCTTGTTTTCAAAAGAGGATAGGGCTATTTCTTCACTGTGTCTGGCTTCTGAGGAGCTACTTGCAAAAGAAGGCAGAGCTGACCTCGCACACAGCAGAACTGAGATCCCAGAGCATGTGAGGGCATAACCTGGGCTTTCAGTTGTGAAAGCCCAGAGGAAGAGTAGAGAACTCTGAAGTTCTTGGTTAGCTAAATAAAGAATCAAGGCCTATTAGCTACCTTCAAACCTGCTTAAGGGGGTAAGCAAGCTAATAAAAGTGCCAGCTAAAAAGTCATTGTTTCTAAATCCTGAAGATTAACCATTTGCTAAACATCACTGTGGCAAATTATCCCAGTTATATAAAGAGACTGACAAGACCACTGAGCTGCACAGGACGATGCAAAACTATTGGTCCAGATGGGCTGACACCACAAGCTCAGTCAACTGAAAGCTACACTTTCTGTTGCACAAAGCACATTTTCTGCCCTCCTCTCATTGATATCATACCAAAAAAAGTTACAATGGGCTTGTCTGCTGAGATCTTCAGGCAAAATTTGTCAGCCAGTTTTGCAGGTGAGCAGGTCCAGTGCTGGTAGGATCTGCAGTGGAGTGCTCCTGAGCAGAGTGCTCAGGGGATTTCTGGAACCTGGGGAACCTCAGGAGGAGCTGAGAGAGCCAGCAGGAGCCCACAGCTCACCCAATAGCAGCTAACAAGACCTGGGTGGGGCCAGGAGCAGTGGCGGCCAAGGTCACCACATGCATAAGTGTCTGGCTGAACAGAGAGATTTGGCTGGAACTCAGGAAAAAAAAGAGAACTTATGACCTTTGGAAGAAGGGGCAGGAAAATCAGGAGGACTACAAGGATGTCATGAGGTTATGCAGGGAGAAAATTAGAAGGGCCAAAGCCCATCTAGAGCTTAATCTGCCTACTGCTGTAAAAGACAGTAAAAAATGTTTCTATAAATACATTAGCTACAAGAGGAAGGCTAAAGAGAGTCTCCATCCTTTACTAGATGTGGGGGGAAACATAGTGACAAAGGATGAGGAAAAAGCTGAGGTACCTAATGCCTTCTTTGCTCAGTCTATTAATTACTATTACTTTACTATTTACTATTAATATTAATTTATTATGGTATTATATAGATAACTATATATTTATTATAATAATATATATAATACAGTAATAGTAATTACTATTACTATTTATAGTGAGACCAGGTGTTCTCTGGGTACCCAGCTCCCTAAGCTGGAAGACAGGGACAGGGAGCAGAATGAAGCCCCCATAATCCAAGTGGTTAGTGACCTGCTACACCACTTAGACACACACAAGTCTATGGGGACAGATGGGGTCCACCCAAGGGTATTGAGGTTGCTGGCAGAAGTGCTCACCAAGCCACTTTCAATCCTTATCAGCAGTCCTGGCTAACCAGGGAGGTCCCAGTCAACCAGAAGTTAACAAATGTGATGCCCATCTACAAGAAGGGCCAGAAGGAGGATCTGAGGAACTACAGACCTGTCAGTCTGACCTCAGTGCCAGGGAAGGTTATGGAGCAGAACATCCTGAGTGCCATCACATGGCACGTAGAGGACAACAAGGTGTTCAGGGCCTGTCAACATGGGTTTATGAAATGCAGGTCCTGACTGACTAACCTGATCTCCTTCTATGACAAGGTGACCCACTTAGTTGATAAGGGAAAATGTGTGGGTGTTGTCTACCTAGACTTCAGTAAAACCTTTGACACCATTTCCCATAGCATTCTCCTGGAGAACCTGGATGCTCATGGCTTGGATGGGCATACTCTTCACTGGGTAAAAAACTGTCTGGATGGCTGTGCCCAAGGAGTTGTGATGAATGGAGTTAAATCCATTTGTTGGCTGGTCACAAGCGGTGTTCCCCAGGGCTCAGTACTGGGACCAGTTCTGTTTAATATCTTTACCGATGATCTGGACAAGGGGATTAAGTGTACCCACAGTAAGTTTGCAGATGACACCAAGTTGGGCAGGACTGTTGATCTGCTCAAGGGTAGGAAGGCTCTTCAGAGGGATCTGGGCAGGGTGGATGGATGGGCTGAAGTCAATTGTATGGGGTTCAAAAAGGCCAAGTGCCGAGTCCTGCACTTGCGCCACAACAACCCCACACAACGCTACAGTCTTGGGGAAGAGTGGCTGGAAAGCTGCCCAGCAGAAAAGGACCTGGGGGTGTTGGTTGACAGCCAGCTAAACATGAGCCAGTGTGCCCAGCTGGCCAAGAAGGCCAACAGCATCCTGGCTTGTATCAGAACTGGTGTGGCCAGCAGGAGTAGGGAAGTGATCATGCCCCTCTACTCGGTACTGGTGAGGCCATGCCTCAAATACAGTTATATTCAGTTTTGGGCCCCTCGCTGCAAGAAAGACATTGAGGTGCTGGAGCGTGTCCAAAGAAGGGCAACAAAGCTGGTGAAGGGTCTAGAGCACAAGTCTTCTGAGGAGTGGCTGAGGGAACTGGGGTTGCTTAGCCTGGAGAAAAGGAGGCTGAGGGGAGACCTTATCAATCTCTGCAACTACCTGAAAAGAGATTGTAGCGAGGTGGGTGTTGGTCTCTTCTTCCAAGTAACAAGCAATAAGATGAGAGCAAATGGCCTCAAGTTGTGCCAAGGGAGGTTTAGATTGGATATTAGGAAAACTTCCATCATCAAAAGGGTTGTCAAGTTGGAACAGGCTGTCCAGGGAGGTGGTTGAGTCTCCATCCCTAGATGTGGTACTTAGGGACATGGTTTAATGGTGAACTTGGCAGTTCTAGGTTAATGGTTGGATTTGATGATCTCAAAGGTCTTTTCCAACCTAAAAGATTCTGTGATTCTATGATTCTATGACTTGAGCTATTACAGCACCAAAGCTTACTGCAAAATTCAGCACCACGGAAGCAACATGTGCCTACTGTCATAGGCACAGCTTCTGCCCCTCTTTCTGGCCCATGTACTGCCTTTCAGAAAAACCCATGGGGATCAGGACATAATGTGGTTCAGATCTTTTCTTTCTTGTGAGAGAATAATTTGCTTATAAGCAAAATGGTGTCAACATATGACCTCAGCAACGTGTTAAAGGATCTTAAGGAATCTAACCTCCTTTTCCCTCCTTTTCATGAATGTATTGAAATTTTGTTGCACTTTTGAAGCATAAATTATAGTGAAAAATAAACCAGTAAGGAACACATTTGTGAGGTACTGACAGGCTTTTATCCTTTCTAGCCTACTAGTCTGCTAATCATAACCAGGACTTTTAGGGGACCCTAACTTTCAGGGCTAGAATTTGCTATTCCCCTAGATGAAAGATATTTCTATAGCAGCTATTCTTAGAAGCATTTACGGGAGAGAGGGAGGGAGTGAAACACCAGTAGAGGAGTGACTCACCACAGCGCTACTAATTGCCAACAAAAATCCTCTTTTGCTTTGCAGATTATGGAATCAGCTGCAGAACAAAATCCTATATATTTGAAAACCAGATACTGCGCATGATCTTTCGATATTAAAAACATACAGGATGGGTGCGCAACCGATAACCAGTGACAGACAGACATCTGAAACTACTCCTTTCTAGGCCTGTATCTCTCCGCATCATTTGCCTGCCAACCCAATTTCCCATTGCTCTTGCCTCTTTCTTTATCATCCCTGCAACATCTGCTTGCTTTTGATTTTTTTTTACTCTTCTGTTGTTCCAGAAATATGTTAAGTAAAAGATAGCTAAGGGGACTGGTAGCAGCCTGCAAAACTTTCAGTTTCTAGGTCTCTGGCTCAGTTCCAGTCAGGTCAGTGGCAACTGCAAGTCGTTACCACCTCATGTCTGCTTGGTGACCTTAGTGACATTAATTGCTGGACCAGCCACAGCAGCAGTCTCAGCAGAGAAACCACCCACTCTGTGCTGAAATCAGGCCATCTTCTCTGCTGCGGAGTCAAGGTTGTGGCAGGGTTGCCTCCAGCAGACCACAAAAAAAAAAGAGACACCTTCATCTTCCTCATCCCTTTAACTATGTTAAAATGATTCGTTATTCTTATTTTCCAACCAAGACAAAGGTAGCAGGAGTGCTGAGGCTGTGCTGTCATGTTTAAATACTCTGCAGGTCACTTAACAATAAGCATTACTCTATGGGTAACTAAAAAAACTAACTAAATAAGTATGGGTATAAAGCACAGGGTGCTTCCAATAACACAGCTCAGAGCTTATCGGGGTAACATGTTATCTTGCTCTCTAGGTGACTGGTTAGCTCGATGCATCCAGAGGAAAAGACAGTGCAGAAAAAGTCTCTTGCCTGCAGACTGATCATAGCTGTTTCCAGGAGAGCTTGCTTTCATATTTCTTGCTCTCCTCCTATGTTATTTGTGGCCTGTCAGGACCAGGAACTGGTTTGTCCTCTGGTCTCTGTGTCTAAGATAGAAACAGCAAAGTTTCCCTCCCTCCCTCCCTCCCTTCCTTCCTTCCTTCCTTCCTTCCTTCCTTCCTTCCTTCCTTCCTTCCTTCCTTCCTTCCTTCCTCCCTCCCTTTCTTTCTTTCTTTCTTCCTTTCTTTCTTCCTTTCTTCCTTTCTTTCTTTCTTTCTTTCTTTCTTTCTTTCTTTCTTTCTTTCTTTCTTTCTTTCTTTCTTTCTTTCTTTCTTTCTTTCTTTCTTTCTTTCTTTCTTTCTTTCTTTCTTTCTTTCTTTCTTTCTTTCTTTCTTTCTTCCTTTCTTTCTTTCTTTCTTCCTTTCTTTCTTCCTTTCTTCCTTCCTTTCTTCCTTTCTTCCTTTCTTCCTTCCTTTCTTCCTTTCTTCCTTTCTTCCTTTCTTTCTTCCTTCCTTCCTTCCTTCCTTCCTTCCTTCCTTCCTTCCTTCCTTCCTTCCTTCCTTTCTTTCTTCCTTTCTTCCTTTCTTTCTTTCTTTCTTTCTTTCTTTCTTTCTTTCTTTCTTTCTTTCTTTCTTTCTTTCTTTCTTTCTTTCTTTCTTTCTTTCTTTCTTTCTTTCTTTCTTTCTTTCTTTCTTTTTTCTTTCTTTCTTTCTTTCTTCCTTTCTTTCTTTCTTTCTTCCTTTCTTTCTTTCTTTCTTTCTTTCTTCCTTTCTTTCTTTCTTCCTTTCTTTCTTTCTTCCTTTCTTTCTTTCTTCCTTTCTTTCTTCCTTTCTTCCTTTCTTTCTTCCTTTCTTTCTTCCTTTCTTTCTTCCTTTCTTCCTTTCTTTCTTCCTTTCTTTCTTCCTTTCTTCCTTTCTTCCTTTCTTTCTTCCTTTCTTCCTTTCTTTCTTCCTTTCTTTCTTTCTTCCTTTCTTTCTTCCTTTCTTCCTTTCTTTCTTCCTTTCTTCCTTTCTTCCTTTCTTTCTTTCTTTTCTTCCTTCCTTTCTTTCTTTTCTTCCTTTCTTTCTTTTCTTCCTTTCTTTCTTTCTTTCTCTTTTTAGTCTGGTGACTACTTTGTGAATAGTTTCCTTAGTGTAACAGCAAAACTCACATCCCCTAAGAGAACTTATGCTAGCACCAGAAAAATGAAGTTTTACATTTCAGAGGAGAACAATACTGTCAGATTTCCATTAATATATTATCCTTTTCAGTGCTTGTGACAAATCTCACCATATTCTCCAGTTTGGAGGAGGAGTATGTAAGTCTCTAGCTATGTTTTTCTTTTTTGTTTTCCTTTTTTCCCCAGAAAACCTCAGCTGCCAATATGAGAGTTTGTCCTTTTCTTCTTTCACTTTCTTGTTATCAGATAAGAGCATGAAAATATGAACTCTGAGGGTTAAAACAATCAAAGGGAAAGCAAATTAAAAAATAAACCATTACTTAAGGAAACAAAGAGCTAGCAATGTTTGAAACTACATCAGAGATGTTTGGAGCCTGCTTTGACATTGGGAATGGCAATACAAGTTTATATCAGATTACCCAGGATTTAAAGGTCTTTCTATTTAAATCCACAAATCACAGTTAAGCTGAATTTTATTCCCAGAATAATGTCATCTAAGTCATCTTCGTTAAATCTTTAATATTCGTTGCATTGGGATGTTAACTTTTTTATAAAAATTGAATTAATTTACTTACAGATACTTCCTGTAAAGGACCAAGTCACAAACATTCAAACTTAGATATCTAAATCTGAACTTTCAGTGCTGGAAAAATTTGCCTCAATGCTCAAGTTTTAAAGAAGGGAGACAAAATTTTTATTTAAAACTCCACCAGTTCACATCACTGGGGGACATATTCCTGACTTGGGTGTGTGAGCTGACACACCTGCTAGAGGCAAGAGATGTCTCAGCCCCTGGGCTGGGTGACGCTCTGATGAATGGTGTTCCTGCAGCTTTGAGTCACAGAAACAGACCCGGGGCTCAGGCCCCATCTCATACTCCTTGGCAGCCAGTCCAAAGCAGAGAGGATGAGGCAGCTTACAAAGTGAAGGAACATCTCACGCCACCAACTAAAATCCAGGACAAATAATTTCCTGCAGACCTTCAGACTGCCAGGCCAAACTGAGCAGATCCATTCCTCTGCTATGATGTCTCTTCATTTCCCAAGCCTCCTGCAGCAGAGGCACACTTTCAAACTTCAGTCATCTAACACAGGCACCCAGGTCTACTGTGTATTCGCTAGGGAACAATTCAGAGTGCATAAGCAAGGAATGTCTGTCTTTCCCTTGGGTAAACAAAGCTCTTTAGCATGGTCACAGATATACTGGGTCGGACCAAAGAGTCAGCTAAACTACCACTGTGTCTTTGACATAGCCAACAGCAGATGTTTAGGGAAGAGCCGAAGAGCAGGACATTCATACCTAAATCTTCTTTGTTTACTTTTCCACCCACCATTGTTACGTATGCATCACCCAGACTTCCTGATGTGTCTGTGGTTTGTACAAATTTAGAGACCCCACTAATTTGCTAGTTTCTCTTTGAACCCAGGTAAGTATTTAGTGTCTACAGTATCTAAGGCCAGGATTTATAAAGTTTGCATGAGTGCTTTCATGGGAGATCATTGTGAAACTGCAGGAATCTGTGGGACCAAACATGAGAGACATGAATGAACTTGGAAACCAGAGCTCAGTGCAAGCAGAGCAAGATTTGTTTAGCTCTTTTCCTGCTCCTGGGATGCACTCACATCCTTTTGCTGCATGACAGGCATGCTGACAGCAACATGGAAACATCCCTGAAGTAGATGCCTACACTGGAGTCCCAAGCTGATTAAGTTCATAGATCAGATGCCACCTACAGCCTATGAAGTTTTTTGACGTGGCCAGCTTAAGGATATTTCTCTTCATGGTTATCATCAACAGACAGGACTGTCAGGAATCCAGCCTAAGCAGGACTGGCTTCCGAGCTGCACACAGTCTAAGTGATGAAGAGGTTGGGCTGGAGCTGTCATTTAATCACTAACAGCCTACTGCAGCCTACTGAGCAATTTGGCAGCACTTCACAGATTATACTCTTTTTCTCCTTAGAATTGTAAATACTTACGTGGAAAAATTTCTCAAATGTGAACATTAATAAGATCAATTTGAGGTCACATCTGACCAATGATCACTTTTTATCAATTCCTTGCGTTGCACAACAAATCTGAACTCAGCTTGCCACGAATTGTCAGCAGCAAATTCAGTTGGTTGCAGCACCTTGTGCTGTGACTGAGGTCATTATATTATGCATGGACTCAGCATGAAGGGGACTCATGTTATCTGCTGCAAAATCATTTTTCACAGATACAGTAAAATGAGTTTGTGGAAAATATGATACCCAATTACAGGTTACAGAAAAGCTTTAGTAACCCTTTGAACCTTGTCAGGATAAGCATTCACTCTAGTTACTCTAGTTTTTAAAAAGTGCCACTCCTCATAATAATATGTTTCTAGTTATGCTTCTGTTAAAAAAACATTATTCAGTAATGGATTTTGAAGATCTTTAAGGTGGTACACTCTGAGGCTACTAAAATATTTGCAGTTGAAGGAGGGCTTCTGCGGGTTGTGAAAAGGCAAGCAGTCAAGAAGAAACAGCATTTGGATGCATAAGAACATAACATGGACGAGCTGGAGATTGGACTATCTTAAGCCATGGGCAGGGTAGGCAGCTGCTATGGGTGGCAGACTGCTGGGATTTTGCCGATGCTGACAAATTTTGACTCTGCCAACGTCTCCCGTGACAGAGCCATTGGTAGACAGGCTGGCTTCTCCTGCTGAGGAAAAGGTTGGACTCTGGGCTGTGGAAACAGCACAGCAACTCTTGGCAGAGTCTCCCTGCCAAGCCATGGTGTTTTATATCTCTAGCTCCAAGGTAGCAGCAGCCAAGCCAGGCTCTTTCCCTGAGTTCTTGCCCTCCTTCACAGAATGACAGACTGGTTGAGGTTGGAAGGGGCCTGTGGATGTCATCTGGTCCAACCCCCTTGCTCAAGCAGGGCCACCTAGAGCCAGTTATCCAGGACTGTGTCCAGATACCTTTTGAATATCCCCAAGGAGGGTGACCCTACAACCTCCCTGGGCATCCTATTCCAGAGCTTGGTCACCCTCACAGTAAAAAAAGTGTTTTAGGATGTTCAGACAGAACTTCCTGTGCTTCAGTTTGTGCCCATTGCTTCTCCTCTTCCACACCATAGGTTGTCCAGGCCTGGTCTGGTCTTGGCCCTTCAATTGTAAGGTAGCTAATTCAAGGGTGTCTGTATGGCCCTGATCTAACTTGGTAGCCCATGGCC
The DNA here is from genome assembly GCF_949628215.1 of Phalacrocorax aristotelis. NCBI lineage: Eukaryota > Metazoa > Chordata > Aves > Suliformes > Phalacrocoracidae > Phalacrocorax > Phalacrocorax aristotelis. Next base: position 77,108,544 of record NC_134278.1, on the reverse strand, counting down.
AGAAGATAGCTCCAGCCTTTCAATTGCTTCAAGATTTTGGATTTGAACTGTGTAATTAAAAAAAAAATTAAATATGGTGTGTACAGATTCAGGTGAATATAAACAGATCCAGACAAATATCATTGTCTTCTTTCTTCATCTAGTTAGCTTGTTTCTGAGAAAACTCCTCCAGAACATAAAGGGCAAGCAAAAGCCATTTGACTTATATTCAGTTTATTAATTAAGTTGGTTTTACCCTATTTTTCAAGCCCTTGTTTATATCTGATTAGCTAATGTCACCCAAGAGCCAGACCATTTGTTTAACACTAACTGCTTCCGAAACATTTCTGTTAGTATCCTCTAGAAGAACTAATGTCAGTTCTATAATGAAACAAAAGGTTATTATCATTCACAGAGCTGTGTAACTACATTTAATGCTAGGCTCGATACTTGCTCTGTAGCTTATGGAAATGAAATTTCCTTTTTTTTCTACAATGGCTTAAAGAAAAACTCAGCTCTAATAATGTTCAAATATGTAGAAACACAGATGGGGCTTTCTTACTCTTGCATTTACAAACTCCATTAAAAGATCGAAAAGATTTGTTTAGACTTGATCGCTGTCCCATAAATTCCAAGGAGCAAAAATAAGCAAATAATTCACAGTAATTAACTGATATTTTATAATACTAGTGCACATAATAAACTATGTACACCAGAAAGGTGTGATTTGCTCCTTAAATTTGCTTGTAGGAAGTGCTACACATTCTCCAGATATTTAAGAAGTAATTCAGAAAGCTGTACATGAGAAACAGAAAAAGAGCTTGTACTTTTTTTACATCAGACTCACTGAACTGTGGGCCCAGTGCTCTTTCCTTTTCTAACCTATCTTCATGTGCTCTCAACTGATTTGCTTAAGACTTGAGACAAGAGTAAAGCCCTGTGTATCTGGACAGGACCTCAAGGAAGGGACCACATGGGCACACCGCACAAGGAGAAAACCAACAATAACATCTTGATTTGCTATCCTGGTCTCTGGCCAACATCATCTCTGCCCTGCCATGGATGCAAGGCTGCACCTTCTCTTTGCAGGGTAGAGTCCCTTTTCTCCTTGCAGGGTTGTGTGTGGAGGTTGGGCCAACACTCCCAGTTGTGCTGCCTTCCCAGACAGACCTGTAACACCAGCAGCACAAACAGTTCATGCGGGTAGGGCACCCTGCCTGTGGGGAAATAGCCCACCAGAAGAAACACATTTTTGTAACAGTCCCATCCAACGAGGAAGCCAGCACTTGGCCCAGTCAAGGCACTTAAGATTCACAGATGTATCTAAAGGTAGCTTTCATTGACTAAAGGAGGAATACTGACCATTTTCTGCCTATAAATTTAGATAACAAGTTCAAACTCCCCAGTGCATTTTAGCAGATACTATAGGCAAGTTTGATGGGATCTCAGCTAATTAATTGAGATTTAGAGTTTTTCGAACACAGGGGTGGACATTCAACCTTATTCCCCCCCAATTAGAATAGCTGTAGTGAAGAAAAGCATAATAACCTCAGAATTAATTGGATTTTCCAACAGGCTGACAAGCTGTCCAACACATATTCATACAGTCCACTCTGCTTTTACAAGCTAAAGCCACAGTCTGCAATTTATTGCTGCTCCTTGAGGTTGAAATTAGAAAGAGTATTAATGTTGGAAGGAAAATATATTAGCAGAAACACTTGCTGGAGCTGAGAGGTTTGCCGTTTGGCTGAGATCAATAACCAGAAAGCCCAAGGCTGATCTTTATCAGAATATGGGATGAATGCCTAGGAGAATGGATAATAAGTGCTGTCCAGAGATTTCATTCCCTTCGTACAACCATGTGAAAAATGTAGCCACTGGGTCCCACAAAATTATAGGCTTCATTTAGATAAAAACTTCAGTTTGCTTTTATTTAACTAGCAATAAAAATTTTGAAGTACTAAAAGCTGGAAACTGCTGCTGTAACTTTCAGCTGCGGGCATAACATGACTTGTCCTCACTGAATGAGATAGTTGTTGCAGGGACTTTGTTTCCTGAGGTGTTTGTACAGCACCTAACACCCACTGCTTCCCAAGTTTGACAGAGGACAGTAGCTGCTTCTCTGGTGCACCAGTTAAATAACCATAATTCACAGTGGTATCTGGCATCTTAAGACTCTGCGAGTATCTCATTGGAGCAACACGCAAAGGTCATGCATCCACAGCCATGTGGATTCTTCAGTATTAGTCCTGGATTTTGATTCCCTTGCAAACAGGCTGAAGGACAGGGAATCACTGCCTACTGGCTTTCTTCTTGGGAGATCCTATAAGATGAGCTCAAGCAGTTGTTCCTCTTCCTTGAGGGTTGTGTCCTGCTGAGCTCAGAGCCATCAAACTCTCATATGCCAGGTGAAGTGGGATGTGTGTAACCTGTGACACCTCCAGAAGGCACGGGCAACTTCTCCAGTTAGGAGGTTCATGCCCACATGCAGTGTTAGACTTGCCATGCATTAATTTGGATGTGTCTGTACGAGCAGCCTAAGAAAACAGGTCCAGACTGAGTGGTGTCTGCATACATGTCTGAACAGAAGGACTTGGACTTGGCTTTCTGATGCTGAACACACTACAGCTACCCATGTTTCTGTCAACTAGAGAATGGCTTTTCATAATACACTCTTTATTACATATGTGTGTCTCACTCTGAAATGGCAAGCAAGGCAGAGAAGATCCACCTGAGAGATCTGCATTATTTATGACCTTCTTTAAAATTGAAGGGGCTTGCTAGACATGCACATTCAGTAACAGGCCATTGAAGCCAACAGTTTCTCCTTCAGTCATCCCAAAGTGCTGGAGTCTGTATACCTTTCTGCTGTACAGACTTTGCCCCAGCTTCTAACAAATAACTGAGAGCAACTGTAAATGCATTGGGCAAATGAAGTGGAGAGGCATTCTTTACATGGTGAGACAACCTTGCAGAGGGCGTTCAGATACCATACTCAATTCATTACCTATTATTTGTTTATGCTTTGTCATGTAATGTATCCAGAGAGAAAAAATAGATAATGTTTTAGTAGTTCAAATTAAATAAAGAATATTCATACAGCCTGGCTACCCATGCTCTTGGAGCATTCAGATAGTGAGCCAAAATTAGCAAGTGACAAAATGAGTAATATGGGACAGCTCAGAGGATTAGGTAACATCCTCAGAGGAGTGGGCCACTCAGGATTCAAAGTGATGTACAAGTACTTGATACTGTTTGTGCAGACTGTGAATGAGGATGATGTGCAATTCACAGTGGGCATACGGGAGTGGGGGGAAAAAACCCCAAACCACACCTGATTTAAGCATGTAAGCAGATCTGTTAACTGTGTTTGCAGAGGGCAGGCCTGATAATCTTCTTGTGACCACAGAGAACAAGTCCTCTTTTTGGAAACATAGTTAGGTACTAGCATGCACATTCCCCCCACAGTAACCCGACATAAAGGGGATCCCACGGAAGCGGTTTTGTGAGAGGATGATAAGATGATTACAGACCTTGTCCTGATCTGAATTGATGAGTTCATGGTGACTCAAGGCTGACACCTGATGACTGGCCACATTCATGGAAGTGCCCTGGAAATTTCTGTACAGCCTATGTGGATACAGTGCCCAGCATTGCTGCCTGCTGGTGTGCCTCTGGTGAGCTGCCGCAGCCAAGATGCAGGAGCAAAGTGTGCCTTTACAGTCCATAAATCAGGGTCACCACACATGATCTCTCCCAGTCAGCACTCAGGCCCGCAGAGGAGACAATAAGGCGGAAGTTACATTTTCTGTAACATATTAGGGGTCAAAACCTTCAAGCTAAGCAGCTCTAGCAAGCACCCAATTTAATTAAAAGGATCTATAGAGTGAAATAAAAAGAAATGGTGAAGAAAATCTACCCAAGTACAAACTCAGCTCGAGATTTAGGATTCAGAGTAAGAGATTATTTCAGCCCTCTCTCTTCAATCATTTGTGGTTTTGCCATTCAAAACCCAACATGAACTAAAAAAAAAAAAAACCACAAAAAACCAAAAAGCAAGACAGCTCCTTGAAAAAATCAGTCTTTATTTGAACCCTGAACAATTGTTTAAATTAATAATTCATTTGCACACCAACAGGTGGGTTGTGAGCTGACTGGTGCCTGAAGGAGCTGAGCCCCTGAAGAGCACTGCCAATTGTGATTGCTCCCAATTTTTTAGGATCCAACTTAATTCTGTTACCTTCTTGTACATCTAGGAAGTACAGACTTTCTAGTTTGTTCAGCATCTCAATAACAAGTTGTAATGATGTATGAAAGAACAATATCACTGCCTACAGAACAACTACTGAGTTAAAGGCAGTGATTCACAGACAGTGCTAGGTTGTGCTATTTCAATATTATTTCACTGAAACATTGTCAGTGGAGCCCAGCAAACGCAAACCTTAACAAACATGACAAAAATAGCAAGAAATGAAGGTCCTCCTGGAGAGAACACAGCTATAAGAGAAACTAATACATGCATTTGCTATGAAATAACTTTATTTTTATTTCAATACAAATAAAAGGGGCACAGAAAATGCATTAGTAAGCTTCAAGTTATATTTCTTGTATATATAAGTGCTGGATTTTAGATCAAAGCTAATTGTTTCTTTTTTTTTTTTTAATACTTGAGTGCTTTTTAGTGGAAGTGCACTAACATTGATATTTTCTATAGCAGAGATGAGCCCTGTTAAGTGGATAACAAATGCTTTGCTCTGTATTAGAACCCTAAGTAGCAGCTAATTTACAGGCTTTCAGCAAAAGTAGGGCAAAAAACTGAAACAAAGTTAATTCTTTTTTTTTTTTTTTTTGCCACAGTGCAATTTTAATTTTGCTGCCCATCTGGGATTTTCCTCTGCTTTGAACCAGAGCTGTACAAATCAATGTGAACTTGTTAATTGTTCTGTCTACCTATACACATGCATAACAGAGGAAAAGGAACAGAGTGATCAGTGGTTAATTACATTACAATTACTCTTATGCATTATATTATTTGATCTTTTACAATGATACTTATCAGGGAATTCATGTGCACTTAGATAATAATTTTTCATGAAATACTGATCATTAACTGGAGCATATTCTGTAATTTTCTTATTTTAAGAATAACTTCCATTATTTCACATAATCTCTTATTAAACCCTGAAGTTTTAGGGAAATACTAATTTGCAACCTTATTTAGCTGGGGAGCATGGAGTATTACTTTTAGCTTTTAGTACATTAGAAGATGATCATTAAATTTTTTAGAAAATATAATGTCCTTCAACTAATATGAAGTCAGCATTTGATAGGTATTGAAGCCTACCAATATCAAAAGTTCCTGCTATCTCTAGGTCTTGATTTGTACTGTTATAAAAAATTCTCTTGAGACTGAAGGATATAAATGCCTATTCAGATGAGAAGGTATCAATGCCTATTGATAGTCATAGATGTGGTAATAACCTATTGATATAAACACCTTTAGAGAGGTGTCATGATCAGTAGACCTTGATGCCTATCTACCTTAAAAGGGCTCACTATCTATAGGTCTTGATTCCTACCAATATTGAAAAGTTTCCTTAGACCAAAGTGCTTCCATTCTTGTTGAGATTGAAAGGTATTGATGCCTATGAATATCAAAAAGCCTTGCTATCTATAGAACTCAGTGCTTACTCATGTCAAAAGCCGTCTCTAGATCAATAGGTATAGATGCCTGTTGCATCAATGACTAATGATACTGAAAAGTCTCACTGTTGAAATATGGTGGTGCTAAAAATATAAAAATCGGTCTCAAGACTGATGAGATTAGATACCAGTTGAGATAGAAAGTTATCTATGCCTACCACTATTGGCCAGTACCTATGGATATCAATGTCTATTAATAGGTGTCCAAACTGATAGGCATTGATGCCCACAGATATTGAAAGGTGTCACTACTGATAGATCATGATGTCCACTGACATCAAGAGACTGATAGATGTAGATGCCTATTGAGATGAAAAGGTATCAATGCATATCACTAGGTATTGATATCAATGCTTACAGATAGATCTTGAAATTGATAGACAATAGTACTTATAGATATCAAAAGGTCTCAATATCTATAGGTCTTGGCATCTACTGGTATCAAAACTTGTCCTGAGACCAATAGGTATAGTCACCTATTAGGATCAGAAGTTACCTATGCTTTCTGATCTACATCTATCCAGCGACAGCTATCGATATCTGTATCGGTATCTGTGCCTAAAAATGTATAGGCACTGACCCTTACTGATATCCAAAGGTCTTGCTATTGATAGGTCTCAATGTCTACCAATACCAAAAAAAGGCTCAAGACTAACAGGTATAGAAGCCTATCAAGTTTGAAAGGCATCAATGCCTACCAATAGGTATCAAAATTGTTGGGCATCACTGCCTATGAATTTCAGGTGTTGGGTCTCTACTGGTCTTGAATCTTACTGACATCAAAGGGTTTCTTGAGACCAATAGTACAGATGCCTTTCAAGACAGACAGGTATCAAATGCCTATCTGCAATAAAAGCAGACTAATTGAAATGTATAGGTTCTACTAAAATTAAATTATCTGTAAGTAAATGTGACTTGGTAACATCCTTTTTGAACTATCAGCTGGTGGTGATTTGAAGATTACTCAGAGGGGCAAATCCAGATATATTACATGTGTTTGTGTAGTTCCTGTAAGTAATACCAGCTTTGTGGGTTTTGCTAACTGCACTGAGAAGGCCAGACTTTTGAACAGCTATAATCTTCATAAATACAATAGCATTTTGAGGTGCCCAAAAACTTCTATGCATTTAGGTTGGATATTAGGAAAAAATTCTTCACCAAAAGGGTTGTCAAACATTGGAACAGGCTGCCCAGGGAAGTGGTTGAGTCTCCATCCCTGGAGGTATTTAAAAGAGGGGTAGATGTGGTGCTTGAGGATATAGTTTAGTGGTGTACTTGGCAGCGATAGATCAGCGGTTGGACTCGATGATCTTAAGGGTCTTTTCCAACCTTAACGATTCTATGATTCTATGATTGGAAAATGGCTTGAATTTATACATACTGCAGCCCAGTGTGAAATTGTCCACTCTACTTTGCCTGTTTGTTCCTGTTTAGAAATGTACAGGTATTAGTGCATCTCATTTCCCTTGGAGGGCTAAGTGCTGCCTTCTGTGTCTGGCTGTGCTGTTTCATTAGCTGCAATGGCTCTGGTATCCTAGGACTACTTTTGTTAGCACTGTATCATGCTGTGTGGTGCAACAGAGATGTACCTTTAAAGTCAGAATGGCAAATCTAAACAATTCTCCATTGCTTCCCTTATTTCCCTTACTTTTCTTCAACTCACCTCATCATGTACAAAACCAACAAATTTAAAATACATTTTAGTTAAATTAGTGTGCAAGCCATTGTAGCACTCTTGGTTTAGATAATTTTGCCTTTAGCTTGTCCTAAAAGTAATAAACGTCTTATGTAGTGTTTTGCACTGATTCAACTAAATTAATGTAAAGGCACTGGCAGTGGACATATAATTAAAAATCAGTTGAAGATAGATAGCATTATTGCATTGTGGCTCGAGTTCACCACCTCTATCCCTCAGCAAAGTGAGAATAGGTTATATGAGCAGTTTTCCTCTAGTGAATGCTGTCACTGACAGTATAAGGCAAACCGTTTGACTTTGCAGTGGAGTAGATGAGGAGTGCTCACAAAAGCAACACACTAAGTGCTGCCCTGGGAGCAGTAACATCTAGCAGAGACTTGGTAGCAGTCAGGTGAGACGAGGGCAGTGGTTACATATAAAAATCACACAACTGTTTCTACAACAAACCTCTAACCTGTTTCTGCTGCACTGCACTTTCTCACAGGCCATGAGCATGGAGGTGAATGGTTGCTGCAACTCAGCCGATAAGCAGTTACTCACTCACTACTCTACAGCAATTTATCATGGGCCTTGGGTTCCTGGCCACAAGTCTGAGGTGTTATTGTTGGTAAAAATACTTACTGAAGACTGATCTTTCCATGCTGGCCACCTTGAGGAAGGAGTGTAACTATTAACTGGTGTCTAATAGAGCACAGAAAAAAAAAATTTCCACAGACGTTTCATTCCCAGACATTTCTAGATACCCTGCTGGCTCCTGCTATCATTCCCCAGCACCCTCTGCTTTCTTCCTTGGCCCAAGCCCCTAGAATAAGTTACCATTCCTTTGGCAACGTGTGCCTGAGTACACATATGTACACTGTTCATAGTTCCCATGATATCACTGATATTTGGCCAGGGCCCTACATCTGTGCATGGTGCTCCAACTGCAGACTCTGGGAACTGCAGGGGAATAAGGGAAGGTAATTGAATCTTTAAAATAAACACACATAACAGATCATGGACTTGCAACCAAAATGTCAGCCATAAGAACAAAGAGACTAATTTTCAAAGGCAAGGATAACAGACAGATTTCTTTTAATGCTTCTAATTAGACATCATTTTCATGGGTCAGTCAAGAAAAATGTGAAAGAAGAAAACACTATCCCTCTGTAGTCAAAACATTAACACAGCCAGAAGAATGAGACAAGGAAGGATTAGAGGCTTTTTCAAAGTAAATCGCACCTGGGAAGATTGGGCTCTGAGATTGGGAAAAAACCTCATACAATACAACATATTTGAAAAAAGTTATCTTAAAAGAAGGACCATCCAATAACCATGGTTTAATTGTTCTCCACTACTAATGACACCAAAAAAGTTTGCAGGATAAACTGACGATTCAAGACAAAAGTAAAATAAAGCAAAAAAAGTATAGAACTAAAAAGTTATTTTTATTTATGTATGTCTGCTCTATGGAGTCAGCTTTTTCAGAAATAACATATAAATAACCCAGCAAACATTCTTGCTTTTAAAGCAAGTTTTGTTCTAGCATTTAAAGAAATTTGGGGAGATTTCCAATACATCCTTTAAATGATGGGAGTTCTGTTTTTCTGTTTCACCTTTTTTTCTGGACAAAATTATTCATTGATAAATACTGGTTTTGCTAGTTTATTCTTTATGTAAATCTTGGAGGAACATGCTTCAGTTGGTCACAAACTGCTTCCTTTTGGTTAAAGGCCCAGAGTGATAAGAATATTTTCTGAACCATAGAGGACTAAAAAAAATTAAATCAGAGCATTAATGCCTTATTCTCAATTCACAATGTGCCCAGGGAAGAAAATTGCCTCAGTTGAATGTCAATGGCAGAACTCCGTTGATCTCAACAGGCCAAGACTTCAGTCATGTTCTTTGCCATTTTTCTGATACGGAAGTTCAAATATCTGTATCTTTTGATACAAGACCAATCTCAGAACATCATACATTTGTGAATATCAAATAAGAAATGGTAACAGCTACATTTGTTAACTAAACAAGCATTTAGAAACAGAATCAACATTTTCAGACACTTTTCATAACACATGCCTTTCATTATTAGCTAAAAGCAGCTTTCTTCTATTGGTCTCAATATTTTTGTCTCCCGTGCACCAGGGCTGCAAACCCATACTGAGCCTTATCTCTCAAGTTTATTGTCTCAGATGTGGTCAAGCTCAGCAGTGACTGAACACTGTCACATTTGACAGCTGTTTGGGGTCTGTGTGAGACACCTGATGGGTTCAGTGCAGTCCTGGAGAGCTGCTGTCTATACTTAGAAAAGCATGACCAGAAATGACATTAAGTAACAAGTCTGGGAGTTTCCAGGCAGCCAAGGACTGAGTAAGCTGCAGATGATGGAATTACTCTGGCACCTCTGGGGTACCCCCTTCTGGCCAGAAATGTGGCTTATTGGTGAATCCAGTGTGAAATCTTGCATGAACTAACACAAACTAGTGAAGGATTTTATTCTCCAAGGATGCCAGCCCAGCACCTTTCATCTGCACTAGAAATATGAGTTGCACACAAAGAAACGGAGGAGAACAACTTTGCCTCATTGTCCCAGCAGTTTGTCTGGGCATTATTTCACTTTACAACATGGCCAGCGGGCATGAGCTCTGAACTCTCAGACCCAGGGTTAAATTAAGTGAAAATTTCATTTAGAAAGTAGCACATTAAACTAAGAAAATGCATTTGTAAACTTTCCCCTAAACTCTAAAGCAGTCTTCCTGGGGTCAACACAGTCTCAGCATAATGGATGGCTGCACAGCTGCCTGGCCAAAATTGCAAGTTCTCCTGCTTGCTTATGTGTGGAACAGGAGAAGAGCCACAAACCAATGTGAAAGCTGTTGACACCGTCTCTATAAATAAGCAGCTGACTTTTCCCAGTTTTCTTTGTTGTCTCAAACAACTGCTGAATGATTTTTCAAGTAAATTTCACACTATTCTTCAGACAACTCATTCAGCTCATTGGCTTTATTTATTTATTCCATGCTAACACAAGTGGCAAAGATGAACAACTCAAAATGTACAGTAAAACAAATATAAAAAATGAAATCTTAATGGAAAAAAAAAAAAAAGGAGGAAATTATTGTGTTTCCTTGATCCCACTGGCAAATCCAGAGGAAAATGGACAGTCCTGCCTTTGGATGACAGCTGAAAGAGGGATTCTTATTACAGAGCAAATTCTTCATTTCTGCAATGTGCTGTTCCTTTGCCTGGGCACACAGCTGAAGACATCGCTACCTGGAAAGTTCATCCAACATTCAACTTCTGTGATTCATCTAAATTTCATACTGTAATAACCCTCCCTAGATACACTAGTGTCACTAGATTAGAATATTTTACATATATATTTGTTATCTTGGGGAGAGAATTAGTATTTTCTGGTCGATGTAATTTACATGAATGTGAGATAACTTCCAGTGAGCAATATTCACACTGAATGTATCTGAAGCTAATAATAGCTATGAACTTTACTTATTTTTTATCTCCTAAAGGTAGATTATGCTTTCTATTAATAAGAATAAGGAAAGATCCACAGCCCTGGGATTGTGCTTAAACATAATACCCTTGAAAAATGTTACCCAGGTGCCAATTTACTTAGTCACTGTAAGCAGGTAGCTCAGCACTGATGGCGTAACATTGCAGTCTATCAAATCTCTGCTTCCTGTGCTGCATCCCTGTGGAGTGGTGACTGCTGGGAATCTTTCATTTACCCACTCCAAGGAAGAGGAGCCTATTGCTAAGTCTAACAAAATCTGATGCGGCTGTGACTAAGGCTTGCCATGCCCAGTGGACACAAAGATCACATCTTGCATCATGATGTCTAGATTATACTGTTAAAAGAATAATAATAATAATAAAAAAACAACACAAAAAAATAACCCCACACCAAACAAATCAAAAAACCAAACCCAAACTAACAATGTTGTTATAACAAGGAAAAGCCTGGATAAAACTCAAGACTCTTTTTTTCCTTCCCAGCATCTTCTTTTTTATTTTTTCCACTTCTTTCCTGCTGCCTGTGCTGTTCCTGAACTCCTCTCCTGGTTGCCTGTTTGTATCTTCTCCCAGTCTCGTCTTGGAGCTATCAATTGTACCGCTTCTGTTACTGAGGAGGCCAATGCTTTTCAGTCACTCAAACACCATGCCTCCTCATCATTGCACCTCAAGGCTGAGGCCCGCTCTGCCAGGCCAAGATGTGGAGTGCCTCTTCTGCATTTTATACTTAAACAGAACCCTGTCAGCTGCATCAACTTACATCTTTTCTGAGACACATTGAACTAAATGCTCCACTGGGGACACTTAGGACATGAAAATTATTCTGTCAGTCCCACAGGGCTCAGTTATTACAGCCAAATAATCATCACAGGCCAGTCAGCGGTCTTGGTCTGATTCCCCAGGGACTCCACTAATGGGCAGGGATCAAGGGATGCTCCCAGGGCCACCAGTGCAGAATCAAGACCCTCAGAGTTGCACTAAGGGGACAATAAAAGTGTTCAGCTGTGGACACAAATCCTGTGCAGGTACAGCCATTGTTTTTTACCTCTGGCTATGTAACAGGGTGGGGAGGGAGAGGAGGGGGTCACATGTTACTTTTAAGGGGTGTGTGAAACCCGGTCAAGGAAAGCTAAGCCTGTAACTTACCTATTGGAGATTTCTTAAAGGGATCGCAAATTTACAAAAGCACCAGTAATGCTGGATTGCATCTCTCTGGAATTCAAGCCCATTATTTTATTTATTTGTAATGGTTGTTCTGTTACAATGCTCTGTGACCAAAGGTAAGGGCGTCCAGATGTACCACTTATGGGGGTGATGCTTGTATTAGAGCCCCTGAGTATGTGATCAATTTTTTGTTGCTTTGAAGGCCTGTCTGCTATCTTTCCTTCCTATTTTTAGCCATTTTATTACTATCTTCCAAAGAGGGAAAAACCCACAAATTATCCAAGCACTTAGACATCTTTAGATGTTACAGTTCAATAGCAGTTTACTGCCATTTTGGTAAATTGTGCTCAGCAGTGAGCCACAATTAAATGAAATCTTCATTCTAAATGTCTCTAAGATAAGGGTGAAGATTTACTCTCTTCAGTATACTCTATATCTTTATTAAATGCAAATGTCATTACAACATAACAAGATCGGCTCCTCAAGCAGACTCTGAAAGATGGCTACATTTATTTTACTCTCTTCCTCAAATGACTATCAGAAATGCCTAGGGGAAGATTCTGTTCCTGGTAAATACTGGGCAAACTGGGGAGCTTTCTCCTTTTGCAGACCTACCCCATTCACTGGCACTTGGCTTGTAGGTGTGTGGGGGTGTGGGTGGGCAGAATAAAAAACACACAAACAAAAAACCAACCCAAACAATAAAACCTCACCAGAACTCTCCTCAGCCCACTGCTTGAAAAATTCACTTGCTTCAAGCTGTATCCATAAATGCAGTGAAGTACTCCATGCTTAAGCGTCCAGCTTATTTCTAATCCATCGGAGTCAGCACCACCATTTTAAAGAGATAGAGACACTCAGTAGGAAAGAGCTGATCCTCCACTTCATGGTAGCATGATCACTTTGACTGTGTTGGAGAAGCTGGGAGAAAAAGACCATGCAGGTGGTGCTTATCACTTTGCTGGCACTATCTTATGTGAGCAAGGAGTGTTGTAGAGGAAATCTACCCCAGCCTCTGCTCCCAGATTCTGTCTTTTGTGTGTCCATGTCTGGGCAGTACTTCAAGCATCAGCACACACTGGCTGACCTCCAGCTGAAGCTGGATGCTGCGCTTTCCTTCCTGCAGGGATATGCACCTCTCCAGGAGCCTGTCTTTAGCACCCCAATGAGAAGGAGAACCCAGTTGAGCACAGGGCTGACCAGAAATGCCTTTTTATCGTGAATGTCCACCACTGGGGCATGCAGGGGAGGGTAAAGTAAGAAGCATAGGCCTGAGATTTGCCTTTTCAACACAATTCTTAGTTCACAGCAGCTCAAAAGCTGCCTCTTCTTTTCCCTTGATGATTTCCTGAGCTGTATGATGTGCACAGGGCAGGGCAAAATGCAGATAGGCTCTGTAGTATTTCCCAATGTTTTTTTTCTGTGACCAGTATCTCTGCACAGCTTAAAAAAAAAATCCCACCAGCATTTCATTGATTCTATAGGAAAGTAACAAGTTAGGTAGCCAGTTTTACCAGAGCCCGAATACCCTCTGCAAAGTGCAAAGCACCTCCAAATACAGAGGGAAACCTCAGGATGAGAGACAATGACTGGTGTATTTAACACCTCCAAGGGTAGGGCCTGTCCTCACACACCTCCCATCATCGCTGTCATCCTCAGCAGGCATCACCATGGCAAGCTCAGTGCTTTGGAGGAGCTCAGGAGTTAGAGCTGAGTGAGAGAACACGGGCACTGGTGTTTCAACACTGCCAGTTTGATATAATTTAATTACAATTCTGATGAGCAACTGCTGAGCTGTGTGGTGTTCTGCAAACTAAAGAGCTCCTGACAAAAAGACATAATTTTCACACAAACCAGAAAAATGAAGAGTTGTCTTCCAGATAGCTCTAGCTGACTATAGGGAGCACCAAAGTGAGCAGCCTATTTATTATATTACATCTGACATTATGAGAGCCTGTGTAATGTAATTATCCATAAAAGTCCCAACAGTCTGCCAATTGTTCCTCACAGGTGTACTTGTTTTTAAGACAGCTTTCCTAGCAATCCATTACTTACAGCCTCCTGCTTGCCTTTACCTGTTCTCTAAACATTATTAGGAGGAGATCTTTTGGTATGAATAACTGAATGAAAAAATTTTGAAACCACACACAAGCTCCTGGCTTAAAAATGTAGATGTATTGTTATTTTTACTACTTTTTTTTTTTATTTATTTAACTATTTCTTTGGGTAGGACATTTGATGAATATATCTGCCTCATTGGTATGCTGGAATGGAAAATTTCTTTTGTGGGCTGTCGGCCTTACTGTGGTGCCAGGGAGCCATGGGGGCCTAGGGTTTTTCCACTAACCTCTGTAACTTTACAGAGGAGTACCAGGAGCTGTGCTTCTACAAAGAAAGAGAGATCTTGCCCCACAAGATTTGGCAGTATGCCCACGTAGGGTCCAAACTCTCTGATTTACAGAACAGGAGCATCACTCTTGGAAAATGAATACCAGGACAGAGGATTATGATCAGCAACAGGCCAACAGGCTGAGACAGTAAAGACTCAAAATGACCCCATTTAAACAGGCTTTGGATGGTAAGAATGTTTTGAAATTTATGAGTAGCATGTTGTTGATTTATGCTATTTTAAGACTGGTTTTTGCTCCTTTTTATGAATGCAGATTTTAATGAAGGCTACGAAAAATATAAAGAAATAAGGAGGAATTTTAACAAGAATACTGAATAGTGTATGCCATCTCATGTGTAAATATAAATATATATCAACTGTATTGCTGTGGATTTCCTATGGAAATTATTTGTGAGGTGTTGGCAAATTCTACTATGTCTATTATTTGTGTATAATATCTATAATATCCTGCCAAGGAAATATATCATAAACTCACTGAAGAAGGGATGGTTAACTGCTTTTTTAGACAGCTGTAATTAGCCTCTAAGCTTTAGGATATTAGAAGGTTGCCACAGTAATAAGGAAGGGGTCCTACTTGCATATATACAGTGAAACTGGTTACATACCTGGTGAAGTACATTTGCTTCATTTGGGCTTCTTCAGAAACATAAATTACAACTAGACCATGGAATATTTGCTTGTTTGAATTATATTATATTCCATAATCTACACCATTTTATAACACTGACGGTAACTGAAAAGGTTTTCCACAGACTGATTTCCAGGATCTGTAGTCTTAATTCAGCTCTCCTGCTTAAGAAATTAATAGAAAAACATTGATTTGTAATCCTATCCTGTCTATGACTGAGAGATGCCTTCCTTGAAATGGATGTTCTGCCACACTGCTTGAGCTGAGGTGGCTTTATCCTGTGACTGTTGACTGACGCCAACTGAAATGTCTCAGCCATGTTGACTGACCCATACTGATGCTATGTATAGGTCCTTTTGAAAGGAGGTAGGTTTATGTTGTATATCAGGGAAACCCTTTGTTCTGCATTCATAAAGAGATTTGAATAAGACTTAGGAGCCCAACACAGAGTAGTGTGTGGCTCAGTCTAAATGCAAAATCCTTAAAACCTCAGCTAAGCTGACTAGAGGAATCATGGAAGGTTTCTCGAATCTTTACAACAAAGTTACACTAGCCCCAATATACAGTTATGAGCTTGTTTGCCTTAGTTTTGTCAGGTTATGCAGTGGTGCATGCATACGTGCAGGCAGGCAGAGGCCTGCCTCTATCACTCTTGTGTGCATGGCCCAAGTCAGGAAACACACAAAAATGAAAGTACACCTAGCTCAGGATGTGCTGGTGGTTAGAGCAATTTTATGAGAAGGGCACCACTGTTACCTCCTCCACCTCATTTCTGGCTTTCCTTGGTACAAGTCCTGCTCCCCCCTCAGTATGCTGCCTTTTGTGGATCTAATTCTTAGACAACAGACTCTTTATGCCTCATAAGAAGCCTATCGAGGGAGTTTTGATTGAGGTCACTGAGGCTTAGAGTGGCCTTTATGAGGTCTACTGGGTATACATTATGTGCTCATAGTTGTCCACCTGTGCCACATTCTAAACTGGATGAACTTTCCAAATATATAGTCTTTGGTACACACTGAGTTAAACAGGGGGCAGTAGTCGATCTCCTTTGAATCCATGCTCTGCTTTCCAGTTATGTTTCTTCCTATTAAAGGTAGATATATAAAGAGAGGAAACAAATGCTTTTTGCTGCACATAGTGTCATACCTTTGTAAACACCCCCTGTTGTGGTTTCATGCTGTAGGATGACACTAGGTACGATTACATTCTGAAAACAGTATTGGCACCAGCAAAGGCCCCATTTTGGCTGAAAAGCAAACACAGCAAAACAGAAAGATATCAAGGGACAAAATCTCCCAGCAGCAACTATGGAACCTAAAGCATACTGCTATCTCACAACATATATGCTTCTCTTGGGCTGTTGTGTGCTAATCCTTATAAGTATTCTATAAATGGAATTATAGCGAAACATGAGCAAATCTTAAGAATAGGTCAACTGGTTCAGAATCTCATTATATTTATTTAACTAGATTTCAATCTTATTCAAACTCCATGCCAAAAAGCACCCAATCCAAGGCTTCAGGCAGCCTTGAAAAACACTTAAAAACACAAGAACATGGAAGATACAAAGCAAAAATTGATCTGAATGGCAACATTTCATCCATCTATTTTATCCCCAAGCATTTCAGAGGCAGTTATGTCTAGTACATAGGAAACAATAAACGAACTTACGAATAGGGCTCAACTCAGCCACTTGTCAGCTGCCTTGCCCTAGCCAAATGACTCAATGGTTTTTCCTGTCCCACCCTTTGCCAGCCTCACCAACACAGGCTGACAACCTTCTGGGGCTGGAACTGTCTATTTTCATGTACCTGCCTGCTATCCATAGGTTCTTTCCTAGATGAGTCTCAACCCTTAGTTCCTGTAAGACCTCTTGTTTCTCATGGCTATGGAAAAGAGCCAATACAAGAGCAGAGGAAACATGAGATCAAACAGGCATCCAGCAGAGTTACAGGAAGGATAGAAGCTAAGGCCAGAAACCCACAGATTTATATGAAAAAAATCTTTTCTATTTCTCTGTGACTTATTATGTACAGAACAAGACCATAGAGAACAGGATTTCCAGGAAGAGAAAAGAAAACAGGAATGGCCGTGCTAGCAGACACACTGGTGATGGTTAGCAGCTGAAGAGATGAGATAGTTGACAGGGAGAAAGAAATTAGCATGTAAGGAGAAACCTATTTGCAGTAATCCACCTAGTTTGGGAGATTATGAATCTGACTTCTTTTAAAGATCTACTGTTTTGAGCAACCCCTATGTCTTATTTCACTAGGCTTTCTATTTTCCAGGGTCTGTCAGGGGATGTGTGTTTGTTCACTTGCTTTGCATTTGAGAAATTCCCCAAGTTAAAAGTCCCCAAAGTTTATAATTGACTACAACAGAGCTCACACACTTGAAGATGGATGAAGCTGAAAGAAGAGATATAACCACAGAGAGAAAAGTATTGTACTGAAGGCTGTTAACAGGGAAATACACTGTCACTGTGAATATCTGCCTGTATAACAGCAATGTTCAGCAATGGATCCATATCTGGTGTCCCCCTAGGCTTTGCAAGTAAGCTGTCTGAAAAGCCGACTTGAAGGAGAAGCTCTATCTTCTCCTGCCAAGGCCAGGAGATGCTGTTATAATATCTAGTATTCTTGCTGGAATATTTATGAGGAGTTTGGGAAGATTGATTTGGCCACTGAGGATAGATATGTGAGCATCTGCTATAATGGCAGTAAAAAGAATTAGACTCATCAGGAATAGTGATTCATAATGGTAGTAGCTGTGTTTGCTCTTTGAATATAAAGGATCTACTAGGCCCTTAAATCTAAGAATAACTTCCACTTCTACATGTAAGAAAAGCCTCCCTTTCTTCCACAGCAAGAATCACAGTCAGGAAAGGGCCCAAACATGTGTGTGCCCCACATACAATAGTGAGTGGATGATCATTAATTGAAGTATCTCCTTTGCTGATCACCTCATACAAACAAAAGGGCATGCCAACATGTTTGCAAAGACACTTGAGAAACTGTTAGTGTCTGAAACAGCATAGATTAAGAAACCTGATGTGCAGATCAAGCAAAAAGTAAGCACTCACTACTCAGTCGACACCATTTGCTGCAAAACTGACCCTAACTGGACTTTGGGCTCATGGGGAATGAGGAGAAATGAAGTAGGCAAGGAGGATGTCTTCCCTCCTCCACCTGAGACCCAGGGAGGTGAAGCCTGAACTTGGTTCCCTTTTATATAACCCATTATGGAAAAATCAATGCTTTTCATTAACTGTCTTTCCATCCTTTCTGAAATATGCCCATATAGTAATCCTAACATCCTAAGCAAGGATCACTGACAGTTGCGATGAAGTCACCCCCCTCCACCTCTGTCCTTCAGGTGAACCAGCAACACAAGCATTTTTTTAGCCAGGATTCTTCATACCTTCAGTTAACAGACCTTCACGTTTTCCAGGAATAAGGAGTCCTAAGGAAAGGTACTATAGATCTTCATAGAACTAAAAACCAACATTTTATTCTTAAAATTAGAACTTAAATTGCTATTTAAAATGCTGAACCATAGATCTAATTCTCCATAAAATTCTGCTGAAGAGCTTGAATAAAACTGTGGAAAAGATTTCCTGTTTAACTGCAGAGAAACTTGCCATAAATGGGTGCAATGGAGTACATTTGGCTCTCTGGAGACAGTTAATTGAGCCCTCCCTCCTCTTTTAGCCTGCATATTGTCTGGTTGAGCCCACACATGCAGCTGAAAGAACAGCTCCTGGAGTACCATCCTACTCTGAAAATGAATCTTTGCATGGTCATGTGTTCTGTTATAGCCATAGCAGCTTGTGACAAGTGTTGTATATGGGGTGTTTAAGAATATGGCTGCAAAAGATTAGCAGCAAGCAGGAGATTGCTTAGCATGAGATAGACGTGGGAAACAAATTAAAATGAAAGAGTCTTCAAAGACCATTGAAAAACCTTCTCCTTCTAAGGAAACTCTGCCCACATTAGCAGCTTAAAAAACCCCCATGCTTATTTTGGTCAACAGCCTTCCTCTGTTGTGTAGTAGTTTCCTTCTCAAGTAGTCAGGTGCTGCCTGCAGAGCACAGTCCTACTCACCAGGAGCAAAGCTGACAAAATCTGCCTCTCAGCTTGGCATGTTCAGCAGATTGCAGAGTTTATACTGTATATTTGGTGAGTCAAGCATCCATGCTGCCAAACCTCTATGTGTAAATGCAGCCTACCCACACTGGCACAGTATAGCAGAAGAGATTCCCAGACTTATTTATTGGAAAAGCATGTTTATTAAACAACTGAGCTGCAAAATACAACAGCCTTTTTCTTTTCTCTCCTTTTCCCCCATGGTCTCCTAGGATCTCTCTGGCACCAAAAATTCCACTGCAATTACAGCCAACAACTGTAACTCAGCCTGAAGTCCAGATATAGACTTCACACACACCCCAGAGCAATCACTCATAATTTCAGGGGTTTAAGGAATTTCAAGAATTGACTGCAAAAGGCTAAATCTTATAGAAGTATTGCTTGTTCACCATCTGAGACATAGGGACTGTACTCTCTATTTTAATGCTCATAAAACATGTACAAGGGCTGAGGCATTTTTGACACATAAATCTCAGGTGCTGAAAGTTCACTCTTGTTCTGCTGCCTCTTACAGTTATTTTAGGCAAAGTGCCACTCCCAATGTTTCTAGAACTGTAATGGCACACTTTCCCCTCAAAAGCCCATAGGATTCCTATTACACAAACTTGGGAAGTTAAACTCCTTTTGTTGCTTCTTGATCCTTTTCTTAAAGATCAGGTGCCACATTTCTTGCCAGTCAGTCAAGAAATTATATTTAAAAAAATGTTTCAGAGATAGGAGCACAACATGTCCTAGGCAAGTAGATGATGTCCATTAATCTTGTGCTCCTGTGAATCCTTACTTTAGAACAAGAGTCAGTGTGTAGTCCTGGTGTATATTCAGTATGAGCTAAATTGTCACATGCACTGAAAAGGGTGCACTGTGTGATCATGCGCCCCATCTGCAGATCGTGAAACAGGTAGTCTGATTCCTGGCTCCCATCTACTCCTGGGTGAGAAACAGCTGAGGAGATTTGCTCTGCCTGGTGGAGGTCACTTGCAGCCCTGTACCACACCTGTTCTGAGAGACCAGGCTGAACATCTGCCAAACCCCAACACTTCTCTGCTCATAAGAAGCTATGTGAAAATACATGAGGAAGATTACTTCCCTCTCCTATTGTCATAGGCAAGAAGGTGTTTAACATAAAACAGTGAAGAAATACAGATCTGGCCTTTTTATTTACTAGCAGTTACAGAGCATGAGCCAGAACGATCCCTGGTGCAAGTCCATTGACTTCAGCAGACTTTGCCAGAGGTCATGCTGTGCCATTAGGAGTTGAAAAAAGACAAGATACGCAGTCCTGTTTCTCTCCAGCCCATAAAAACAGTATGAAAGGTTTTCTTTTTTGCCTTCATTTTATCCAAGATCTACCAGGAATATTGAGTTCTATCTTTGTTTTCACTGAAGGATTGGTGATGTGGAAAAAGCACTTTCTTTCATTGCAGGGCGCTTAATCTAGAATAGAAAGTGGGTGCTACCCAGTTAGTTTCCATATATTTTAATTCAGTGGGTGCTAACCAAAGAAAACCCAGCATGTTTAGGATGTTTCAAAAAAAACCCCTTTCGCATTTGCTTAGATTTAGTCTTCATGGCACAATTTATTCAAGTACTTGTACCATACTCAGCACTGTTATACCTGAGCTTCTTCCAGAAGTGCATCGAACAACATTTCCACATCCTGTTTGGGATTTTTGTCTTTTTCAGGGCAGGTGTATGTAGAAGAATGTCTTATTTGCTCCGTTATTTGTTTTAAAAATATATCTCTGTATGAGAGAAAGGGAGGCAAAAGATGAACATTTTGCACTAGGTAAATGAGTGCAGATTCAGATGTGGTGGACTAAATGAGCACAGCCCTGGAGCCATTCCTTCAGTACTGTCTAAGAAAGGACTGTCTGCTGGATGCTTCTTACTCCTTGAATAGACAGCCTGAGAGAAGAAAGGTACTGCAGTCTCCCTCCTTCTTCTTCCAAACTAGCACTAGTTAACAAAGACCTGTTACACTCTATACATCAAATCCAGAGATATACCAACCACGACAGCATGACATTGCCATAGGTGATGTTTTCTGGTCCTTTCAAGCATGGAGTAAGAAGTCATTTAGAAATACTCTTCCAAACACATTTTACAGAAGTTATATATTAATGAACTTTTTGTGTTGTTTCAGTCCCTTCAGCTTCTCCCACCTACAGCCCAAAGTACCATCAAGAGCATTTTCTGGTCGCTTAGCGCTTAGTGACCCTCCCAAGTCACACAGTAGGCTGGGAATTTTAATCTGGTAAAATAGCACAGTTTATGTAATGGTTGCCTGTCTCATGTGTACCATGTAAACTATATCCTTGCAGAAGCAAACAACCAAATAACAAATGACAAAACATAATGCAACCCCACTGACGATCAAGCTGAAATCTGAATTAGGTGGCATGGTGTGTGTCTACTGACATCTACATCAGAGTGGTAATGGGGAGGAAAGACTGTCTGTGGTTTAAATTCCTGAGGCTAAATGCAATGCAAATACACCCTGAAGTCAACAGACCTTCACGTGTTATACATCTGTGCTGAATTTGATTCCTGATTTTCCATTTTCTAGATTTCACAGAGGCAGATGGTGGAAGAGAGCTCACAGGAAGCAGCATGTTCTCATCCCCTCCACCTCCCAAGGGGAATGCCCTTATGTCTCTCAGATGTGAACTGTCTGGTTGATTAATAAGCAGTGTTGTTGGACTCAGGAGAAAGTTCAGGTTTGCTTCTTTTGCCTGCAGAGCAGGACTTTAGTAGGACAGAGATGTTAAACCAGGACTGTCAGAGATGTTTAGAGCCGGTGGTGAAAGTGGATGGAGGAATGGGGAAGAAAAGATGATGTTGCATCCCCTGAGGTGACAACCTGTTGCACATGGTGTGTTTGTCTGGCATGGCAGTGTGGATGCCAGACCCCGGATCTGAGGAGAGGTGCTCTGCCTCCTTGGCCCTCGCCACCTGCTAGGCTTACCGACGCAACGTGGCCTCTCCAGTTCATTCAAAACACCCCAGGATGCCTGGTGGAGAACCTGGCACAAAGTCTCGTTCTCTGAAAAGACTTCTTTCTTTCACTGGATAAGGAAATTCTTCTGCTTCTAAAGGAGACAAAAGAAGCCATTCATTTCAGAACTGGGGCTGTTTTCATGGCTTCCAGCGAACACACTGCGCTTCAGTATTGCTGATAAATGTATTAAATGAGAGCACTTGCTTTTAGAGGGCAAATGGCTATTTTACCTAAACGGTACTTACATGAGTGTTAACCAAGAAAGATGTTCTGAAACAGTTCTACCATAATACCATTTTTCCTTCCTTACCCCAACCTGGCATTTATATACATAAAGTACATGAAAGCCAGTGCTGTGATTTGATTTATACTGCTACCATTATTTATCACTGACTTCCCCTTTGCTTTCACTTTACATAAACATCAGTGTTTGGGACACTTTAAGTTATAGATTTTAAACAGAAAAGTGGAGATTCACTGGCCATTTTATCTGATTCAAGGATAGTGGAGAACCAGAGAAATACCCCCAAGTAATATGCCCGCCTCAGAGGGAGATTTTAAAGAGTGATAACTTGGGTAGTTCTGTAGCAGGATCCACCCCTGCTTTTCCTACAGAGAAAGGAGAACCAAATGAGGTAGCTCTGGGACTGCAGGTAAAGCCTAGCAGTCCTTCCCACCCACAGCGGGGATGGGACCGACAGTCAGTTGTGGGAAAATCTCAACTGTGACAAGAGCTGGGGAGAAGGGATTAAAAGGCCTCTAGGATAAAAGCTAAGATGTCCTTGTAAGTAAAATGTAGAATTGGGCTTTTTGGGATATGTGTTAGCAATAGCAGGTTAAGAAAAACATGCATTTATTTAAATGGATTTTTACTGAGGCTGCTTGAAGCCTGCAGACGAAGATGCAAACCCCTGCAAACTGAGCCCAGTGGGACCACTCTAGAAAACGAGTGTGAAACCAACACAGGGTTTTCACAGGGCTGTAATTGCAAACTCTACTTCCACAAAGTCTTCACTCAGACCTGTCAGTATTTACAGGGCTATTTCTAGTAAACTGCCTGCAGACGTCAGTGTATGATAAATGCTACAAAATTAGAAAAATTAATTTCTTGGTTCTTTTTCATAATGCTGGAAAGGTATTTGAAAATGTAATAGTCGTATTAACTTGATATGCTTCAGAACATTAATGCAAGAGACTTCTTTTTAAAATAGATTCATAATATTTATAATAACCCTTATGCTATGCTACTTGTTGCCACCCACGTGAAGGAGATGCCATACAATGTTGACTGATATTATTTGCTTAGCTGTAGAAATTTTGGCATGGTATTGTGTAGAAAATGAGAGGAATCAGCTGTGTACTGCTGCTATGTTACCTCCTCCTGCAGTTTCAAATGGTTACAGCTCTTTAGTTTCAGCCCAGAGGTGACTTCGTTAGAGTAGGTGAATGCTTTCCTGAGTATTAGGATGTGTTTGTAACAGATTCCATAGAATTAAAGATACTGGATTAATTTCTAATGGGACATTCAGTATAGCTGGTTGGGGCACATCAGAGACAGCTTCATTTAACGTATACTACTTCATCGGGTAACCCTTTTGCCAAGCCTCAACTGCCAGCAACAAGAACCAGATTCTGCATCCACTTTTAACATCATCTTGAGATACCATCCAAAACCAGAAAGAAACCAAATCAAGCTGTCAGAACAGTTAGCAAGCAATATATTCCCTGCTCATAGGCACTGAATTAAACAGGCTTATTCAAACAGCACATTGTTTGGGAAAGAACAAAAAAAGAGAAGAGAAACAGAACAACATTGAGAAACCATGGAATCATAGAATGTCCTGTGTTGGAAGGGACCCACAAGGATCATCGAATCCGACTCCTGTCCCTGCATAGGACAACCCCAAAATTCACACCATGTGTCTGAGGGCACTGTCCAAGTGCTTCTTGAATACTATCAGGCTTGGTGCCATGACTGCCTCCTTGAGGAGCCTGTTCCAGTGCTCCACCACCCTCTGGGTGAAGAACCTTTTCCTAATATCCAACCTAAACCTCCTCTGGAACATCTCCCTGCCGTTCCCTCGGGTCCTATCACTGGTCGCTAGAGAGAAAAGATCAGCGCCTACCCCTCCTCCTCCTCTTGCAGACCACGATGAGGTCTCCCCTCAGTGTCTTCTTCTCCGGGCTGAATAAACCAAGTGACTTTAGCTGCTCCTTGTATGGTTTCCCCTCTAAACCCTTCATCAATATCTTGGCCCTCCTCTCTACACTCTTTGGTAGCTTTATATCCTTAATGTACTGTGGCACCCAAAATTGCACAAAGTACTCGAGGTGAGGCCTCACCAGCACAGAGTAGAGCAGGACAATCACCTCCCTTGACCAGCTGCAATGCAGTACTTGATGCACACCAGGACATGGTTGGTCCTCTTGGCTGCCAGGGCACACTCTTGGCTCATGGTTCAACTTGCTGTTGACCAAAACCCAGATCCCTCTCCACAGGGCTGCTTTTCAGCATCTCATTCCCCAGTCGGTATGTACATCCAGGGTTGCCATGCCTCAGCTGCAAAATCTGGCACTTGACCTTGTTAAACATCATATGGCTGGTCATTGCCCAGCTCTCTAATTTGTCTAGATCTCTCTGCAGGGCCTCTCTGCCCTCGAGAGTGTCAACAGCTCCTCCCAGTTTTGTGTCATCAGCAAACTCAATTAGTACTCCTTCAAGTCCTGCATCCAAGTCATTTATGAAGACATTAAAGAGTACTGGCCCTAAGATGGAACCCTGCAGAACCCCACTAATGACTGGACACCAGCCTGATGTAACCCCATTTACTATGACCCTTTGAGCCCAACCCATCAGCCAATTGCTCACCCATTGCATTATGTGATTATCCAGCTGTATGCTGGACATTTTGTCCAGGAGGCTACTGTGAGAGACAGTATTGAAAGCTTTACTGAAATCCAAAAAGATTACATAGACTGGCTTCCCTTGGTCATCTAGGTGGGTAACCTTGTCATAGAAAGAAATTAAGTTTGTTAAGCAGGACATTGCCCTCATGAAGAAAGCATTAAACATCTCTGTCTTGTCTATGTGCCTGTTTGTGAGGTGACCATGTTCATCAAGTAATATTATTGCTGGTCTGCCTTTTGCCATGAACATATTTTTTAAAAGCCCTTTATGTTGTGCCTCAGAGTAATGGCCAGCTTCAACTCTAATTGAGCTTTGGTCACATGAATTTCCTCCCTACAGTGGCAAACAGCATCTCTGTAGTCCTCCCATGTCACTTGACCTTGCTTCCACTGGCCATATACTTTTTTATTTGCCCTATTTCTAGAAGAAGATCCCTGCTTACTGAAGCCAGTCTTCTACCTTGCCTACTTGACTTCCTACATTTTGAAATTGCCTGCTCCGGTATTCTTAGGAGGTGGTTCTTAAAAAGTGACCAGCACTGATGGACCCCAGCACCTTCAAAAGCTTTTCCCCAGGGGACCTTACTAAGTAGTTCCCTGAGCAACCTCAGGGTTGAGTCGGGTGTCCTCATATCCAGAGTTGAGGTCCTCCTGGCAGTTTTCCTCTTGTTACCATAGATTTTAAATTTTACTGCTTTGTGGTCTCTGTTAATAAGCAACAATTCAAGAAAGGCACCTTTCCTGGTTGGTTCCCTTAGTACCTGTACCAAGAAGTTATCCAGATGGTTTAGAAATCTTTCTGACCTGTTTGTACCACCTGTGTGGTATGCCCAGTTGACATCTGGTGAGTTGAAGTCCCCCATAAGGACAAGGGCAGGTGACTTAGAGGCATCCCTTAGTTCCTTAAGAATAACTCATCAGTGTCATCATCCTGGATGGGTGGCCTATATTAGACTCCCCCAACAACATCCATTTTATTTGTCTGCCCCTTAATCCTTACCCAGAGGCTCTCAACTGTGCCATCACCAACTGCAAGCTCCATGTATTCCAGCTCCAACACTATGTGCAATGCCACCCCCCGCACCTCACCTGCCCTGCCTATCCCTCCTGAAGGGCCTGTAACCTTCCATCATGGCACACTAGTCTCACCCCACCAGGTTTCACTTATGCCAGTGATGTGCTATCTCTGGTACTGGCCGAGGCTTCTAACTCCTCTTGCTTGATCCTCATGCTGCACTCATTTGTGTAGAAACACTTCAAGTGTAGTTCATTGTGCTCATCACCACATGCAGCTGTCTGAAGAATCTCACTAGCATGCAGGTCCTTAAAGTTTGGCATGCCATCCCATTGCTTGTCTCTGACTAACCTGGTACTGTCCCTTTCCCCTTTCCAAACTAGTTTAAAGCTCAATCAATCAGCCCTGCTAGCTCCTGAGCAAAAACCCTTTCCCCTTATGAGAAAGGTTCATCTCATCGAATATCAGTAGATCTGGTGATGAACAGACCATCCCATGATCAAAACACACAAAGTTGGAGCCACGTGTTGATCAGCTGGGTCTGCCTGTTCCATTCAATATGTTTTTTCTGCTACTGAAAAGATCATAGAAAATAGTACCTGAGCACCTGATCCTTCAACCAACCACCCCAAGGCTCTGAAATCCCTTTTGATTGCCTTTGGAGTTCTCTTTGCTACTCCTCTGCCAACATGAAGAACCAATAGTGGGTGATAGTCTGAGGACCCTACCAGACCACAGAGTTTTCTAGTGTCATCTACCTATGATAGATTCCTTTGCTCTCTGTTCCACTCCCTCCTACCCAAAGTAGATTAATAATAATTCAGATTTTCCTTCTTTACACATGTTGTTGCTTATTGCCTTCCCCAACCAGACCCACCACTTGCTGACCTGTGTAGACATTGAACTGTTCAAATCTAGCTGCTGGGTAAGACCTTTTGAGGAAAATCACAGCTGACTGTGAAGGGGCCAACTCCTCTACCGATGGCCTTCTCTGCTGTGCTTTACACTTCTCATCAGGAATATAAAAACAAGCAGCCCATGAACACTGCACTTAAAGAAAGGAGCTCCCTTAAAAGTAGGGTCCTTCCTTGTTTCCCAAGTTTCTTTAGCCCAGTTCTTTGATCTGCAGCATTGGATCTGGGTGGCTGGTCACACTCTGTAACACTTCATTGCTTACAATGAAAATGTCATAAGAAATGTCTTAGGGCCCAGGGTTAACAGTATCTCTCAAAGATTTACTAAACTGTATGGGATCAAGACCCAAAACTAGTTCTAATCGTTGCTTTTAGTGTGTTGAGGAAGTTCTGAAATTCCCTGTGTCTAAATCTTCTCATACTCCATCTGGCAATGTTCACTGCTGAAGAAACAATCTCACTGATATGCACAGGATCTTCAGAATCACAATCCTCTCATAATCCTATTCATTGATACCAGTGCATGCATTAATATTTGTTGCAGAATATGATCTTTTGATCTGTATTAAACAGAGTTGTGTGGGGTCTTTTATAGGTAAGAACATGGTAGAAATGTTAATCTGATTGGCTAACTAAACTGTAATATTAAATATGCAATTTTATCATCTCTTTCCTGTGATATGTTGACTCCTCATATTCCTTGATATTTTTACAAAAAATATTTTTCTACAGTCTGTGCAGCTAGGCTGAAAACCATGGATATAGAGCTTGGCCACATATTCTCTCAGTATAAAACCAGCAATAAAATGTGTAGTGAAGACTGAGATGGACTATATATAACACATAGAGATGAAAACCATATCCTGCTGAAAACAAAGTTAGCTTTATCATTGATTTAATTTGAGGCAGGATATCAGTCAAGGTGTCTACATGCCTCAGGCCTTGCTCACAGGCACATGTCTTTATCTGTGCACTCCCCCTACACCTAATTCCCTTTCTTACCACAGTTTTCCCATCAGCAAAATCCAATATTTTGAGTACTGATGAGAGACCTGAGAGTCCGTCACTTCCAAAAAGCAAGCTCCAGGTCAAGGACAGTCTAATAACTGTTAGGGTTGACACAAGTTCCTGTTTCCAGTAGAAAATGCTAGCATCCAAATGCACTTGGAAGTCAGATCCCCAGTAGGATCATCATAACTTTATTAAAGGTGAATATGACTATGCTTATACCAGCAGCTCATCTGATTGTTCAGTAGAGTGTCATCTTGCAAGATTGCAGGAATGGGAGTGGAAGGAAGAGAAGTGTTTTCCAGTGATCCCTTAAGAAAGTAGAGAAAAAAAATCAGTATTAAAGGGACCATGGATGCCAATGTGTGATGTTGACTGTGGATGAAGGTTGCAGAACTTGTAACAACTTTTGCTGAGCACCCAGAGCAGTGGTAGGTTTCAAGGCCCATTTATTTGGACTGTAATCTAGACCGGATGAAAATTCTTGTTTTGCCAGCCAAAGATCTCAAAACTGGAGACCTGCCATATCTTAACTGACCTCATCGTACAATCATCTGGGCTACAACTGAACTGGGCAAGATGAGACTTGAAATGGGAACAAACTCCTTCCCAAAGAGGTCAGGTATGGTAGTAATGACTCTGGGGCAGGCAGGACTCGCTTTCTAGTACTTGGGTGTCCTCTCCCTGTGAACGGGCACTTTCAAAGAAAATTCCTTTCCTTGAGAAATTCCCAGACCTCTCTACTTATACATGCAAATGCCAAATATACCAGGAAGTACTGAGTCCTTTAAGATTCATTGTCTTCAACAGTTTTGATGATGTCTATGTGGAAGAGAGCTGGTAGAGAAAAGATTTACTCTGGCAAGGAAGTAAATAACACACAAAACAAGGAGGAAATATCTTGCTCTTAAAATGCTTTCTTTCTCTTTAAACCAGAAGAATATTCACCTAAAGATCAAGAATTTTAGAGTGTTTAGAATTTATTAGGTGTAAGGAAATAACCTTGGCAAAACTTGATTTTCTGTGTCAATACCTTGAGCAAGAGCAGATTCAGACAAATTTAACAGGAAGTACTGAAGGAGGGGGAAAGATTTAAGAAGGCTGGGATGCTGCTGTCTTGTAATGCTGAGCTAATTCAATAGCCCATCAAACATCCCGGCACAAGCATACATCTCTCTGTCACATAATCCAGACAGCAATCAGAAGCAAAACAAAATATTTCAATTAACATACCACTAATGGTAACATGAAGTCCTTGCCTTGTCTGGATTTACCCTTTAGCAAATTATATGCATAAATAAATAATGGCTGACATTCATAGACTTAATAAAACTAGTGGTGCTCTGTAGGGAGAAATGAGATCTTTCCTTTCACAGTATTTTCCTCCTCCACCTTTATCAACTCACTAACTCCATCATGTTTTCTCTATGACCCTCAAATTTAGTTCTATGTTGTTTTGATGCCAGTGTAGATAACAAATCTCATTCAAAACCACCTCTAGCACCTCAGCTTAGGTCTCACCTTTTCATGGCTGTTTTTGGGTATCATACCCATCTCCCACAGATGGCACGTCCTAGCCTTGTTCAGCCTTTAGTCCTGTCTAGACTATCCATGGACTATCCATGGTTTCTGGTAGTAGGAACAGCTCTTCTTCAGCCAAAATCTCCATCAAGCTCTTCCCCAGATCATATCCCAGATATATGTCTTCCCCCTGTAAGGCCTGTGCCTGATCCAGTCTTTTAAAGGGAGGGAGATGTGCCTCAGAGTACACCCTCCATGCTTCAAGATGTATTCAAAATGCCATCATCAGCAATATGCACAGCCAAGTGCTCTCTATAGTGTCAACCTATTTTTTCCATCAGACAAAGAGACATAACTGTCATATTCTAAAGACATGTCCCAAAAGGAATAATCCTAAACTCAAAGCACTCCCATGAGATCTGTGTAAGCAGAATTTGCTGATGCTCTTCTGTTATGTCCAAAGCTAGATATATAGATGGCCTGGCCTATTATTTCTCTTCCACTCTCCAGGGAACTCATCTTGCTCATCTTGATAAAGCCAACACTGAACCTTACTTCGACTGGGAGCCAGCACAATAGCAATTTCACCATCAACTGTGTAATTTTTCACAGTTTCCCACTTTTTTAATCTTTTTTTTTTTCTTTGCTAAGGAAAAAAATGACCTTGCATCTTATTCTCTTGGCTTTATTAAAGGAGGGGCAAAATCACATTTCTCTCTTGGTTATTTGGAGAAAACTCTTAAAATCGCAAACTAGACTGGTGCCCAAATGGTATCCATATTTAGGTGTTTTACCACCTGGGATTCATACGCCTGTGCACTTCAAGGTCTCAACAAGATCATGTGAAATATTGCCATTCTGACAACCAAGGAAAAGAAAAGGCTCAGTTATATACAAGGCCAACCAGTGAAAACATTTCATCTGCTCTTTGCCTTGGGGCTAGCAGTTTAAGTCTAATCTGCAAGCAACAGCTTCAGAGTGCTACAAGCACAGCCCATGTCATATATGCCACATAGCAGCATTTTCATGGGGGGAAGATCATGGGCCTCTCAACTCCTTAGTCAACTTCTAAAAGGCACTTGTCCAAGGGAGGAGGATCTCTCTCTCTCTCTTTCTCTCTCTCTCTTCTGACGGATTCTTATCACAGGTGAGATTTACAAAAACCCACAGCCTCTCTTTATGTGTCCGTGACTGGCTCCCTTCTAGCAACTTACTCTCAGTTCCTAACAGGACAGCCAGAATATCAGGCAGGCAATTAACAACCTTCTGCCTGCACCCCCACCCGCAGTGTATTTCAGTGTCTAGCAGCATAAGAGAACATAACTAATGACACTCACATGCAGAAGAACAGAGGGAGGTTGAAAACATAATGAGTTAATGTGGAATAATGTACTTATCCCTCCTTTTGAGGAAATGAGCAATAAGGGGCATGGTTAAAGCCTGGGTTTTGTACAATTACCTGTTACTCCACTCCATGTTTGTTTTAATTTAATTAAGTTCTTTCTATAAAATATTACTTTCAATTTCCAGTCCTCAGGAAAAAATGTTAAAATAAGCTAATTTTTGCTTCTGTCAATAGATTGTACACATATCCAAATGTTTCATCATTCTCTAAACCTTTATTTCTGAAGCAGTCATAACTCCTGAGCCTGAATGTGCTTGAAATCAGAGTTTTATAACAAATTTTTCTGCATTTCCTACCATGTGCTGATGATTCAATTCAATATGGGCAAAATGGTGAATAGATTCTCTCACAGGGATTAAAAGAAACCAGAACTGTTTGAAAGTAGGTATAGCTTTTTGTGGGTTTTCTTTTTTCTACACTGGCTTCCATTTGATTCCTAGTTTAAGAGCGTAGAGTCTCCAAAACTGTTTTATTGCTGCAGTTTGATGTGACAGATCACCCTCCAACTTACACTTGGTTGATCCCTTAATTCTTCAAGCAATTTCCAGTCTGCAGGTAGTAGTGCCCCCAATATCTGGATATAGTAGTCCTGGACAGTGGTTTTTCTGATGAATAGTGCATCTCGCTAAGTACTTTTCCAATCATCCATCGTAGCTGCTCAGGTCTGATAGCCATTTCTCACTCCAGGGAGGAGACAAGGACTTATCTGGCTACTGGCCCATAGACCATTACTGATGGACTGATTTGTGCAGAGGCTGCCCTACAGCTAAGCATGGCTCCTCGGAGCTTCTGCCTCCTGCCCAAGCTTTGCTTCTCAGTCCTTTCCATCCCTTAGCTAATCCCTCAAAAGGACAGTCAAACATTGAGCGATATCTGCTAAAGGTATATCACCCAGGTTGCCTGTGTAAGGTTTATAACTTAATCCCAATAGAATACGATTCAGAAATAGGTATTTAGTATTTATTTACTGTCATTGTCAGATGTTTCACAAAAAAAAAAACAACAAACAAACAAAAAAAAACATAGCAAGAAGATTATTTGGGGTTGGGATTTCCAAAGATGCAATTTCTTGCCATGATTTGGCTCCTGTTTAAATTCATAATAATATCCATCCTGAGCCTCAGAGGTAGAGAGTTCTTTATGGATAGATGAGGAATGTTTTTTAAAATATCATCCATCTTGTCAAAAATAAAGTTTTTATTACATTTAAAAGAACAAATGTAAATTATCATTGTGTTTTTCAATCTTTATGAAAGGAATTCTGAAATTAGTCTTGTGATTTCACACACAATTATAATTGTTAAGACTGTATTTCTTCAGGAATGAATTAAGCGTAATCATGTAACTATAAGCATGCATTGCACATAAAAGTAGAATACAGGATTGATGCAGTCTCAGTTGTGGTTGCTATGTAATTTTTCTTTTCATACTAATATTGAATTTTATGTATAAAAGAGAAACTGATTTCTAAAGGTTGAGAGAAAGTCTGAATTCAGAATTTCCTGTAGCTGGAGGGTCTGTTTATTTTGGGAAACTGCATTACATATTTTAACTAACATGATATTAAATATGATTTTGCCCTGGATGTAATCGAAGTTATCTTTGTCCATAACTAAATAATACATTTTTAATGGCTACTGTCCTTTTTAATTTACTATATGCATACATTTATGTATCTGTAAATCATATCAGATATGTAATAGCCTGGTAGAAAAAAGTGATGGTGGTATTTTAAATATTAAATTAAATTTTTTTTAGGAGGGCATTGTGACACAGAGCTGTTCTTATCTTGGATATGCATGTAGGAAACCATATAGGAACTAGGAATAATAATTGTCCTCTTCCTCACTACTTCCTCCAACATGCACCAAGTCTGCTGGTTCTAACTGGAAGAGCTTTATTGAAATGAATGGAGTCGCACCAGTGTCCCCTAGCAGGGGACCCACCTCTTAAAGCTTCTTTCCTCACAGAGTTCTTGGCACCAGATGTAATAGAGATATGATGTTTCCAGAAAGGGTGAGGTATCTCATGAACATCACTCAGAATAATGTCTAACAGAAATTAATGGAAGGTTTACCTGAAAAAGAATTCAGGAATCAGATGCTGGATTTTCAAGGGTAAAATTATACAGTAAGTTCTAAATCAGTGTGTTGCTGATATAGTGTTATCATCAAGGTCTCTGCAAGCTGTCTGTAGGAGAACATACTTTTCACTCTGGAGCCCACGAAGCATCATTGCCCCAGGGCTACCAGGAGGTATAAGTGACTGCACGGCACAGCTAAGAGACTGCAGCATGCTCTCCCACCAGCTGCAATAGTGTGACCATGGCTGACCTTGTAGCAGCACCTGAATGCTGTGCCCCCAAGGACTCACACTGTCCCCATCCCTGCAAACTGCCAAATGATGGCTGTGACTCCTTGTGGCCTCTTTCTTTCACCCTTAGATGCTGGATCCCGTGAAAAACGCATTTATGTTTTTTTCCAAGAGTTTTCATGCGGTCTTCACGGAGAAAATTTGGGAGTACAGTGGCTAGCTGCTGTGGCAGATGCCATCATCTGGGTGAATTCAGCTAAGATACAATAGATCAAAAGAGCCATGGAAACCAAGCTGCCCTAGTTAATGCAGTAGTAATCCTTCAGGGCTGCAGAGAAGCCTGTGTATAGAGGTGTTGCTCTCCACTGCTCTTACTGTCCTTTAGGTAAGTAAGAGATGGCAGTCTCCAAGACAGTCATCTTGGCATCTATGATGAGAGTGTAACTCTTTAACACACATACCCCTGGCAGCTCAAATGCTTTTTAGCTGGTGAAGTTCTCAGCATAATATTTTTGTAGTAGATGTGCTTCTGTATATGTGCACACATGCTTGTGCATATAAGACACTGAAACTTTAAGGCAAGACTACTGTATAAAACAAGAAAAATGTGAGGTGCTCATTACTTAGATAATATTAAAAAGTTACAAATATTCAATTGTTATACATTGAAAAACAGAAAAATTACCTTGAAAAGGTTGTTATAACGTTTTCCACCAAGAGCATGGGCAAACACAAGAAAACTCTAATGCCTTTTAGCATTTAAAAAAAATCTCTATGGAATCTTGTTGCAGTAAGCAATAAGTAACAGTTAATAACTTGTGCTGCTACTACACAGCACTATTAGGGCAGAATGGTAAAACAAGGTTTCAGAAAGTTTTATAAAGTACTGGTGGGGATAGACCCATTATTTACAAGGTAAGAGTCATTCCTGCACACACTGAAGAGTTTTCCCTTTCCATGAAGTACTGAATGCTCCCAGAGTCCCTGTGAAAGCTAGCACAAACTGGAGCTTCCATGCCACATTTTACACAGTGTAAATAAGTGTTTGTTATCATCCTGTTTGTTGGTTTTGTATACAAAAATAAAAGTTGGTTTTTTTTATGTAAATCTTGTCATTAACACCCAGCAAATACCGTAAACATGTTTACAACCAAATTCTAGATCTCACAAATGCAAGAGTGATGTTGATATTGCAATCCTCCACATACTCTGTACACTTATGGATAAACCAGTTGTTTGCCATGCAAGAGGAGCTGATGAGTCTATCAACTACCCAAACCTTTACTAAAGACAACTCACCAGTCTGGGGGAGGCACACAGGAGAAAAGCTCCCTCTTTCCCCCTTTACGCTCCCCCTTACCCAGTGTACATATCTGTGGAACTGTCTCTTGTCACTGGATTTGGAGAAGGACCTGTGGCTATTTACCTCTTCACAACAAACAGAAGGAAAATTTTGGCTTTTTATTTCTACCATCCTGGCCATGGGAGATCCCTGGCAGCAGAGAAGTGCCCATGTCACCCTCTCAGGGCTTGTCTTAGCAGAGGAACAGAGTGGTGCCCAGGGATCGTGCTGTGAGTGTGGCAGACCCCAAGTCTGACCAGGAGTTAGGCAGCCCTCTGCAGTGTCTCAGAATACCAAAAACCTCAAGAAGAGACATCTTTGTATTTCTGCTTCCTTCTCAACCTTGTTGTAAGCCAAGGAAAGCAGTAACCGAGAAGCAGGCTCACTGATGTCAGAAGCCCCTGTTACATCTACAAACATTAGTGAAGACTGACGCAAAGGGTGACTTTTTAATTTAATGTTGCAGACTACAAATTGAATTCTCAAACTTGAGCAATGTCAACCTGACTTGAGGCTTGACAGTTCTTAATAGCCTGGTTACGAATTAATAATTTTTATCTAGTTGAGTGCATAACATTTTGATAAATTGTCCATTTGCCTGTCTGCTTTATCCAGCAATGCCCTGGTTCCTCTCTAAATCTGAGGAAACTGTCCATAAGTTGACTGTGATAGAAAAAGCTCTTTAAAATCCCAGAGAACCCAATCCTTTTCACACACTCTATTAAAACAGGTGTTGCTGAGCCACTGAATAAAAATAACTTTGTGTGTATAGTTAGTTTCCTTATACTTTGTCTTTTTTCTTCGCTCTGTTTTCTCATGTCATTGCAGACTTGTAATTTTTGTATATAATTCAGTATCTTTAACTTACAAATATTTTTCACTGTTGTTCCTTGGCTCTTGTAGGGTATTTCTGTCAATCTCAGATGTCCTAGAATACCACCCTTACTGTACCAGACAAAAAAGTTTGCAGTGACACATGACTGTCTTTCCAAAATAAAGCTTCATTTTCTGGACAAAAGGTCTGGAATCATTAGTACTTTCAGGTTAGAAAGGCAAAACAAAGCCTAACCAATCATCTCCCTCTGAATCTGACAGCTTGTTTGTGCTAAGCTAGCTGGACCACTCTTTGCCTGGCCTGGAAGGCAGCTTGCATATTTGCCTCCTCTGTCTCTGCGTTTCTTAGGCCACCCCAGCCCACCATCTCTTTGCAGACACCTCTTGAGATCCCTCTTCCTAGCAATTTGACTTCTTTTTTGTTTCTAGTGCCCAGGCTTGTAACGGTTTATTATTCCCTTTGATATCTCTGCTGCTAATTATAGCTATAAATCTAGTTGCTCTGTTGGTGGGCATCCACCTCATCTGGTCCATTGTTTTCTTTGCATCTAGTAGAGGTTATGACTCAAAGTGGATTAAACCAGACCCAATTTCAGAGAGCTTTCCGAAACCTCTCTGCATTAATGCTACAGCTTATGCCATACCATAAAAAATAAGAAGTTGAGATTGTATTCCTAAAAACAATGTGCATGTTCTGTACTTGATCACACATGGAAAAAGAGCTTTTGGAGATGTTTAATATCAACAAATTCTTTTATAAGAAAACAAGTGTCATCTAAGACATAGATTTTTTTTACACTTGAAAAGTAATTTGTGATTTTGGGACACTTTCTTAGCTCAAAATCCACTTGAAGAAAGACACATGGTTAAGGGACCCATAGCAATTCTCACATGTGCTGGCTGTGGTCAGCCTTGCCTGTGAAAGTCTTTATGACTCCTTACCCCTAAGGGCTCACATGATGGTCGGCAATAGCTCTCTGTTTCTTGTATAATCCACTTTCTGTCATAACCTGTACTAGATGCAAGGAAGCAAGGGATGTCACGATGTCTACTATTTCATTCCCTTGGCCCACCGCAGGGTTACCTAGGCCTAAACCATATGTAATAGATACTATGCCCCTGTGCCTTCTTATATACTTTTTCAAGCCTCTCCAGGAAATCCACTCCAGTGTTAAACTATCTCTCCAGGTCAAAAGATTTTTTGATGCCTGGCTTAAAATTTGCTTCACTTAGGAGTAAACCCATGGCTCTTTGTTTTATTGCCAGTGAACACAGAAACAAACTCTTCTACCCCTTTCAGTAAACTTCTGGAGATAACCACGATCTGTCTCTTCAAGTCTTTTCAGAATTATGCAGCCTAGTTTGGGATATTTTTTTCTAGTCTTCCCTCAAGAACCTTCCTTTCCAGATCACTAGTCTTCTTTAGACTTTCACCAGTCAAAGTGTGGTGCTGAAGACAGAAAGATTACCTAAGCTAAAGTTTTACCAGAACCGACTAAAATGACAGATCTACTTCATTGGTTTTTCTTCCAGTGCTTGAGCTTTTACTTCCTAGTATGATGCTTTCCTTTTTCTTTTCTTTTCAGTTATGTTGCCTCGTATTCAGTTTCCAGTCTACTATAAGGCCCAGATCCTCTTCTGTAGAATGACTGCAGATAAATTAGTTTCCTACCTTGTATCTGTGTGGTTCATTATTTCTGTACAATACTTGTAAATTTAGCACTCCACACTTACTTTTACTGAATTAATTGATTTTTTTTTCTTCCTCAGACCACTTCTCCAATTTGTCATGATAATCTTGAGCTTTCATCCTGTATTCCAAAGTGTTGCAGCCTCTCCCAGGCTGGTGTCATCTCCATGTTTAATAAATTCAATTCATTCCATTATCCATCTCATTAATGAGATTACTGAATAGGAAACACCTTGGTGGCACCAGCATAGGGAGCTTCAGTTCAATTTGACAGTAAGCCTTTAATAATTAGTTCCTTTCAGTACCATCTTTGTGAAGGATGAGGTGCCTGGTGCAATACAGGACCTGGAGGAACATCTGCCCTCCATGAGATGCAGAGCTTCCTGCCTTCCAGGGCTGGGAAGCTGCATACTGTGTAATAGACAGTTTATTTTGTGTTAGCAGTTTAACCCCCCTCACCTTATGCTAAAGCCAGCTTTGCCTGGGAACTTGTACACTGTTAACCATGTGTATGTGCATAGATGCTTTCTGGTACAGATCTTCCACCTTTCATCCCCAAAACCACAGGTGCTCCCTGAGTTGAACAAACATGACAGGTGCTCCTGTAGATACCTAAGTAGCACTGGCTTTGCATTCAAGCTAATAGGTTTGAGGGAGATGTTTTCTCTTGCTGATGTGTTGCTTTACAGCGTTTCTTAAGCATGGCTCACAATGGAATAAGAAGCAGTCACAAGTGGGATGACTCACACTCATGAGCTATTTTCATCCGGCTTATATTGCTCTGCTAATAATGTTTTTCCTCTGTATTCAGAAGTCTCTTTCAGAGAAAATGAAGTCTGCTGGTGTGAATTCACCAGTGCCATCCCCAGCTGGCAGCATGTCTTCCTGACTGAATCAATCATCTTCTCTTTTCCTCAGTTTCTCTACTGTGAATATGAAATTCACCTGAAAATGTGAAACATTCTTCAACCGTTTGTAGATGTAAATAATGTAAATAATTCCCATTAATTCCTATTTATATTTTTATGGTGATTTTATTCCTAACCTTTTGTAGAAGAAAATCTGCTTCTTTCCATCCTCAGACTAGTATGGCATCTAATCACCCAGTGAGATCACCCAGTGCCTATGTGTGAAGTTGGAATCAACTGATTTCATAACAACTTTCCACTCATTCTGACACATTTTCCTTGCCTTTCATCTATTTAGCCACAATGGAAAAGAATTTAGCAAGTGCAAGACAATGAGTAGTCCATCCCTTTTTGGAGACCTTGGGGCTGACAACTTGGTGAAAGAATTCAGCTGCAGCAACTGTGCCAGAGGCAATAGAGGATTTTTCTTCCCTACCTCCTAAACATTTCTGAAATGACATCCTGTGTAGGTGTGTGTCCATGAAGGTTTCCACAAACCTGTCCAAGTCAGACATTTGTCTCCATTAAGTCATGTGCAAAGATAAGGGCATTCCTGTAGTCACCAAGACAGCACATTGTATTTTAAAATGAAGGATTTGTAGGGGTGGCAGCTCATTTGCATGCAAGCAATGTGAAAGTAGCAGAGGAGGTGTTGTAAATCACCAAAAAGCTACTTGACAGTGCCACTCTGTGAGTCTGGTTCAGAATTATTAATTAGAGCAGGCTGAGGATGGTTTGTTTGCATATCAGTTGAGCTAAGCCATGTTGGAATCCCTGTAAATAATAAAACAGGCTGATTAGGCCTAGTCATTAATTAAGTGTCTTCACTGTGAATAAACAGTGAAATCTTTCAGTTTGCCAGGGACCCCTATGACACTGTGATAAATATGCAGTCGCAAAAGCTCCTATAACATGGTTTGACATCTTCATCTATTAAATTGCAGCTTTCTCCCCAGGGACAATGGGT
The DNA here is from genome assembly GCF_949628215.1 of Phalacrocorax aristotelis. Classification (NCBI taxonomy): domain Eukaryota; kingdom Metazoa; phylum Chordata; class Aves; order Suliformes; family Phalacrocoracidae; genus Phalacrocorax; species Phalacrocorax aristotelis. The sequence continues at coordinate 77,069,487 of NC_134278.1, read as the reverse complement.
TCAAATCCCACAGTGGATGATACATCTGCCTAATTTTGTTTGTTAAAATATATTGCTTTGGATGTCTCTGATAATCAGGGTTGAGAACCTGCTAGGAAGAAAGAAGGGGGAAAAAACTTGTTAATACTGAAAACTGCAGTGTTCAGTCATCTGTATGGGTGGCTTTTTATTGGTATAACAATGCAAAGGATGATAAAAAAATCTGGTTTTATTATTATATGGATTTAAAAGTCAGCTATTATTTACTGGACTAAAATTGTATAGATTTAAACCTACCTAACTCATCTCAGAGGTTGGTCCTTGAAAGGTTGTTTCTGGTTGTAGCATCTGCTACCCCTCATTGTGGAGTAAGTCAAAGTTAAGAGATCATTTCTACAAATAATACCTTTTCAAACTAAAGACAATGTTAAAGGCAATTAAATCTCACGCACCAAAGCATGAATTGATCACGGTAGGTGATCAACAAGGAGATTTTCTCCCCTTATGCACCGCTGAACAATAGGTGAGGTGCTATGTGGGGATCTTTCATCTTCTGAAGATTTGAATATTGGCAACTTTTGCAGTCAGGATATTAGACTGCTAGACAGATCAATGCGCTGAGCAGACAGTGACAAGTTCTGTTTTCTTGTGTAACATACAAGTACTGCAAGTCACGCATGAACATTGTCTCCTGGAAAATAAGGGGATTTTTATCAGTTCAGCAACAGGGCAGAAAGCCACTCCATTCCTGTGAAAGCTGATGGCCTTGTCCCCAGATATTCCCCCTCTGCAGCATTCTTCCTGTGCTCTGCCACAGCAAAGAAGGCCAGAACAGCCTCCTTTAGAAAAAGGAGTGCCACCATCATTTTGGTATTCTGATACTCCTAAGAGCCAATTTAAAGGTGCTGAGATAATTACAACGCTAAGCATGAACATTTGAATAGGTGGGAGACAGATGACTCAGTGAGATCAATCTATCGATCTCAAGATTTTGTAAGTATTTAAGTGCCATGCAACAATTAAAGGTATTTCTGAGTATGCACTAAATGGCTTTATTCTGACAAGCTCTCTTGTTTCTTTTATACATAATAGAGACTAAGAATGTCATTAAACTTAGAATAGCTTTTAAGAAGCCAACACTCAGCAGACCGACTGTTTGATGCTGACAGCCTTGTGCAGTGGTAAACAATCAGTCAGGTGGCAGGAGATCACTGAAGTTACCATTGTGGCAAGTAGCAGCTTCCTGAATCCTTAGGTTTACCTGAACATGACCAAAGGTTATAGGCCTCAATAGGAAATTAATACAGTGATATAAATACATTTGGAACAGCTGGATGAACTCCTGCTAAGTACAGACAAAGAAAAAGAATTCACAGTGGCTCCTCCAGGAGGATAACAATGACCATGAGGTTTGATTACTTATTTGGAGAGTCCACCATTGATGCCCAGAGTTGCTCTCTGAAGATGTCACCTTCATCCTCCAGAGTGACCCTAACAAGCAGCCGTTGGCAGCATTCCTCTCTCTGCAGTGATTCTAGCAAAGTAGTATGGGAAAGGCACAGGATATGCGTGCCGGGAGACCTGGCTCGTGCAGAGATTTGTAGTGATACTTATTCAGTATGCTGATGTCACCCCGTTGGCACAAGGAAAAGGATTAGCCAATGTCTAGACACACTTGAGGCTTGCAGGGGAGCTGGCTATCTGCAAATGAGTCTGGAAGAGACAGAGGCAACCTTGGTGGGCTGAGAAGAGGCAGGAAGTCCTGCCAGAGTTTCCGTCCCTGCTGCTTGCTGAGGGAGTACAACTGCCGTTGGTGAGGTAGATGGAGAATTTAGGTGTGTGTTGAGAGTCTGGGCTTTTCCTCCTGGACATTGCCCAAGAAATCTATTTTAGTTTCTGTGTAAGGAGGAGACACAGTTCTTCATTTTTCTGTTAGACTTTCCTATTACTATCTGCACCTCTGTTGTCTGGAGATATGGCTGCCATAATTCTGCCTGATAATCTGCTGTGGAGTCTACCGTTGCTTTTATCCCTGGTTTCAACAGCCTGAGGAATCCCGTGCCCCCAGCTATGATTAACTGATCCCTTTGGGCTGGAGCTCCTTTGCTATAAAAGCAGGGAACTGCTGAAGGAGTAGGCATCCCTGAGCTTGGCATTTATTCAAGGTCTTTGGGACTGCAGGAGTTTTAAGTTATTAAGCCTTTGGCCATATCACAAACCATGTCTTTTTCTGGCTTTTACAGAACAAATAGCCTGAGAGCTGGAGAGGCTGGAGTTTATTTTATTGTCTCCTTATCTTGCCAACTTGCTTTGTCAGGTGGGATGAGCAGTCCTTTTGTTTGTGGCTGGAAATGTGCATTCCACCCAGAACAGATAATGACCACCAAAGAACCTTTTGCAAAGCTAAAGAAATATGTAATTTAGAAAGCTTCTCTTTCCCTATATAGCTCAGCTAAGGCACGTTTCAGCTCTCATTAAAGCTGATGGAAATCCTCCTAGGTACTTCAGTAGTGTGGAATCAGGCCTATTCATTATTATACTTCTCACATTCTGGGGCTACATACCAATGCTGCACAGTCATCACAAAATATACCACAGATGGCTGTAAGAGTTCATGATAGCTTTATTTTGGTTGATGGAACAAAATGGCATTACAGAGAAATTTCAAGGTAAGTCTTGCCTACTATCACAGCAATTAGCATTGGATCACTTCAGCTTGATCCTCCTTCATATGAATTCAAGACATTCCACAGGTATCTCCAAATCTAGCACTGCCAGGTTACTCACACACTTGCCTTGTACACTAAAGAAATGGTCTGGACTTTGCTTTTCATATACCATCAGGTCTCCCAAGAAAATAAGGAAATACCATATAGTACAGGGAAAGGAGAGCAAAAGGCTGTGTCCTGCTTTGTGTAATAGACCACACACTTGGCACTCTAGCAAAAGGAAAATGAGCACTGTACTGCTGAAAACTCCACAAAAAGTGCAGAATTTGCTTTGTCCTCTAGACCAGCTTCTCCTCCTCTTCCAAGATCCATCTTTTTTAATAGAAAATATTTCTAGCTGTGAGAATAGCCTTCCCAATGCAAATGACACACAGTTTTGTTAATTCATGGCCAAACAGACAGAGGGGAAAAGCCTGGAGAGTCAGATCCAAATCTCTCAAATAACACTGAAAGTCCTGTTGACTTTGGTTGTCTTTGAATCAAACTCTGAAAAAGTTTTATCATTCCATAGTTGCCTTAACAGAGAATATTTTTTCTGATGCCTAACAACCATTTATATACCTCAAACCACTGTAAAAGAATGACACACTAATTGCATCCATCAAATGTGCCCATCTAGTGTGGCTGGCACATCCTTTTAAATAGATATTGCATGGGAAGTTATTCCTAGGGCACATGCTTATTCTAGCAGCAGTATTAAGTAGGCCAGCCAGGACATCTGGGTCTGGTTTGACAAGAACCCCTAGAAAAAGGAAAAAAAAAGACACTTTAAGGCTTTACAGAAGAAGCAACAAAGGCCAATGAAAAGCTTTCAGCTATCTCTTTGCTTTACGGTATCTGTGCATTGCTTGATTTTGCTCATGTCTACTAGCTTATATTTTCATAAGATGAATCTGATTTTTGTCTCCTGATCATGTTTCTAGTCTCTAAGTCCTTCTGTAGTATTTTTCTCTCCTCTCTGGTGCCTCTCAATTTATTTCCACCTGCAAATTTTGTTAATGCATTTCATTTATCCTCTCTACTGTCACATAAAAGAGAGTAATAAATTACAGCCCAATTCTTTAGAGGATTAGGGTGTAAGATTTGCCCTAAAACATTCCTGCTATTGTGCTTTAGTCATCTCCCTTCAGACTGACCCTTCCACATAATACTGCTTACTCTTGTCTAGATACCTCAGTAGGTTTTCAACCACATGCCAGTATTTATGAACAAACCAGCTGAATTAATTTTGAGATAAGTGATGGGCTCCAGGCTGCTTAACTCTTACTTGCTGTGGACAGTAGAACCTAAAGTCTCTGAGGCTGCAAACAGGAATGCAGTCTTACGGGCTTCTAGGACTTTTTTGACATTGTGGACGCTTGAGACCATTAGATGCAACTTAAGCTGAAAGCTCCTGGTCTGTCTAACTTCCTTTACATGCTCTGAGGTGCCCATATGGGGGGATGCTTCTGTCTCAAAGGTTTGTTACAGGCCAGGTTGAGGCAGCAGAGACACCTCCCTGCCAGTGTGTCCCTGACAAACTACAAGGGTTGGAGTAATTCGTGCTCTTACCACAGCACCAATGATGTAATCTAGAGCTAGAGTATGACCGGAAAAAGAGAAGGACTTTGATTTCTCCCTGGAAAAGAGCCTGGGTGAGACTGAATCTGTGTGTTGGGAGTGGACCTTACACGGTAGGCAGGGTGGTATCCTAAGTCCTCGCTCTTGGGCTGAATTCCAGCACAAGCAAGAATATGAGTCATGAGGGAAAAAGGCACAGGTAGGGCATTTTAAGATGGGGTCAGCTAGAGCTTTCATCATGTGCTCCTTACAGTCTTTCTGCACTTTCATCAAGCCATCAATGTCCATCACAGGCAGGTGCCAGTCTGTGGTGAGGAACCAGCATCCCTGTTCTGGTCTCCCTTCATCTGGAAATCCTAATTCCTAACATAGAAACCTAAACCAGCAAGTAGCACCACATCCCCAGTGTCAGGTCTCAACCTCACTAAATGAAATATTGTGTTCTTCAGTTTTGAATAATTTCTGGGAGAGTGTTGACTTTTTGGCTAATTTTCTCTAAAAAAATTTTAGTAACTCTAAATCAAAATGTATACTTTCAAAATCATGACATTTGCATCAGTATTCTTTTTCTGAATGAGAGACATTCCATAATAGAAAACATATATATTTCTAATTTTGACTTGGATAAGGACCATTTTTCTGAAATTTCACCAATTCCTGAGGGTTTTCTATTCATTGTTAGTTTAATTAATTAATCCTTATGTTTTGTTTAGGTTTTGAACTTCCATGAAAGGCCCTTTAATCCAGGCTCCCAAATGCAGACTGCACTCTTCGAAAGCTGTCTATATATATGATCATCTATCTACATGACTGTGTCTGCAAGTATGTGTGTATGTCTATGAGTAATTATGTCTGGAACCAGTGGCCTCAGAAACAATAGAAAGGCACCACTACATTCAGAAAAATACAGAAAACTTTCTCTGAAGTCACAGTGAGGGGGAGGTGCAATCTGTTTTATAGTACACTTGCAAAAATATTTATGCTATAGTATAAATATCATCAAACAGTCTAGTATAAATATAACATTTTGCAAAAAGCCCAATGAATTAACCAAAGCTCATTTATGACTAACAGTTAGTAGTAAAGTAAGATGTGCTTTCTGGGTGCTGGAAAAGGAAATTAAGCATATTTGGAAAATCCAGCCGCAAGAAACAAGCCCTGATGATTTTTCTAACAAGCTTCTCTGAGTCTTTGAGATCTGGTGATTTTACTGAAATGGGTATGTTATAAGGTGGCTTTATGAAAGAACACAAATTAGGATTCTATGAAGAAAAGGAACAGCCCAATGAATCTCACGGGGTACAGGAGGGCTGACTGATGTAATACCCCACATCAGTGCCCATGGCACTTTGTGGCAACTGGTGGAACACGCCTGATGTGCCAGAGAGGGGAATCAGGTCTGCTAGTGATAGAGGAGAAGCAGAGGAAGAAAAGAAAGAAAGTAATACCATTACTGAGACTGGAGGTCAGCTAAATTATTGGAGAGAACAACAAGAAGCCTATTCCCTGACTGTCTCCATTAGAATTCACTCTGTCCCCTACTAGTCCTTGACCAGATACAAGGATGAGGCCTGATGAATGAGATGCAACCAGCAAAGCAGCCCAGCTGGTACTGACACGCCAATACCGAACTAACTGTCCAGTCAGCACTACAGTATGAAATTCATTGTGGCAATGATAAAAATAAAACCTGGTGGGAATAAAGAAACAGGTGCAATCTTATTAAAACACAGACGAAATAAATAACTGCATGGTTTACAAACTAATCTAATTCTTCAGTACTGATTACAACATATTTGCTAAGAAGACTGCCAGGTACCTGGAGGTTATCTGCATTGTGTAGATACCAACAGACCAGAGAGGATCTTGTTACCAGGAAGTCAAATACACTACCATAAGGTTTATTGTTCTGCCTGTGTTTCAGCTGTTCTTCACTCAGAACACCATAATTTAAAATTATCAAAACACTAAAACACAGACCCTCTTTCCAAGTGTGCCTGAGCACATGCTTACCTTGACACAGAGCTACATCTGAGGAGTTGCCAAGACTCTCAAAGGACTGGACAAACTTCACAAGTTATGGTCATGTCTCTGGAGGATGTAGAGCCCACTCTTCTTCCCTGAAGAACATTTCATATCTTCAGAGCAGTAGATGTCAAGGATTAGAATTTTAAAGACATTCAGATGTCAAACCCATTGATTTTCACAGAAGGTAGTTGTCAAAGTGCCTGTAAATGCACACTGTGCAGGCTTTATTCAGGAGAATCTTCTACAAGTTCTGAAATGGAGGTACTTCCAAGGCCTGACAGCGTATATGCAGTGACCATAAAATACACCCTTGTATGGCCTGGTTTCTTTACTGAAGAAGTATGTGCGCTGTTGATGCTGAATATAGCTTAAGTAACAACATTCAGGGAAACGTTGTACTATGCAAATGACCTATAGGATGCTATGGCAGGTCACTGAAAAATATAGACAGCCCTTTACACAGAAGACTTAGTGGAGCATAACACTACAACGCCATCTTCCTCCCAGTGAATTGTTTTAGATGAACACTTCCAATTTATCAACTGTGATCAACAGTGAAAAGTCTTCCTGAGTCCTGAGAAAAACAATCTTTGTATATATATTGTAAATCTGTCTTTCCCCAAATGAGAAATGTTTTTCCTACACAGTTCTGAGAAGTGCCCAGAGCTCTTACTTAGTCAGTGTTGAACAAAACTTATACAGATCTGCAGGTTTGTTATCATTTTGCCTCTGTGGTTTGGGAAGCTGAATGGAGGCAAGAATCCCACTGAGGTAGCTTATTTATTACAAGGATAAGCCCAACAGAACCAAACTTCTTCTTTATTGGCCACATAACAAGATTTCCGGCATGCGAAACTCTGTCAGAAGAATAGTTTCTACAGGATCTAGTTCTGATGGGGATGTCACTGTCAAGCTCCTTACAAGCACATCAGGGTTGGTGCAAATGCCTCAACTTGTGTTAAGGGAGAATCCTGGTCTGTCAGTAGATGTGGAAGAGCTGGCCTCTGGAGCAGATGAGGATGTTACAAGGAAAGGCACTGATGAAGATCTCACTGAATCAATGGAGCAAGAATCTCATAATTCATGTAGGTGGAGTCTCAGAACATAGGAAAATGAGAAACTGCCTAACTGCAGAGATTTAAGATGCCTTTCTGTAGTGTTGTCTTGGCCTACATGCAGTAGGTATGAGACATGCTCCTCAGGCTATATGCTCTTGACCTTCTGTAGTGTGAAAGACTGGCTTACTATTAGCTCCCAGGTTGAAATTATCTCTTATAAATGGAATGTGAGGGGAAGGATTGAAATTCAGTGCAGAATCCTCTTTTTATACTGGTTAAAGCCAAGGACAATAATTGTACTCTTGCTGTTAATATGCTACCGATTCCAAGGAGAGGTACTGTTCCATAGGTAAGGGGGAAACTGGCATCTGTGACTATAATATGTCTATTGTTTTAAGATGGTTAGAATATATCCATGGCTTTCTTTACCAGAACGAAAATCAGTAACTATGTCAAGAACTACTATGCTTATCAACCTCCTGGGCTTCTGACAGTTACTCATGTATTTCCACTATTCCTCTAGAAGAATCTACTAGTTAAGGTAGTGAATGCTGTTTACTTTTTCTTCCTGAATGACTAGTAGGTCTCCTGCAGGTGATCTCCAGAACATCTTTGCATGAGAAGTACAGACAACCCTGGGTCTCTCCCAGAGGCCCTGACTTGCTGAAGCTGAGTTGACATCCATTAGTCCACCTGCAGTCCTGTTTAACAGTTTCGCGTATCTTGGAAGGCAACTTTGCTCTGCTCTTTCTTCCTGACACAATAATGCAGTATAATGGCAGAGACACGTTTATCTTTATAATGCAGAATCTCACTGGGCTTTCAGCAAACAGCAAAACATTAAAATAAATAAAAATTACAGGCAAGTTAAAGTGAAATCCTAGCATTATCATGAAGGTCACTTAGCATCAATGGTCTGTGCGTAAGCAGGAGCAAGACTGTTCCTAGGGCTTAGATATGATCCTGCAAGGTGCTGTGCACCTCTTCCAAGATGCCAGATTCCTTCTGTCCATGTTGAAGAAGATCAGCACCTACCATAATGGCAGCCGTATGTAGTAAACAGTAATGTAGCCAGCAACAGCACAGCTTACAAGCACAAATGTTTTGGAAGGTAGCAAAGGGTGGCCATGAATTAGAAAGCATTTTTGTCACTGGTTTCTCAAAACCCAGTAAGGGTTTGAATAAGCTCCAGCTAGAAACACTATTGTCAAAAAAACAAAACAAAACAAAAAAACCTACAGAAAACAACAAACAAACAAACAAACTAACTGCTTTCATTTCTGAGCTAGGCATATCTGCTGTGCTATTTGCATAAGGCAAATCCTAACCCAAGGGCAGAAGGGGAAGAAGGAGAATTCTCAGAGTGCATAAGTCAGAAACTGATCAGAGAAACTGTGATCATGTTTAGAAGACTTTCAGGAATTGCACAAGACCCTCAGTTGGGCGCTCACCTTTGCACTTTATTAAATGCTACAAAATGCTTATCTTTCAATGAAGGAAGAGAGAGACTTAGTGACACAATTTCTTTGCAAATTAATGGCAAATAAAGCCTTTCTACTTCAGTATAATGAATTTGATTACACAGCTCTAGTGCTTTACTCATAAAATCCATTACCATTGAGCAGCCAAAGAAGGAAAGGGATTTCTAAGGAGGGTAAAATTTTAAATAACATGCCACTGGAAACTTTTAAATATTCGAGACAGTAATCCGAAATGCTGTTTATACACTGTAGGATGCAGATATACTTGTTTTACTGACTATTTAACATCACCGTAATCAGCTATAAAACATTAAAATTATGGCTCAGGAGCTGGAGGGAAAAAAATATGGGTTTCTATCATTTTTATCACCCTGATTTACATATCTATGTAAATATTTGGAGGTTCTGCACAGAAAAGGTAGAAGTGGAACCACTAAAGCAAAAAAGTGTAGTGCTATTGATATGTCTACGACTACCTCACCTGTCTGACCTGCTATTAAGATCTGACCCATTCACCCACGTTAGAAATACAAATACAGATAATGAGAGGTTTTCACAGTAGGACCAAAATGAAGTAAATTTCCTTCAAGATGTAATTTGAATTTAATGGCTTGTCCATGAAATAAACAAAGCATCATAAAAAAAGAAAGTTTAATGATGCACAGTGAATCAAGAAAATGTATGATGTGCTAAAGAACTCTTTAATCTTAACAGGCTCCTGTCTATATTTACTGTGACACGTTGTCAGAAAAGCTGAGCTCATCATGCTACTTTTTCGGTAACATCGTGATGCAGAATTTTAACTGGAACAATCAATTTTGATTGCTGTTCCCCACTGCTTCATACTGGAGGGGAAAATGTGTTTTGGTGGTGAAAATTACTTTGCAATCTCTCCTTCTGCTTTGCAGAGTGATCTGTGTCTCTTCTCTTCTTGCATGCTGAAAAGGCGTTCATCCTGCTTTTATTGGTTCAGGTGTAAACCTGTATTTCCCCAGAGCAATTAAGAAAAGGAGAATGTGGCCTGACTTGGGAAGATAAATATCTTTCTCTTCTAACATCAGTGTTAGGTATTCGTTCTAGCTTGGCTTAATACTAGACTTCAATGAAATCCTTAAAGTAAAATGAAACTGGTTGCTGCTTTCACCTCTGCACTATGCCACATCAATTTTCATAGTGCAGGTTTTTGGGGTTTTTTGGTGTGGTTTTTTTTTTATTATTTTGTACTATGGAGAAGCATAATTCAAAGCTACTCAGACTTCTGACTTTCCTGTAAATTAATCTTGCCAATGTACGTCTGGCACTTGAACTAAGCTGTATCTTCCACTTCTTCAGTGGCCTGCATGACATCAAAATGCTACTCATACTGTGCACTGCTGTTTCTTATCTAGATTATGATGATATAAGGGAGACCAGAGGAAAAAGTAAAATGCCAAAAAGACACTCTGTGGTGTTTTCATAGCTTGTTCCTACCCTCCTCCAGCTCAAAAATCCATCTACAAGAGCTCTGAGCTGTCATGGGCTGTGAGGACGGGTGACAAGAAAATCTATTTGTCTTGGCTGAAATGACAGTTTAAAACTCTAGCCCTTTTATAATACAAGTGCTCTTACAGATATAATGGATCTGATTTTCCTCTCAGTTACCTGCGTATAAATCAGGATTATCTCCTTGAAATTGTGCCAGCTTAAAGCAGAATCAGGCCCATTTCCCCATGTGTTGCTCTGGTGAAAATGTTGTCTTCAGCAGTTACATTTCCAAGCATTAAATACTATGGGTTAGATAGAGAACAGAAACAAGCTCCTGCAGTGTCTGGTTTCTCTTACTGCCAGGACTCTTAATCTGTAGGAACTTTACCAATACATACATTTCAGAGTCAAAACAGTGCTAGTGTGGTCATGCCAGGAAACTGATTTCACTGTTAGTCTACTCTGAAGAAAAAGACTAGCTGCCATCTCTCTGATAGCCCAAAGCAACATAGTGGTTAAGGAAGACTGTACTAGCATAGGAAAGTCCTTCGTGAGCGCATTAATGCTGAGATAACTCGTGAACTCCCCCAGAAGAGGCTGTGGGGAGGATGTGGTCAGATAGAGGGAAGGGCTATGTGTTCCTGTCCCTCAGGGAGTCCCAGGAGGCACCAAATCTCCCTCAGCAAGCCCAGGCTGCCATCAGTGCTCTTGCCTTGTGCTTCACGAGTGAAGAGGAATGATATTTTTCAAGATACTTTAGCTTGTCCCAGGGGAACCAGCATAAGCAGACAGGGACTGGGGAGATTAAAGGGTTGCTTAAAATTGTCCTTGCACACATGTAACATCTGAATCCTGCTGAGCATTTCTTTGTACTAATTTGGGACCTGTTCTACAGTATTCTTAGAAGAGAGTTGTTCTAGGGAGGGTATTTCCAGGAATTAAATTGCAGCCTGTTTAGTTCCAAGGTATCCACCATAAGTAGGAGAGAAATATATGTCACTAACAGAAAACAAAAAAAATTTGTTGTAAGTCTGTGGGAAGAGAAAAGACAGAGATGTCAGTACTGACACCAGTATTTTTCTTCTTTTTAATTCTTCTCAAGAAAGTTTCCCTTATGGTGATCTTTTTTAGAGGAAAAGCTGGTTTGCTACTGCAGAGGGAATTAAAATTGCTATTTATTTGTGTTCCCTTTATATATAGATACAAGTAACTATGAATGATGAGTCAAATGTCAGCTGTGACACTTGGAGCTGTGGCTTTGCATTAATCTTCAGCTAGGCAATTTTTTTCCCCTTCTTCCTTCAAATTTGTTTCATCTGAAGGGTTATCCCCCTCAGCTGCTCAAGTGGGAGATCAGTTACTCAGCTTCAACTTCTCTGCTGTAATCCCTCTATTTAAAGGTGAGATAATCAGCTTTTGTTTGGTTGACTTGGATCTAAGACAATCTCTGGACTAAAGACAAAGAAAAGCCTACATGGAGAGAATGCAGAGTCTCTGTTTGCCCACAGAGAAAGGAGGTGGCCTTTTATGCACTTTCCAGCACTGAAAATTCTCATGCCCTGCAAACCCCAGTGGTATAACTTACAGCATTACCCAGAGACAAACATTCCTGTTAGTAAGTGAATATCATTTGGACAGCAGGCTCAGGAACATGCCAGAATATTTGGCATGGGTGATCATCCCAAGAAAGAGAAAGAATAAACACTTTGTTCATCAAGTGATAGCACACAAGGTTGCTGCTTAGGGAGCTACCTTTCAACTCCTGCTGTCACTTTCCTTTTAGGATTGTGTGTGCTTTGGAGGAGATACAGAACTAATCTTCCTTCCTTCCTTCCTTCCTTCCTTCCTTCCTTCCTTCCTTCCTTCCTTCCTTCCTTCCTTCCTTCCTTCCTTCCTTCCTTCCTTCCTTCCTTCCTTCCTTCCTTCCTTCCTTCCTTCCTTCCTTCTCTTTCTCTCTCTCTTTTTTCTCTTTCTCTCTCTCTTTTTTCTCTTTCTCTCTCTCTTTTTTCTCTTTCTCTCTCTTTTCTCTCTCTCTTTTCTCTCTTTCTCTCTCTCTTTCTCTCTCTCTTTCTCTCTCTTTCTCTCTTTCTTTCTCTCTCTCTTTCTCTCTTTCTTTCTCCCCTTCTTTCTTTCTCCCCTTCTTTCTCTCTCCCCTTCTTTCTCTCTTCCTTTCTTTCTCTCTTTCTTTCTTCTGATTTTAATGCTATGAAAAATCACTGGACAGAAAACTGGTGAGAACAAAGTGGGTTTATACCCACAGAGGTTGTGGAGGCATCCAGGCTACCTCACCAGCCTACATCAAAATGTCTCAACAGTGGCTGAGCATTTCCCAGTGAACTGTATTCCTATATCACTTCTGCTTGGGTCTTCCTTCAGAGAAGGCTTACAGAAGTAAGCAATGGACACTGAGTTTGGGCTTCTCCCCACCACAAACTGAGATCCCTCAGGAGCTATATTTCAGCCAAAGATTCTGGGCAACAGGAAAGTAAAAAATACAGGGTACCAGGTGAAATTCCCACAAGGTAATGAGACTCTTCAGATGCTGATGAAATGAGCAGTTTTGTTATCTCCAAGCAGATGTTTCACTCTGCAGTTCTATTTCGTGCTTCTGATATTTCAGGTTTTAAGGTCTGTTTGGGAGTAAACTAACACTAATACATCAGGATTTCAGCAAGGCAGCAATTTCCATTTTAGGACTAGGTTAGGAAAAGGGCCTAAAGAAGAATGCTTCTGTGCAGTGTATTCCTCTAGGAAACTGCAGGTGTTAATGCTCAGAGAACAAAAAACTTTATTGATGCCCCTGGAGTGGGGTTCCTTGTTCTGGTTGGGTCCAGTAGAAGTTACCATACAATAAACATCTTGGCTCTTTACAACATAAAATATGATGCTTTGTAGCTCTGCAGCTCTGCAGCTGTGAGTAACTATGGGAAAATGCATCTGGAATTGTCAAAGAACTGGTAAGGGTTGCTAAACACTTGTCTTACGGAACTTGTTGAACAAGGCAGCACAGGACAGATCTGATCCTGCCTGCAAGCCCATATAGGCTCACATGGAAGTGTGAAGGGTCAGGAGGGACTTCAATGGCCTTTCTGAAAAATCACCCTGGTAGAACTGTCCAGTGTTTCCCCATCCAGGCGTAGGGACCTGCTGGTGGTCAGATGGTGAGAGCATGGAGCTGGCATGGAGGTATGTAGGAAGGCATTCCTACAAAGGGATGGGTCAGAGGGATGTGACACCCCCCATTGCAATCTTATGATTGCACTGTTACAGATTCAAACTTGGCAAATGTGAAAGTTAAAGTTCCCATGGCAACAGTTATCTCTACCACAATTCATGCCCTGTATGCTTATCATACACATTTAGCGTCAAAGAGGAATATATTACATGACACATTTAACAAAGAAAAAAAGAAAAGAAAATATTCCAGCTGTGGAATGCAGCCAAGTTAAAGATTGCTAGAAAAACCTTGATTTTTGCACTGCTTGACCTTTTCAATTTTAACTGTAAAACTTTATGGTTACATTAACAAAGATTTGTACTTATTATCTCTTCACCTCATCCCACAGATGGTAAGGGCATTGTCCAAGCAGAAGAAATGTTCTGTTCCCTAGATACAGTCTATCTTCTACTAAGTCAATGTTCATTCTTATTTTCCACTGGTGGGCTGAGCTTCATTTGCAGTCTTGCTGGGACAGGAATTAACAAATATATTAAGAGAAGAAGACTGGTGAAAAACTCGGTGATACAATGTCAATTCAGGCAGCTGTCTGCTTTAGTCAATTTTGTAGTTCCCTAATCTCCCTGAAATATATGCAGAATTGGATGGAACTACATGGGTTTTGTACCCTAGTTTCAATGCAGAAAAGTGAGGGGGTTGCCCTTTCATCATACGTATGGGAATGGCCTTAACAGCACAACCCAAAGTACAGCTACTCCAGCATTATGCTATCAACAGTGACTGACAACAGGTGCCTGCAGAAGACTATAGGAAGCAGGCAAAGATACAGAGGGGCTTCCCAGTAGTTTCTCTCGGCCTCAAGCAAGCTACAACTCAGGAACATCATGAAAGAGATTTTTTTTTTCTTTCTTTCTCTTCCTGTTCTGAACCCATCAACTGATTAATTCATTTTATGCAAAATGCATCAGAAACAAAAATGGACTTAATTTAGCCCTGAAAGAAGTGGGTATCATTCTATCGATTTCAATGGATGTACTTCTGGGACAAAATTGTAGCACTTGACCTAATTGTCTCCTGGTATCCTTGCAAATCCAAGCAATTTCACTGAATCTGTGAAAAATAATGATAAGTAAAAGAAGAATCATGGTGGATGTTCCAGGCTTTCTGTCTCCATGCTCGTGTCCTTGTTGACAGCTGCTCACCGTCACTATAAACCGCTGTCAGATCAGATTGGCATTGCCTTGCATGTTAACTCCACATTTCAGATGGTGTAAGCTGTCATAGTACTGTTCATGTCAACTGATGTGAACTGATTTGCTCTAACCAGAGTTTGGAGCAATTTGATGGCAGTGCCTGTTACTACACAAAGCACGAGGCAATGCTGAACAGCACAACCGGACAATCATTAATTTCATCAACTTCGTTAACTTCACCATCATGGTAAGAGTGGGAAAGTAGTTTTTATAGCTATTATGACAGTTTTGTGCTGCGGTTTCTTAGGAGTTTCACTAACTTCACTTCTGTAAATCATTATTTCCCCATACAGGAGTTTTCCCAGGCAGACTACCCAATGCAGGTATGCAGTGCCTGCCATATACTCTACACCCCACCCCACCCCCAAGATGAGCAGTGTGTATGAAGGAATGACAGTATATATGTATGCAACCTATACCAAATCATACAAAGGTTTATTTACCTGTTCTTTACTCACATCTCCAATGGAAGTGAGATACAGGCATTTCTTACACAAGAGACTTGCTGTTAGGCTGTTACATATCCACTTGGACGTAAAAATTACATAATCATGCTAACTACCATGCTCCAAAACAGCTGTTATCCAAGCAAAAGACTTAGAAATGTAACCCTAAGTATCATCAATACACTTTGTGAACCGATCCTTAGTGCAGAGTTATGATCATTGTATGGAACTGTTATAGTGCAGCTTATTGAAAGATATGTTTTGAAACAACATCTCATTTAATGGGACCATAACTTCTCTAGAGGAGAAATGTTACAGATATTTAATATCAAGGAAAGAACATAGATGGGTACCTGCCAATAAAAAGGTTGTCTTTGCCCTAAGACTCTCATGGTTTGAGGTTTGGAGTGTCTGAAAAGGCTCACTCTTTAAGAAAACCAGAGAAAACCATTTCTACTTGTGACCAGATGTTATTAGCTTTTGACACTAGATTATCTCCATATACCTACAGTAAAAAGTTACCTAGATTTCTTGGATTGCCAAATTCAACATGAAGAGAGCTTCGACTCATACAAGAGGATAATAAAACTGCTTAAGTGTGACAATTTGGGAACATCTGAGGTTTCAATGATAAAAAGTTGCTCCTTGTTGTAATACCATAATTCAGACGTCTTGGCCTACAGATTGGCAGATCGTTTCTTTTCTCTCATCCTCAGACAATAAATGTCTCTGCTGGTGGTGGGTCAATATTAGCATTTAATTTGCTTGACATACACACGAGGAATATCTGCCAGCTCTGTCAAGTCTGAGGCATACGTGACATATTCCCTGATGCCTGCTGTTATTACAGCTTCTAACCTAAGAAAGAAAGAGTTTCTTCCTTTCTTTGCAAGCCCACTTGCCAACCCACAATATCTCAACTGGGCAATGATCTCCTGGTCATAAAGGCCTAGGCACCGAGCTGTTCAATTTGTACTCAAATGAAATTGTTGTCTTGATCAAAGAAAACTGCTGAAAGCTACGGAGTTAGAGCATAGCCTGCCTCCATCTCCATTTCTGTATCAAGTCTAATTCAGAACAGCATGGGTCACAGCAGGGGCTGTGTGGGATTCAACCGGGCCCCACTCCTCCACTGTGTAAGGACGTGAGTTTATCCCTAATCTTTGTTTCTTTTCTTCTACTAGGTATTAAACCATGTGAGGGGACCTCCCTTTTATCCCATGACGGTTTCATTTCTTTAAGACTCTTTGGTGATGTGAATCGCTTTTTAAAACCCAAGTCCACTACATATCAGGCAGCATGCCCTTAGCCTGATTCTCATTAACTCCTTCAAAGGATGCTAATGGATTTGTGAGGCATGTTTTCTCTCTAGAAAATGATGTGTTTACCAATTCTATTTTCTATGATCTGTACCAATTTGTCTGGTACAGAAATCAATTTTACTGGTCAGTAGTTTTTCAGCTCTGCTCTTTAAACTCTTTTTTTTTTTAATAGCATCACATTTACCACTTTCTATTGCTCTCCTTTCAAGACTGATTTAAGAAATTAGTAGTTTAGCAGTCTCATATTTTAGCTTCTTTAGAATGGTTGGTTGAATGCTACCTGGTCCTTGAGATTTGCTACTGTTCATTTTATTGAATTGCTCTGAAAATCTTTTCTGTTGACAGTTCGATTTGAGGCTGTTCTTCAGGCTTGTCCCTGTAAAGAACGGTTCAGGTGTGGAAACCTCCACGACCTCTTCTGAAGAGAACATTGATGCAAATCATTCTTTTCGCTTTCTCACCACGGCCCTAGCTTCCTGGAGTATCCCATTTCCTCCTTAATCATCTCTCAACCTATTGACTTTCCAACAGGCTTCCTGTTTCTGAGAAAGTTCTTACTAGTCACTTTTATGCCTGTGGGAAGTTGCTCTTCAAAGTCTTTTTTTTTTTGTCTTGCCTCATTGGAGTTCTACATTCAACAGGATGAGTTTAACTTGTCTTTTATTTTCCTTATTTGGACAGGATTTCCATATTGATATGGATGAGTATTTTACTTCTAATAGCCTTCTCTATTCTGTTGTTTAAACATGCTGGCTTTTTCCAAAATCTTTTTGGGGCTTTATTTTTAAAATATGTGTGATATACTGACTCTCAGATTCTAATAAAGCATACTACTCCAAAGCAGTTAAATCTTTTGTCCAGCCCTTTTAGCTATTTCTCTTCACTTTCATGTACTTTTCCATTTTTATAACTTAAAAATGATCATCATTAACTTTTTTCATGCTTTCAGTCCTGCTTGGATTATGTAAGTATTTATAGCTTGACACTGTACCTATCCATTTCTTCACTAGAAAATAGAAATTTTTTTTCTCCGTTTGGGGGGTTTGGATTAGTTGCTCCAAGCACTAGCTTTTTATTGACTCCAGGATTTGTACCTCAGGCTCCAGAGACCTTACTGCTACTGGAGGAGAATTAAGATTTGAAATTTGCTGTGTACTTTCCCTGGAAATAAAATCGCTTTCCTGTGTCTTTGACTATGCAGCTGCTAAAAAAAAAAAAAAGGGTTAAAAATTTCGTAGGTTGCTGTTAATCAGAAGTCACCAATATATAAAAAAATTAAGCTAAGACACAAGGATAGTGGCATTACCGAGTATCTGGAACAGTGATAGACCTCATATCCTTATTTATCTACAATTACCTGTGATGGGCAACAAATGAAGTATGCTAACTCTTAAAGGTAGGTAAGTCACCCTTCATAAGCCAATGCATTTAACAAATACTCTTGTTTATTTCCTAGATCCAGAAAGAGCTGTGAGGATAATGAGCTCTGCAGGTGAGGAGTGGTGTGTCACCTGAACTGGCCAAATCTCAGCTGGCCCAGGCCATCTCCTGTTGCTTGGTGATAATGCCTGCCAATCTGTGGCCTGCAGGAGGAAGGAGGTGGCCAGACACCGCTTCTGTCAGGAGGTCCTTGCTGTCAGTGCAAAGCCTGGGACAGGAGCCACACAGCCTCTCCTCCCCACCGCGTGGCTGGCCGTACCGCCCATGCCGCTCCCCCTCCTCGTTGTGTCCTTGGTGCCATGCTTGGGCTGGGAGGCTGAGCTTTGGATGCATCTCCAAATTTTTCTGTGCAACAAATTCAGATGCAAATTAAGATCACACACAAATGTGCCCAAGGGCAGCTGCTCACCTTGAAGCTTTGCAGCCCGACCAGTTAACCAGTCCATAGGACTCTTGCCCACAGCTTAGGGAAGGAAATTTTCACAAAATACCTAGGATTGCTTCTCCTTGTTTGCCTTCACAGGCCACTTTGAACTCTGCAAGTGTCATGTTAGCAATACTGCCATTGACTGAACTACTGTGGTGTTACCACAGTTCCCTTGAGGCCCTTCAAGTTGCCCTGAAAGGACTTAGTCTGACATGCTTTTCTGTAGCTCTGGCTGCCTCAAAATTAAAAGCTGCACTTTTCCAGAGCTGAGAGACCTGATTTCATAGATTTTTAAGGCCAGAAGAGACAGGCATGTTCACCTGTCACCCTCAAACACCATCCCTCTAATACCAGACACAGATATAACCCTGGCATTGAAGCTTATTAAGTTAAGCTTATTAAGCTTATTATTAGTTATTTTCACAGCTGCTTCTCTGCATGTGTTTGACTAAGGGGAGAAATTCTCAAGACAAAACTGATTTTCTATTTCATATTGCCTTATCAATATGTTTGTCTTTTGGGGTGACAGGAAAGGTAACCCTGATTCTTGTACCCATGAATATTCACAGAGGCAAGAGGATTTAAGCAGTTAGGGTATTGTTTGAAAGAAAATTTAGATCCCTTTGCAAACACCATCACAGTGATAGAAGTTGTTCCTTTTCCCTGTAATAATTACTTCAAAAGCATCCTCCTTGTATTATTTCTAGCTATCAGAATTAGTTGGCAAGGTATGGCCTAAATTCTGATACAGAGCAATTGTAGTAAATGGAGAAACAAGCATAAATTATGTCACTAGTGAGCCCAGTAAAGGATTGCAGTGATAAGGGAAGATGAGCTGAATCATTTATTTCACCTTATCTTCTACTGGGAATAAAATAAAAAGAATGAATAATAAATAATTGTTGCTATAAAGAACAAGCTATTTGCATGCCTTGCCCTTCTGTCCTCATAGAAAGTTCTCACCAGCCAAGTGTAGCACTTGAGTTCCTACCATTTTATCCATTGGACATTTGACTGTATCTATGTCACACAACTTCAGATCCCGTTCAATTCCTGAAGTTTAGTTCTCTATGTCATGAAAATCCCACCCTGTATGCAAGCAGTCTCATTTAAGGCAATTGAACTGTCTTCACAAACAAGGATCTGCACAACCATGCTGCCAGTAGATGAGTCACAGAACGAGCTAGCATGGACAGCCGGGAAGTTGCTGCGCTCCCCAGAGCACAGGTGAGGCTGCAGTTCCTGCACTTGTGCTTCTGCATCTATTTTCGCTCTTGTTTTTGACAGAGAACTTTCTTCACCAGCAGTCTCCACCACACAACTTTGCAAATCTTGCATGAGAATTTTAAAAAGGGAGGGTTGGTGCATCCCTGTTTCCGTGGGCATGTTCACAAAGGCAAGAGTCATGATTTCAGCAGGAACAGGTATATTTGCAAACCAGCTTGGGCAGCGGCAGCAGCATGCTATGGCACTGGGAGTTCAGGATAAATTGCACAGATCTGCCTAGAAATGATGAGTACACACTGAGGCAGCTGTTATGCACTAAGGATCATACTGCAGAGCACCCTTCTAGTGGTACCCAGGCTAACAGCACCAGAGTGTCTCTGCCCTTGCTGCAGTGACACCTCTGATTACATTGTAGGTGGTTTTTGCTGCTAGACACATCAGCGTGTTGAGACTGTTTTGTGCGGCTCTGGGGACATGAAGCAAAAGTAAATAAACATTTACCAGTGAGGTGAAATGTGTGGTAATGGCCACTAATCATGTAAGTCAAATAAAATAACTAGTGTTTGAATGACTGACCTTTAATTTCTATAACTCAGAGAGCACCCATTTGCTACACAATTCAGACATCGGTTGCTGTCACATGGCTAAACTTGCTATATTATATAGAAATTCCTCTTTCTGTCTGCCAAAGCTTGGAGTCAAGAATTTTTCAACAAAGTTTATCGTCATCTCTGAATTTTAACCCCATGATGCTGGGCTGATGAGTGGGTGCTTTTGAGGAGTTTCTGTTTTCAGATTTTCCCAGATATCTGGTGTCTGAGAGAAGATGTTTTATGAAAGAAGAACAAATTTTACCACTGGAGTAATATAAAATAATGAAATTAGATAAAAGCATCTATAAGCAGCTTCATGGAACTTGTGGAAATAACTTGTTTAAGGCACTGTGACTGTTGGCAACTAAAACTGTGCAGCTATTTCGCAGACCTGAATTTCCTGCTGAGTAACAATTTACATCAACAAACTAATTATATTTCAGAGTTGTTAATAAGCTTATCTATTAATTTATGTGTTCATTTAAAACCTACTAAATAGAAATGTGTTCCTGAATAAACACTAATCTCACTTTTGGGGGTAAATTTTCACTGAATCATATTTGTTATAAAAATATCATTAAAACTCCCACATAGTTTATGAAATTTAAACCCAGGCACTAGATTGATTATAGCTAGGACACTGACAGCCAGAACTAGGAGTGTTTTCGCACCTGTGTCACCTGCATTAGTATAAATGCTTTAGGCACTGTTGATATCTCTTCATGATCATATAACTACTCTCAGATTAACAGAATTCAGCATGACCTGCTGCATGTCATTAATTTTTAGTCCATTGACCAGAGAGTGAAAGGTATATAGGAATTATCAAAACTAGTCCACACCTGAGTTGCACATAACTTTGTTTTTGTGGAGGGTTTCTTTTCAAGCTGACTACTGTTTGCTAAATCCCTCCACTGATCCTGAACAACGTATCCAGGTGTTGCTATCTACATAGACATTTATTGGAAACAGAGAGGAAAATTGGATTTAACGTGAAACCATAGACTGACACTTGAAAAATCTGGCTTCAGCTCTGAGCTGTCTTCTAGACTCTCCAGAGGCTTTATCAAACCAGGTCACGTGTCCATACTTTGCTGTCTTGTACTCTCTCCACTTTGGTTTTGGCTTGGGCTTTCAGACCATGTTTTACAGGCTCATGAACATCCATAGGTGGCTACCTGTTAAGGGGTGACAAATAAGGGCTAAGGGAAAGCAAGCTTACTCTTAGCAGGCTGATATCAGTGAAAGTGAGGATATTTTAAAAGGGACACAAATAATGAAAGCTTAGAAATCCACACTTTCAACTTTCAGTTCTAGCAGGTGAGCTGTCTTTGATTAAGTGGAGGTAGTACACCTCTTTGCACAGCGGAGCCTTTGAACAGGAGTGCAATGCCATTGGTACTGGCGTAATACTAAGGTCAATCCCTCCATCCCATGGGATCTCTAGTAGAGCTCCCCCATACTGACCTTCCTTGTGATGCTCTATTTCTGTCCATATATTACAGTTACTCAAATAGTAGCACATCTTATTTTCCATGTTTTCGAGCTTTCCCATTTCAGGTATTCACAGTAAACATGGCCAAGCTTCTGTCGAGGTCCAATGAAGACTGTAAAATACAAAGGATAGAGCGATACCAAAAATCTGCAGTTTTGGTTGCTTTGGTGATTTCGGTAGCTCACACACACTTCCACACCTCAAGAGCATACGAATCTTAAAGGTAGGAGAACACATCTTCAGGGTAAAAAGGATATAAGTCTTGTTTTAGCTCTCCATGTGAATACAAATTTCATCCTCATGCACATAAAAAGTAGAAAAGGCTTTATGCTGAGAGCCAGTTTAACAACTGGAAGAATGCTCCTTCAGAGTCTGAGCCATTAAAAGGAGATACATGACCTTAAAACTTCGACAGTTTAGAGAAAGTATCTTTCCATTTAATGAACAGCTGGTTGAATGCAGAGAAACATAGTCATTTTTCTTGGAGCTGGATTTATAGCTACAAATATTTTCATGCTAGTAGTATCTTCGAGCAAATGTGATGTGTTTTATGATGTACCATGGTTTTAGATACATATTTAATTCTTGTTATTCCTTGAAAATAAAAGAAAAAGCAAATATGAACTAAAAATTTGGAGTGCTATAATACGGGATTTACCTGAAATCCTAGCAATAATGTGTCAGAAGCTTTACCAAAAAAAAAAAAAACCACCCTTAAAACGTAAACCTCTACTTCATAAAGACACTGACTCAATGCCATAAACTGTCTGAAAGCAGAACACTGAATTTTCATCCAGTCATTCACTAGCGTATTCACATCTTTTGGACAAATGCAAAGCTCTCAAATACTATAAAAATGAAAATGTAATAGCCTCAGCATGTAAAACAAAACCCCTGTGTAAGATAAAATATGTTCCAATGAAATTAATTGCAAAGTAGAATAAATAACTATACAAATAATTTATGTGCTTTAAATATAATAAAAAAGCCATTAACAAGCTTAGAGGAAACTGGAAGCCTGACAATTTTGACACTAAACAGGACTGCAATGATGTGATTCTG
Organism: Phalacrocorax aristotelis; assembly: GCF_949628215.1. Classification (NCBI taxonomy): domain Eukaryota; kingdom Metazoa; phylum Chordata; class Aves; order Suliformes; family Phalacrocoracidae; genus Phalacrocorax; species Phalacrocorax aristotelis. Next base: position 77,046,745 of record NC_134278.1, on the reverse strand, counting down.
ACTTCATTTAAGACAATGACAAACCTGTTAACTTTAGTTGGGGAGAACTGAAGTGTCAGTAATTTTTTATTATTTTATTTAAAATGAAATATTTTTTTTCTGCAATGCAAAGGAAACAAAAAATTCTTAAAAGTGTGGCCACCAACATTTGGGCTGGTGTAAGTATGCTTTACATACTTGCAGAAATTAGCAGAATAAATTGTTACAGTCAGACTTGCATTGTCAAACAACTCTTGCATTGCAGAATACCCTGTGTTCGTTTGAAGATTAAAAGTTTAACACTTATTTTTTCCTCTGATCACGAAGGAGTGTTAAAACCCCTCATGGTCTTATTGGATGACTTGAGACTCCAAAGCTAACAAAAAAAATGAGACATGACTTGGGAGAAGCCATTTTGATTGTTATTTTATCAAGTCTGGTCTTTACAAAGAGCAAAAGGTAATCTCAAGCAAGGGCAGTTGATGTTTCTCATGTTTATACCATTTTTGCAGTAGTGTAACAGTTTTGAAAGTATTGTGCGCAACAGAATGTGATTTATGCTGAGAGCAACATCCAAATGAAGGAAGTGAAGAAGAGGGTGCCCAGTATCTGAATTGTTGGTGCTTGGCAGGTGAACAGTGGGGCAACCTTCTGCTCTGCACTTCGGTGGCAGGATCAGAAAGCCCTGGACCATTGTGGCTCTGTGACAGGGAGACCCATCAGCTTCATTCCCACTGGAGGACAGAGCCACAGAGACCTTGAAAAAGCAGATAAGAGAGTATTTCTGTTCCGAGCAAAAGGCAAGGAGAGGATGTAGCTCCACAAGACGAGTCCCACCTCTTGCCTGAGACCCTCTGCCTGTTCACCATGAGCTGGCACCTTGGGATGAAGGCAGAGTCATCCCACATCATTTTGCTTTCTGCAGAAACAGGGCCTGGCACACCACGGGCTTCCTGGGGTTTATTCTGCCACTCTTCACAGGGAGCTGCCACTCCTCATAGGGAGCTGCTCACTGAGATGAAGTAGCCACAGCCTGCTTTTTTCTTCCCTTTCCTGCTCATCACCAACTCCAAAATACACCATTGCTGCCTCCCTGCCAGGTCTTGTACTGTCCCCTCTGCTACAGCTCAACCTCTGCAGGAAGAAGGGCTAACAAGGGTCTGCCAGGGGTTAGCCAGCAAGCAGGAGAGGAGGAAGAGATGGTATTGTGGGCTGGGAGGTGGGGAAGGGAAGAGGTACTTCACAAATTATTGTTGTCTCCTAAACTGAGTTTAATTTAGCCCCTAGGACCATAAGTTGCTTTTGAGTAACTGCTAGGCAGTGCTTTCTGCTTGCACATGTCAAACACATGGCCCCTTCCCAACAAGGGCCCTGGGCAGAGGATTATGAGACAGTTGGAGTGAGCTAGTGTTGAGGCGCTGTGGTATGCCAACAGATGGGCTGGGATGAACATCTTATTCTGGAGATTGCTCCCCAGAGGCTATTCCTGGCCTCTTTAGGCCTTTTGTGCTGCCGGAGGCCAATGGAGCTACAACATAATACAGAATTAGGCCTGGTAGGGCTGAATGGGGAAGGTGTTTCTAGCATTTGTGAAGCAAGTGCAAGTCAGCAATTTTAGTATTGGAATGATAATTGTCTTGCAATTTGAGTAATTACCATGTGTGGCAATATATGTGCACTGTGACAGCGTTTGCTAATGCATCCATTAGTGTGCAGCTATGCTGCGCAGCAGCAAGGCTTCGCCTGTTTCACAAACTTTTAAAGCTTGTGAATCAGGTTAAGCACATCCTTAGAACCTTGCTGAGTCGGGAAGAGATTTGTTACAGCCTTAACTCAGCTCCACCAAGGTGCATTTTTATTCCTTGGAGAAAAATAGCAGGGCTGCCTGCTGCTTTTATGCATTGCAGTCCCTATATGTAGAAAGACTTCAATACACAACCTACTCTCTTTGCTAAAATGACAATGAAATAAAGAGTAACTGTGTTAACTGCCAACAATGAGAAAAATATAGCTCCAGATGCTCGGAGATATTTAGGCACCAAATTCCCATTGAAACTGTCTAGCTAAAATCACTCCTTCACTTGCACAGTTTGTGCTTGGCCTTTGGTTGTGTCAATATATCATAGTTTCAAGAAATCTCTACCCATTCTCGGCAGTTAATTATGACTATCTAAGCTGGTCACACTTGACTGACTTGACTGAAAATTTTGTAAATGCTTAAGTGCTCCTAGTTCTGGTTTCTTAAACCTTTTCCCCATTTGAGACAACTTCTTGTCAGCAGAGCCAAGCCCTGTGCTTTCTCTGCCTCCCCCCAGCTAGGAAATGGCACTTCTTGTAGGAGAAGAATGAACCTTTTAGTTGGTGTTTTCACTCCGGGGTTGAGAGCAGAGCCCGGAGCTGAACCAGGCGGGTGGGAGAATGCACAGCTGAGGGCAGCGGTCCCTCTCCGGATGGGGACCCACAAGAGGGCGTGTATGGATGCAGGTCTGGAGGGACCCTGCTGCTCGTGGTTCATTAATGGGCCCCGCAGGCAGGCTCAACACCGCAGCACTCTGCAGTGGCTATGCAGCTATTTACAGGCTGCAAGACAGTATTTGGCATTTATTGGTGCCCTGTGACACCTAAATTATCATAAGGTCAGAGAATTCATTGAACCCAAGCAGCACTTAAGCACTGTTAGACTCATTTGTGGCTCTTCAGACCAAACAAGTTTTTCAGAGGGAGAACATTGGCTCCAGGTAAAACATAATGCAAAGAGCACAAAAAGAGAGCAAGGCTGTTTTAATAAGCTGTCTTGCTGCTGTAGCAGGGATGGGCAGGAGATTATTCCAAACAAGCAGCTTGCTGTGCCAGCTAAAGGAGTCCCTGGGACGCTGATAGGAGATAATCAACGAGGAGACACCTGTGCTACAGTTTTTTTCTGCTGGCTTTCCTCTCTTTCCATCTATTGTGGGTATCTTACTGATCTCAGAGCACTAGGATTCAACAGCCACCTTTTTAGCGTTTAGTACCTTGAGGGAAGCATGATGCCAAGTTGTTAATAAGCTCATCTGCCCACTCTAACATGTCCATTGCTGCTTTCACTACCCTGGGAGCAGTGGGAAGTCAGCAAGTTAAAATACCAACAGCCCCAAGAAACATAAACCAGCTACTTCTGGAAGGCGATGGTGAATGCCCAGGCTGTTACAGAATCCTCCCTAGGTGGCAGGAGGAGTGACCAGGTCCCTGGGAGACGGCCAGGATTCCCCCTTCTGCCTTGCTATGTGGGCAGAGGGGACAGGAGGAGGAGGAGGAGGGAGGGATTCCAAGGGAACAGGCGGTGGAGGCTGAGATCCCTTTCCTCCAAGTCAAGGGACAACAGCTGTCAGTGTGAAGGTGGAGATATGTAAACGGCAGGCTGGGTTCGCTCTCTTCCCGGAGCAACAGCAGCTGAGTCAAAACAAGCACAGCCAGAAACATGAAGCCCTTAAACCCCCTCCACTCACACTCACTCACATATACATACACATCATAATTCATGCTACATCAAAGCAGTGATTACCACAGCTTCCTGGCTGTCTATTTCTGTTTATTTATGGTGCATTACACATTTTAATGTTACTCTCATGCAGCAGCTCAGCTGCCACTGTTCTGTATTTGGGTGGGAAAAAAACAACCTCAAACAACAACTGGCTGTAAAGTACAGTAAGTTGTCCCCTGGGAACAAAGGACAAAAGAATGCTCAGCACCTTTCAGGGAGCAGCAATTCTGAGTTATTAATAGCATGATTCCCCCTTTCCATTTCAATCTAGTTCATGGCTATGCACTTGAGCGGGGGGTGGGAGGGGTGACATGGGATAGGAGGAGAAGGGCCAGAGCTGCTCCCAAAATGACCTTTTAAGCCAAGCTGGCTTCAGAGGAGTTCTTACATCATCTCTGTGATCATGTCTAGCTCTGGGCTGCTTCAAGGCAGGGGATGGAAAAAGGAGGGCAAAGGTTTGACATCGGCCTGAGTAGAATCACCAAACCCGTGTCTTGTTTGAAGCTGGATTCGAGCTAATGGTAAGAGATCAGCTACTAAAAACGCTGCATGCTGTGAGGTCGCAGCCCATTCCCTCTTCTCCCCCTCCTCATAAGGTAAGAATGCAGGGACTTGACTTTATTAATTTATTTAAGGAAACGGCAGTCAGCTCAGACCAAGTTGAGCATACGAGATTTATTTCTCCTTGCCGTCAACCTTACCATCATTCCCCCTTGAAGCCTGACTTCTCATTACCATTACTCTCCTTGCAAAATGCAAGTCATTTTGTTTATGCCATGGGAAAAATATATAATCTCTTTAAGTGCATTGACAGTATCAACATAAAACAAATAATACTGAACAGGCAGCAAAAACAGAAGCCATTGTGCTAGCAATCCCCGCTGTGAGTGACACACAGACCGCCACTGTGCACCCCCTGCTGTACCCTGGTGTGTGGGAGTGACACTTCTAAAAGGCTCTTTTTACATCCCTTAATAACCCAGCCATCCTTCTGCGTGCGCTGCGGGCACCATGCTATCAGCAGAGCTCCTGCTGTAATAAACTGCTCTTTTATACACCCAGCAATAGCGCCTATGAAACACCCTGTAAGTTTATCCAGGGTCCCGAATCCCTCGTTGCATAGGGCAGGGGAAGTGCAGCTACGCCCTTGGTGCCATGCCAGTCTACTGTGGTCCTGAACAAGGACAATGAAAGAAATAGTCTTTTACCTGTTCTATTCCCAGCCATTTTTCCAATGGGAACCTCAGCTCAGACCAGAGAGGCCAGCAGTTTCTGAGAGGTCTCTGCCCACTGGAACGGAGGCAGAAACGACACAAATATCAAACTGCTGTTGCTGGCTACAAGCTTTGGGCACTGTTGCATGGAGTCACATCTGAACCAGAGAACCAAGGGTGAAGGGCTCCATGCCTCATGACAAATTTCTTGGTCTTGCAGTCCCTTCCTGACACCCTATTTGCAGAAGTTGTTGTAACACGAAAGGGTAGCACGAAAGGGCTAAGCATTGTGTCACTTATTTTTTCAAGCCACTACAGTAACATTTGCATTCTTAATTTCACAGAGTTGCTGAACTTCATTAATTTATATGTATCTATATAGCTATTTTTACACACACACATATATATACACACACAATGACAAGCACAGACTTTAAGCCAAATGTTGACCTCATGCACAGATAAAAAAAGAAGCTCTGCTCATGCTGGTAAGATTCCACTAGATTTACAGCATAAGGAATGACAGCTGAAGTATCTTGATGGTATAGTCTACATAGAGTTACACACTCGTCCCCTGCTCTATCCAGGTACTGCTGGCAGGGGCCTCATCAAGCCCCTTCCCATCTCCTCAAAGATTTGAAAGGCTTCCCAATGCAACGAATTATGAAAACCCACACGTGAAAGTTGGGTTTGAGCAACAGCACTACGCAGGAGGACTACGACAGAGCTCAAATGTGTCTTTGCTCAAAACAGAGCACAAAGGCAAAGTCCCTCTGAGGACTGGGAAGGGGTGGTCCTCTTGCCAAGTCTGGACTATCCCTGAAGAGGCAAAGTAAAACAGATGCTGACCCCTCTGAGGGAGCAAACCCATGAGGAGGCACCTGAGAAAAGCACAGCTGGGTCTCTCACCTGCCCTCAAGGGGGGCTCCGGTGCGGGGGCAGAATCTGGTTTGCACTGGCCCCCGGCAGGTCTCGGTTTCACAGGCCAGTTAATCCCAGACGGCATGTGCTAGCTGAGGCGGGATGGTAACACAATCCAGACTGAGGGATTTCGTAGGGAGAAAGAAATGCTCCTGCTATGTGGTAGCATTCTTAACTGGGGGTAATTTTTAGCCTCCAGGCTCGATGCACTTGGGCAGTGGCCACAGCATCGAGGGGGATGTGCTAAGAGCTCCAAGAAAGCTGTTTGGGGTGTCAGGTCAGTGCTGTGGGGCTTCAGGGACAAAATTAAAGGTCTCAGGGCTGTGTTTAGGTGAGGGATTATAACAGTTCAAAGGAGCTGGTCATGCCTCTCAGCTCTGAAATTTAGTTGCAGCTGGCCCATTTCAGGGCTGACTGTCAACCTAATTTTTTTCACTATTTGCTTTACTATCTGCAGCTGTAGGTCTCACATCACCAAAAAGCATGGGGCTGGGCATGCTGTTGCTGTGTTTTTGCAGCTGACCTACTCCAACTCACCAGAGAAATTAGAAGCATCTTAGGCAGCTCTTTTGTCATTCAAGGTTTTGCTGTTGCTGCAAATCAAATAAAAAGATGTTCCCTTTGTCCAACCACATGTTCAGCTTAAAGCCAAGGCATGTAAGAGATGTTTTTGTTATTCTTGTCCTATGTTGACAAATCAGGGAACTATCATTCTGATTGCAGGTCATGATTTTGCATTTCTTCGTGGGATAATTCAGACTAAACCTTTCAACCCGAAAGGAAATGTACACTTCATTCTCCAGGTGTTTAGTTATCTCGTTGAACTTTGTTTCTTTTTAGTTTAGGTCACTTTTAAAATTAAAAATGCTGTTTTGAAACAAAAGGTCAAAAAGTTTCATTTGGAAAATGTCAAACCAAAACGTTTTTTGTGGGCCTTCTTGAAGCGCTATTCCATTAAAGACTGCTGAAACAAGAAACCTCAAACTTTTTAGGATTTTCCCTTGTCTCTGCTTTTTTGAAGAAACTTCATTTCAGGAGAATTACATCTCCTAAGGAAGTTTCTAATCCTAAATAGATTGTAAAACAAAAGGAAAGTAGAAGAACAAAATTGGAACATCAGCCCACTTTTGCTCAGCTAAGCTGTGGTCTTTCTTGTCACATGAACGAACCTCCTGCAAGCAAGGCATAGGGATTAGGTGTCCTTGACAGACGCTGTTCTTTCTTGGAGAAAAGAGGCAGTTCTCAAGAAGAAACAGGGAACATACAAGAGCTGAATTTGTGAGAATGGTCATATTGCTTTGCAGGGTGATCCTGAAATCAGCAAAAAAATGCTGCATCTAGAAATATTTCAGTCCTTTATCCCCATGACCGATTACACAGGCTTTGCAAACTGCCAATAGCTGTGTAGGCAGTGGCACTTCTGTCACAGGGAAGGTGTTTCCCATTTTCACAGAGATTTGTCTGCTTTGTTGAGACCCTGCAGCATGACACTAGCAACCTCTGAAATCCAGGCTTGCAGTGCTTTACTGTAAGCAGTGAAGTAATCTTGGAGTCCTGACTTGACTATCTGTATTCCCCACTCTGTTCATAAAATGTTTCACTGTTTATGGCTGAAAAAAATAGGTGTATGAACATTATCCTGTAGCTGAGGCCTTTCAGTGACTTCCACTGAGGAAAATTTAGGATTAGAGATAATGCTTGGTTTTCTGCTATTGGGTCTTCCCTCCTCCCGCTGCTCTGTTCCCGCGTGACACACACACCAGCAGTGACTAAATCAATGGGAATTAATCATATCTTGTGAAAGAAAAGTTTCCTTTTTCTGTGTGATGGAATAATACAATCAACTTTGGAAATCATTTGTGATTGCCCTTGCCACAGGCTTTTGGCCAAATTAACCACTGTCACATGCAGACAAATCCGGAACCATTCCCTCGACTTCATCTTTCCGTTCCGAAGGTGCATGCGATGCATCCCTCGTACGTGGTGTGTGTCACAAACAAAACCAGGGAAAAGTCACAGCAATTTCACCTCAGATGATCTCGAATTTCTTGCTGACCTAAAAACCTGAGTAAGGACCTGTGTTTTCCTTAACTCAGGAAATTTCACAGCTTCAGGGAAGGGAGAAAAGGAAATCCAGAACAGCAAGAGACTGTTTACAAATTCTTTCTGCAATGCAAAAATTGCATCGATCCCCCAAAAATGTCCCTCCTACCCTCAACCCTCGGTCTCCCACCAAGAGATCCTTTCTTTCACTTCAGCAAAATCTTTTGGAGGGACAGGAAACCGGTCCTGTTTGGGACAGACCCCGCAGCCGCCGGTGATCGGCGGGCAGCACCGGCGGGATGGGGGGGGAGGGGGGCAAGGACCCCTCCCCTTTCGGTCCGGGTGCTCCTGCACCAGAGTAAATAAATGCCGAGAACCGGCCAGGAAACAAATCCGGTTTGCCATTAAATTAAGCAAAAGCCATGTGGAGGACTAAGCGCAGGCCGCAAATTAACGCACTCCTCGCCTAAGCGCGGCTCGCCGCGGGCCGGCGGCCGGGGCGGGGGAGGCGCTGGGGCCGCCTCACGCCTGCCAGAGGCGCTGCCCGTGGCGGGGTGTCCCCGCACCCTTCCCCTTCGGCGCCGCGTAGGGAGCGGTGGGGTGCGCAGCCAGGCCCCCAGGTCGGCCCCCGGGGTGCACGAAGCGGCCTGGCTCCGCCGCGGGGTGGGTGCCCTCTTCGTGAGGCCGTTGCCCGCCTGGCGGCAGGGCTCGGTTTTGTGTGTGCTCCCGGAGCCCCAGAGCACTCCTGCAGCAGCCGCCTCAGCCAGGCATCTCATCACGGCACGACTGATTAACGACTTAATTACGGTGCGGTGCTGCTAGCGCCCTCCCTGCACTGAGTGGGGCAGCTCGGGGTGCTCCTGGGGGGCTGAACCCCTTCGCAGCCTGCTGTGGGCTGCGAGAGAAGCAGGTCCGTGTCTATTTGCAACTCGACCAGCATACGGCTCTCACAGCGATCTATTTAGACTGTAGCGATGTCTTTGTCCTGCACTCTGGCTAACTTCTCTAGGATTCATTGTCAAGAAGAGGAAGAAAAAACAGATATTTTTTTTTTTTTTCCAAAAAAGATCTCAAGAGCAAATGCAAAAGCTGATAACAAAGAAGATGAGTTCCGCTGGCATCCAAGAAGTAGGTGTAAATCCAACATTAAACCCTTTATTTAAGAAAATTAATAAAGTTTTTATTAAATATTAATGAACAAGGCTGGAGTCCATTCTGTCCCTGGTGAGTACTAAGCAAAATTAAATATTCATTTTTCTCCCTTTAATGTGATTAGTAGGGGTTAATATTTTTTGCCACTTGACACGTGGATTTCAGGAGGTTTACATAGTATAATCACAACTGGCATTTCACTGTGGTGACAGGTTCCTCACAGAGACTGCCCACAGAAATGTTCTTTTCCTTTCCTCAAGGGGACTGGGGAAGAGCGTGTCCTCTGGCTATAAAACATCAGTGTGCAGGCTACCAGGGCATGGTCATACTCTGCTGCCACTGTACTGCACGATCTTCAACGTCATTTAATTTTTAAAAAGATGGATAAAATTGCCACCGGGATTTGAGCTTCTCAAAATTGGGTGTGTATATGGTGTGATGGGTTACCTTCAAACCTTGTCTTCCCAGCAGAAAAGCAGCTGAATGCCAATCCAAAAGGTATATATTGGGAAGAGAAGGGCAAAGAGGCTCATCTTGTCCTTCCCTGTCATAGAATCGTGGCACACTTTAGGCTGGACAGGCTCCTGGAGGTCTCCCATCCAACCCCCCTCTCAAAGCATGGCTAACTTTAAACTTAGAGCAGGTTGCTTAGGCCTGTGTGGTTGAGTTTTGGCTGTCTCCAAGGATGAAGAGTCCACAACCTTGCTGGGCACCTGCTTCAGCGCTTGAACCGCTCTCACAGTGACTCAGGAATATAGCTTCATGTTCCTTGGTGCAAATGCTGCAACTATCACCTTCCTCTGAAGCAGCAGCAGTCCCAGAGAAAAGCAGCAAAGTCCCATGCTATGTTACTGTCTTCCCTGAACCACCTCGCTAGATAAGGAGAGTGCTGGAACACACACTGTGCAGAGGAATGATGTTTCTGCAGGGCTGGATGGCCACCTGTGACGGGGAAGCCTGGTCCTTCAGAGAGCAGGTGAGGGAAGGAGAACAGTCCATCCTCTCAGACCAGTCCCAAGAGAGCATCCAAAGGCTCCTCTCCAACAAGGACCTCGGGCCAGGCAGACCAGGCTTCCCCCGCCCTTGTGAAAACCCGTTGGGCTCCTTGGCTGGAACTCTCTTGGGGAAGACACAGCATTATTTCATTTTCAAGGAGCTTGAATATTCTGCCTGCCTATGGCCTTTATCAGCCTCAGCAATTTTTGTAGCCCTGCCATCTAAAGTTATTGTTCACATACTGTAGCTAATTCCTTTTGATGAGTTTCACAGCAAATACAGCTTCTCGAATACTTGTTATGCCAACTCTGTGGATGCTGGCTTTGTACATAAGGAAAAAAATACATAGATGGATGGTACATCCATCTGTAGGTAGATTAAAAATGAGAGCTGCCCAGTGACTGTTCTGGACGTGCGTAGGCATTTCTGTGTGGCGTTTGCTTTGGCTGGCAAAGCAGGAAGCTGTGAGCATCCATAAGGTTAAGAAAATGCACATGGACAGGGCATGATATTTTGAAGAGTGTCTTGACCCGAACCTGTGATTAAACAAAAAGGAAATAGCGTTTGAAAAACAAGTAAAAGATCACTAGGATATTCAGGGCCTTGGAGGGAGAAATCTGCTTTCACTTTTCCTGGCATTTTGCCTGTCAAATTATGAGCTTATTTGTGGTGCTAAATGCTTTGCTTGTGTCTCAGAAAAACTGCAGGAACTGCTGGCTTTTTTTCCAGTGGGAGGGAGAAGTCATTAATGATCCCAAAGGTTAAGAAATTGGCACCGTCAAAAGCCAGCACTCCTTTATTTATTCATCAGCTGGGCTCAGTGTGGGTTCCCAGTGTGCAGGATTCCCCACTTGACTGCCTGCCTTCCCCAGAGACCTCTCTGCATTTGCCTGTGTGTGAGCACAGGCTTCAACCTATGTATAAAGGAGGAGTAGGTTTGCAGCCAGAGATATAGTAGAGTTATACTTGGACCAAAACTATAATGTGGTACAGTTGCAGGCGGGGGTCCCAAACAAAACATCTTTGCTGGACCTTTTCTTTGTTTGAGCTAAACCACACTCTAAATGGCACTAAACACCCAGGGGCTTCAGAGGCATTCAGCTCTGGCAGAGGCTATATGTTTATATGTCTATATCTCTAGATGCATATAGAGGTGGTATGTCCAGGGCCACTGAGCCCCAACCCTATATCCGCTGGTATGTGAGCGACTAATCCCAGGGGGGTTGGCATGGGGGTGAGAGATGACTGCCCATGGTCCCCCTACAGAGGACCTTGGGTCTCAAGGTCTTTAATGTTGTATTTTAAAGCACAGTGTCATGCAGACATGTGGTTTCAGAAATGGCTGTATGAAACCCAAACTCAGGCACATAGCTGTTGAGCATTTTGCTGTCTGTGGAGCCGAGGGAGGCCCCAGGGCACATGGAAGGGCTATTTCCAGCTCATTCAGACCAGCCCTGATGCTCCTACAAAATGAAAGTGTCCCCCCTTCTCCCCTGCCTGTGTCATCTTTGCTTTGGCATGTGCAGGGGGACAGGTGGGGAGGATCAGAAGAAATACAGCTACTTTGCCCTTTCTACCCTGCCTTTAACCTGCTGCTTCTTTTCCTCACCGGAGTGGTCTCTCTGAAGCATGGACATGTGGCAGTGACCCTACAGAGGAGCGTAACCTCAGCCCTTCCACCCAAAATGGAGGAGACCATCTAGACCAGACCAACCTCTTATCTCCAGTTTTCAGAAACTTTGTTAGAGGGCAGGTGAGTGCATCAGCTTAGAAAATCCTATCTATTGAAAGCAGAAAGTATTGCCTGCTTAGGCAATTAAATGTAGTGAATTTTCCTCTACAGTGGTATCCAGAGAAATCAGGAATCAACATTGCCTGACATTCCACTCAAACTTTTCTCCAAGGAAGCACAGGAGGGGAAAAAATTGGAAGAAATTACAATAAACTTCTTCCTAAGCATTGTAAGCCATGCCCTTATCCTTCAGTTTTCCCCCTGCCTTTTCTCTCTGTTTAATTTAAAATATTCATCCTTCAAAGGAAAAAAAAGGAGCTTTAAAAGGAGGTATAGAGCAAACTTGTTAAAAATACAGGTGTAACTTCACTGCTTGTTTGTGGAACTGAACACAGAAAATCAAAAAGTGCTCTGGCAGAGGAAGAAATGCGTCTAGTGGGGTATCATGCTGTAGCAGTGCATGGAGGCCTCTAATGAGAGCATGTCACAGTATGCTAAGTAGTTCTTATCAGTAATCCTTATGTACATGGGAAGTTGCATTTCCTGACACCTGAAATCTAAAGACACAGCAACAACAAGGCATAGTGGCTTCTCTTTTACCAGCAGGAAAAGTAACGTGCTGAGGGATAGGCCTCATACCTCAAAGCTCAGAGCCAAGCAGTTTTGAAAAGTGTGTTTAGTCTGGCTTACCCCTGTGCTGCAGAGCTGGGATCCCAGTGCCATCTCCTCAGGTGCAGGCCAGCACGTAATTAGATGCCAACTCACACATTCTCTCACATGGATCACCCGTACACCATACACTGGGACACGGAGTTTGCTGTCTGAAAAACCCTTAGCATTCAGTTTGTGCTAGATAAATAATAATGGCATTAATGGACTAAAATATTAACATAAAAGACTAACTGTTATAATTTCTCCTTTGTATGATTCGAGCTAACAGCATCTTCTTTTCTTGAAGGGAGACTGCTTTGAAAAGATCAAGAACAGCTCTACAAAAGTGGGAGGAAGGGACATTTATATAACAATAAGACTTTTCCCCCTTAATTTTCTCAGTTGGCTGCACAGTCTTCTCCGGTCTTTTGATGAGATCTCTTAATAAAAACATTAAAAGGATGAGCATAGGCAGCTTCATTTCCAGTAATAGGATGGGTATGAGGCCAATGAGAAAACTGCATTTCATAAAACTTCCCTGCTGAAATCTACCCTACCTCAGCGTTTATCAGCTTCTCTGCTTTATTGTCTAGTTAAAATGGAAATAGCTCAGCTTTGGCTCTTCCTCATCAAGCCATGTCGATGACAATGTCAACTGACACCAGTTTTCATAAGCTAAAAAAAGCTGCCCTGGGGTAAGCAGCAGTGAGACCAATCAGATTTAGTGATTAATATTTCCTGCTTCAGAAAAGATAAAGACACAGATGCAGTTGAAATTAGACTTCTCTGGCAAAGATGACTTGAGAGAATATCTGGACAGACATCAGTTTCCTGAATGAAGGACTGATGTCTCAATTCTTAAGTGGCATTTCCCAGTGCAGAAATGAAGTTTTCTGGTTGTATTACAGAGACAGGCAAGCATTAAAAAATAGAAGAAGTAGTTGCCTCCTGTTACCCTGCAGCTAAATCCACTCCCTGAGCCATTAAAGAAAAGAGGCAGGCCTACCCTCGGTGCTTGCACAGTAACTGTTCGCACCAACTCCAGCCAAAAAACGTTCCTCTCCCCTTTCAGCTTGGATGTGTTCTTTAGGATTCCTGCAGCGTTCTCAGTGTGGGTCTGAGAAATATCACACTCTCTTATCCTGTTTTTTCATTCCTTTCACCCACCAGCAGCTTTCATTTCGCTTTGCTTGCCTGGCCACCGGAAGGAAATGCTTACAGTCTTTCAAACTGGGCTCACAGAGTTTGACTGTGAAGGTGTTACATCAGTGCTAAACCAGTGCACCGTCAAAAAGGAGCAATCCAGCTAATGAACAGGCAAACTCCAAACACTGGGTTCATGCCGCTGACTTTGGTATGCTGATGCTGGGTATAAGAGAGACTTGCATTAGGTTTGCTGTCTCTTCTGGAGTTTTATTTTAGAATATTTACTCTCTAAAGATGTTAAAAAGAGGAAAGGCCTTTTCTCCTGCCTCAGCTTTATCTTATAATAGAGATCCTAGCTGAGATCTGGCATAGGGATGAAACATCCCTTTATACACATACACAACTCTCCTACAGCTTTCAAAACACTTGCCTTTCCTCAGCCCTTGCCTGAGGAAGAGAGCGAAGAGGAATGCTGTGGCACTCAGTGCCAGATATGATTGCTAAGGGTCCACAGTTATTTCTGGTTTGGCAGAGAACTCTCTCAAGCCAGATGCAAAAAAGCCTGGGTAGCCATTCCTGTCCAGTGGAAGAACTGGGCCAGCAAAGTTACAGTCTGCTTTTTTAGCTCATCTTCTGTGGTTTCATGCTGTCCCCGTGACACAGGTGGGTGGAAAGCCGTTGGATCTTCTCATTCAGGAGCCTCGTGGCAAGTCAAACCTGCATTATGAATATGGAGCATCTCTTACCTCGCTGCTTCCAGGACAGAGGCTGTCAGAAGATGAGCAGAGCACTGTCTGAGCAAGCTGTGTGCTGTTAGCTATTTATTCTTCACAGAGTTTTGGATCCCAAGGTAGCTCTGAGCAGCTCTAGGGCTTTAGGGCACACTTACCAGGAGCTAACATGGTCCTTGACAGGATGCTGAGGCTTTCTGAGCCAGAACTTTCTAATAAAAAAGAAAGCTAAGTCCAACAGGAGAGGGTTGGAAACAAAGAAGCCTTTGAAGGGGGAGTGAACAAGTGAGACACAGCCCAGGTGGCAGAAGAGGAGAAAGAATCCCACTAAATATTGAAAATTCAGGGAGTGAGAGTCAGGTCTGCCAGAACAGAAGGAAAGAGAGGCCAGGTTTAGAAACAGAAGAAAAGGAAGTAAATAAAAGCAGAGGACAAAGCATTAGGAGCCAAAATGAGCTGAGTAGGCCACTAAGATCAAAGAGACTGCTTTCTGGCAGTTGAAAGCACAAATAAAACATAAAAGCCATGGAGAGGGTCTCCATCCCAGGTAACTCCACAGCTGGGGTTTTGAGGTTTCAGAACACAGGGTGTAAAATGTTTGACCTGGTCATCTAAAAAAGAAAAAAATCTCAGTCACTGTCTTTTTTCCAGAATAAATCCTGCCTATCTGTTTGAAATACAGGAATGCTACTGGATTTTTTTATCCCTTTGGGTTTGAGGTTTGTTTTCGGGGTTTTTTTTTTTTTTTGTATGGCATCCTATCACACCTAAATTTGATGGCGATTCCTCAGTATTGCACATTTAAGTGGGTAGACAGCCCAATGGAGTAAGAGAATGAAATCACATTCCACCTAGTTGAGGCATACAGTTGCTTGGAGTATTTACAGTACTCTGAGAGGGAGGACATGGTTAAAGACTGGTTACATCATACAGACACGTGTAGCGAAATAATATAATAAGGGACAGATTTTAAGTCCACATCACAGGTCATGGCTTTCAAAACAGCTTGGTCTGCATATGGGCATGTAAAAAGTGGTCAGGTTTTTTACATTCATAAAAACTTATCTTCAGAATGAGACGAAATGTTCATTTGGGGGTGGTAAAGCTTTACAGTGAACTCTGAAGGTCACTGTAAATTAGAAAGCTAGATTCCTTTGCTCTCCATTGTATGCTCTTAGTCTCTCTTACGTATACTCCCTCCCCCCACAGGGTTAGCAAATAAATTCATTCTATCTAAATGGATTGTCAAAATACAACACAGTCAGCTTCAGCTCACGAGTTTCAGCTCAAGAGCAGCAGCGGTCCATGCTGAGAGAGCTCTGAAAGTCGCACTACCAGCAGATCAGAGCTTTCAGTCAGGGCCACCAGGCTAGCTTCGATGACTTTACACTTAGTTCATGACTAATAAATGTCTTTTGTAAAACATCTCTCCCACGTCCCCCCTCTGCCTGCTACCTGTGGGCTCTGCCATCTGATGTCTGACTCTGCTTTCACAGTTCATCTGGATTAGGAGAAAAGAAAGTATTTGGGGAGGGGGGATGTATGTGCGCCCATGTGTGTGCACACACAATGCATAGCTTGTGAGCTTCCACCCACTGAAAGCAGCTTTTCATTCTTGTCAAGACAAACCCACAGCGAAGTTCAGAAGTCACTGCTGTTAGACAGGAAAAGGGCCAGTTCAAATCTGTCACTCCATCAGAGCATGGTATTCCCCCCTGGTAAAGGTCACTTGGAGAGAAGATATGAAAGCAATTCAATACTTGAACTTACCCAAAAAGCCAAGCAACTTATTTACTATGCAGCAACCCTGTAGTGACCTCATCCACAACATATGCAGCTCCCACTGGCATCAGTTGGTGCCATGAGTACAGATCAAGAAAACAATATCGCTGTGCTAGGGGAATGCATCAAGTACATCTCTGTGGTTTAGTTTTATAAAACCTGTATGCATCTTTCAATGACTTTTTATAAACATTAATAAAGTATTGAGTGGAACTTTGAAAGCTGTGCTTTTATTTTCATCCAGGCATTTCTAATGCTATTTCTCAAGGCACAGGGAGCAAGACAGGTACACCAAAGACACGGAAGAGTTGTTCAAGCTGTGCCGTCTTTTACCTTGAAGAGGAATGTTCACAGTGATGCTTTGAAATAAACACCACTCTGAGTGATCATTTGCTTAAAAGTGAAGAATAAGCAATATCTTTTTTTCTTTTCTGAAACATTGGAGGCCAAAGGGATAATTTAGAACTTTTTTGCACTGAACTTGATTTCATTAGTTCTCAGGAAAGCAACTAGTTCAGAAGATAAAGAAAAAAATAGATGATGCACATCATTCAAAAGCACACTGTGGTTATCAGTGTTGCAGGACCACAGTACGAATCACTGTTTTGTGTCACCACTTATACACAACTGTGCTGTCACTGTGCAGAATTTTTCTGAGCATCAACATCCAAATCCAGGTTAAAAGGGAAGCCCAAACAAATTCATCTATTTCCCTCATGATTCACCCACTTCCTTGTCACCATCATGCCTGCAGTGCAGAGGCAGAGAAGGAGAGCAAAAAATAAAAAACAACCACCCCAAAATATGAAAAGCTGAGGCTGTTTCACACATGGAAAACAATCATAAAGTCTTGCTTGACTGTGGGGTTTCTAATGTGATTTTTTAAAAATTACATTCCCTGGTTTCCCCCAAATGAAATTTATATTTCTAGTATAAAATGGCCAAAGTGTCTGCCTGATATAAAAAGCTATTTTCCTTCTTTTCCCCCCTTTCCCCACCCGCCCTCGTCAATCGACAGCACTTGCCTCCGGTGCCTCAACAGTAGCTATGACTGTGTCTTAATGAAAAAAGATGTATAAAATATTACCATAACCTCAGAGGCATGAGTAAAGCCCTTATTAGAATTCAGGACCTACAGCTGGAAGGGGGGCTCAGGCCGGCAGATAAAGTTAACTATTGTTAGCTCACAAGTGGCTCAGACTTCCTGGCAACTGCAGTGAATTACTCAGCCCTTTATGCAGGGTTTCAGAAACAGTTCACTGTTTCACAACAAAAAAGGCATTCAGGCCGGGAAAGATGGTCTCCCAGGGCTCTAGAAAGCTAGCTTTAAGACAGTGAATGGACACTGGAGCCTCCTAAGTGAATGACCACTGTGGGAAAGGGTGGTGATGTCAGCCTGAATGCATTTCCAATGGTTTTGTCCCACTTTTCATTGCTTTTACACTCTCCCTTGCTCTCTTTCTCTGCCTCAAGCTGTCCCCTTCCTGTTCTTTTCAGACCATCATTTTAAAAGTTTAGAGTTTGCATCCACACGGAGGGGAGGATCCGCCGTGTCATTGCTGCCATAGCAATGTTCCTCTGCGCTTTTGTTTGCATATAAAAAATATTGGGGGGGGGGGGTATGGGGGGACGCTGAAAAGAACATGAAAAAGTGAGAGGTGGAGGGACAGAAGGAGTGTCAGCATCCTGCAGCTTGGACCTGGGGCTGCGAGGCTGTCGGGGGGAAAGGAAAACTGGGGGCACAAGAAGGGGAACTGATGAAAGCAGCAGGGATTTGGGGTCCTTTGAAAAACAAATTTGTAATCCTTCACACTGCACATGTTTGAAAGGATCGGCACTTTTGAAGGCCTAGAGAAGAATCGGAATAATGTTCTTAGCTAAGCCCTCGGAAAGAACAGAGCAGTGCTTTGGAAAACATACCCAATTACATAAGTTTATCAAAAGCTTTCAAAGGCTCCTCTGTCCTTGACCAAAAAGGGAAAAAAAAATTAGCAGAGGGGTGAAAGAGGGAGAAGGTTGCTAAGTGCATTTACCCATGGTGGCAGGCGAACAACAGCTAAGCTGACATACTCCGAACTGGTGTGGCCCACCAGGCCTCTCCATGTCAGCAACATGCAGGCTTCAAGCAACAAGCACTGGAAATTGTCTTTAGATAAAACAGCTGGACGGCTAAGTAACAGGGGAATATGGAGCAAGGCACTCGATATGCACTCACTCCTTGTAAATACAACCATGAATCCCCTGGCCAGCAAGCCCACCTGGTTTGCTTCCTGCTTTCCATGAAATACTTGCTATTCATATGGATAAATGTATGCAGGCTTGGCTAAGCCTGGCCTGAGGCAAAATTATAGGATAACAGCATTGCGCAGAGAGCGAGCATTACAGCTTAGCCCACACTAAGTTCCCAGTGTGCTGGGGTTTTTGACGTTAATGTGTCTAAGAATGTAAATGTAGGTACTGCACACACAAGTGTGTCTTAGCAGCAACCCCCCGCGGAGGATTTCCTTCCCTCTGCCTGAGCTGCAACCCTGTTTCACCAAGACTATCTTTATAGGCAAAAAAAGTAGCTTTTGCTGAAGGATAATTAACACAAATTGGCAATCCTGCTGAAAAAAATACCAGCAGAGACCAAGACAGCCTTATTCTGCCGTAAAATAGGTGAGGAGAGACTGCTGGCTTCACCTAAACTGTCTTTATATTGATGCTTTCTATTACCTGCCCCCAGACATGCAATATGCTTGTGTAGCCAGAGGTGAAAACACAGCACGGGCAATATACTTCAGTTTTGCCATAAGGTTAATTCACTGAGATCAGCCCCCATGTGAGACTAACTTCAGTGAGTTTTTCCTCTGGTAAAACTTAAGAACCTTGTCTTCACTGTGTTTTTATTGTGGAATAACTCTTGCATACAGTAAGAGACACAGCTTTTTATGCTTAAAAAGGAAAGGACACTTTCTACCTCATACTGAACACAGGCTCCCTGTCTCCAGACAGGATTTAGCAGTGAGGTACCTTCACCACATTAGTTGTCATCTGGGTAAAACAAAACCAAACTAAACCTTTTTGCCAGAGCTTACGAGGGCAAACACAAACCCTGCCTTCTTCAAAACTGTCGACACTCACTGAACCACCTGCAGCCAGCCTCATGGTATGAAACTCACTTTTCGACCTGATGAGGAGACCTGTGTTCCTGAGGTGCTTCTGAAAGTTCCTGTCATAAAGACAATCCACTAAGGATATTTCTAACCAGTCATATGAGATAAAGCAAGGGGACATTTATTTCCCTGAGGCAGTTCTTCCTCCTCGTTCTTCAAAAGACTGGCAATACCATATCTTGTTCTGCTTGGCTTTAGCAAGGGACCTCAGGTCTCAGATCTTGCCCGTGCAGTAAAATCCAAAGACCAAGGAAAGCATATAAGGCTGGGGTTTCATGACTGGTTTAGGCCAGTCTGAGATTAAGCTGCCACCAAAGGGACACTAGGCCCTGGACGCATGTTGTGCCCTTGCTTGCAGAGGGCAAGCCTGTTTTCTGATTGCAGGACAACCTCCAATGAACTTATGCTGACTGTGAAACCCTCTCTTAGCCATTTTTTGCTTCCTCGAGTAGTGCAGGCTGGTGTGAATAACGTTAATATGAATGTTGCAGTTCATTATAAATCAATTCACTGGCTTCAATAAACTTGCACAGTGTCAACAGGAAAGTTCCTTTACACAGACTTCAGCCAAAATAAAACCAGCAGGATTTATAATTGATATAGGTGTTTCAATATCATCGATCATGTAGACATGCCCACTGAGAGTGTCTGTGGTCCCTGTGTCTCCACAACTGCAGGGACTGAGATGGTAACTCCTTGACACTGGTGCCATTAAACTAAATTGTTGATCCACTGAAGATTAATAGGTTTAAGAAAAACACCAGAATTTTAAACTACCTGCCTGTGGTGCTTTCTTTCCTCATCTTCCCTCAACTTGGGTCTTCTGACTTCACCATTTTGTTAGTTCTTTTCTTGCCCACAACAGGCGTGAATGACCAATAGAAGAAGGATTTGTCAATCTAAAGAGTTGAAAAGTTAAAAT
The DNA here is from genome assembly GCF_949628215.1 of Phalacrocorax aristotelis. Classification (NCBI taxonomy): domain Eukaryota; kingdom Metazoa; phylum Chordata; class Aves; order Suliformes; family Phalacrocoracidae; genus Phalacrocorax; species Phalacrocorax aristotelis. The sequence continues at coordinate 77,026,801 of NC_134278.1, read as the reverse complement.
ACTTTCAAGGGTTTCTTTATACACTGCAAAAAAAGACTCCAAAAGGGCACAACTCTATTTTCCTGGTCACCTCTAATTCCTATTCTGATTTTAAGCAAATCTAATCAGTCAGGTGCTCACAAGCGCTGCAGAGCCCCAAATGCCCCAGTGCAAGGCCCTCCTACACCATCCAGCACTGGGTGAAGCAAGGAGAGCCTGTGTGGGAAGGGGTACTCTTTCCTAGGTAGAAATGTCTCTGAGCTAAAGCTGCCCAGGAAAGATCCCCTACAAAAAAAGGTTGCTTCCACAAACCCCTACAGAAACATGTTTTGCTGTGTTTAACAAGCCCTTGTCTGCTCGAATAGCCTTGGGCCTCATCATAACTACTATGATGTACCAACAACTCCCCAACACAACACCTAGAAAAAACTCTTCCATGGGCATTCAAGCAGTTGTGAAGATAAATGTGTGACTAAGTAGAGGCAAACATTTTGAAAATTCAAATTACTACAAATGTTTTATATTTTTGAAGAACCTTACTGCTAAGTGTCTTTTTTTTTTTTAGTCCTGATTTTAGATTAAAATACATGTGGAACTGGTACAAAATCTTGCAGGACAGAAAGTCCTGTCTTCTCTCAGCTCTGCTTGAAGATTGTCTAAAGGTTGTACTGTCTTGTCTGGCACCAGGCTCTTAGTAAGCAACCAGCATCACTGTTTTCTTTCACTTACCACAGAAAAGCTCATACCATTAGGAAGTTACAGCCATTTAAGATATTACTCTATGAAAGAAGGGATGTATCAGCTGAATTTGAACCAGCTCAGTGAAATAGCCCCCAAAGTTTGAGTTGGATAAAAATCATAGGAAATAAACAGCTCTGAAGGCAGAAGGCCAAAACAAGATTTAAAGGCTTTTGAACTCTATCCAGACAAGATCAGGGGAAATTAAAATGATTTTCTAAGAGCTGGCTCCTGGCAGGTATATTTTAAAGTAGTCTCTCCTGAAACCTTCCCTTCTGTGCTTCGATCTCTCACAGCTTTGCTGTGAATATGGTTAATTAGATTCTGGAAAGAAAATCTTTAGGAATATAATCTACCTTCTTTCCTTATAAAACATTCCTATCACCTTGTATCTAAGGTCCTCACAGACACTGATAAGTTTATCCTGTCTCACTCCCTTCCTTTGCCCTCTGTGAGCTGAGGAAGTGGCTTTTCCAGTTTTCCAGCAGAAGCTGTGAAGGTCTCACTCTCGCAAAGACTAGGTCTCTGTTGTCTGCAGCTGCCTTCACCTACAGAGGGCTTTCCTCCTCTCACCTTTCCTTCCTGGCTTTGGTTGTGGAGGAAAATTTGGGCTTCTCCCCTAAGCCCTTTCTCCTTCCCTTTCCCATTTTTTTATCTTCTGCACAGTACTGTAGATGATACTTCTTTTCCCCTCTGTCCGTGTTGCCATTTCTTACCCCTCCAGCTCCTCTCTATCAGCCTTCCTCTCTAATTTTAGCTCTGGATTCTCTTGCTTCTTTTCATCACATTTTTTCATCTGAGACTTCATCTTCAATATTGATAACCTTCTTGATTTCCAGCTTCTTTGTTGTTTCCTCGTGTTTTGATTACGCTCGTAGTTCCTTTGTAACTTCTCCTGCCCATGGAAGACCACTCACTCTTCTTCCTCTAGCTAAATACAGCGCTCAGCCAAACACTCTGATGTGTTTGCAGGAGCAGTGCAAGTGTGTTACAAAATGGAGACCAGTGTGTTCAAGATCCACTGGTAGTTGTCATTTCCATATTGCCTAGCATGGTCTTCCTCAAATACTTCATGCTGCTACAGCAACTGCCACAGTCGGGAGACATTTTATGAGTAGCAGGAGAAGAGGATTCAATGTGCCAAGTGGCATACTGGGACCAAGGGAAAGTAGGGAAGGAAAAGACTCTGGTATTTTGCTACCTTTCCACTCCCAGATTTCATTTCTAGCTCCATACCTGATCTTGCCAGTTGCTCTCTAAAGAAAATTATCAATGTATCATTTGCATTTTTTCTTCCTCTTTATTGGCTTTCTCTTCCATCTTCCTCACCCATAACTTTCATCTGCAAATGTTTCTTGTCTCCTCTCCTTCTCTGACCACACCACCTGCCCCAGAAGCTTCGTTTCATGACATGAACCTTTATATGATCTTCCTATAGCTTACTCTTCAGCATGTTAGTGTCCTCTGGCTCTTCTTTCACAGTAAGTCTTATCTTAGAAAAAAAAAAAGAAAAATAATAATCTCGACTCTGCTTCTCCTCCTTTTCACCTTCAGCTTGATTGAATATGCTGCTTGCAGTCAACCCCTGAAGTACTTTCCTCCATTTCTACCCTAGACTTTTTCCAATACCTCTCTTAGCAATCCACAGAAAAAAAATATGAAGGACCTTAGTGATCTCATCACTGTCAAAGTTTTCACCCTTCTCGATCTCTCAGGTGTCTTCAACATAGCTAAAATCTTATTCTCCCTTGGCTTTTAGGTCTCTCACCTCCTCAGTCTTCTTTTTCTCTAGCAACTTCTCATTTTTGAGAGACTTCACATCTCTAAGATCCTGCCTCAGAACACTTTCTTTCCTCCCTCTCCAAAGTATACTTGGGTAATCCCAGCCACATCCATTTTTATGGTATTTTATGCTGTTTCTCAAGGCAGCCTGAGCTGCAGATTTTACTGTTGTTATTACCACCATTGCTGCTGCTGTGCTGGTGCTTAAATGTGAGTTGAACTCTTTTGATAATCCATATTCAGATCGCTTGTCTGTGGTCATGCAAGAAGGATATAACAGAACTAAAACAGAACTAGTATTTCTGATTTCTCTTTTCGTTCCTCTTCAAACCATTGTCCATTCAGACAATATTGCGGATACACAGAATTCCTACATTAACTCCAAAATCTAGTTTATGAATTTTTGCTTTCAGTATGCCTATTTTGCTTCTTTGTATATATCTTGCTCTCTGGAATACCTCATTCCTTGTACAAATATCCCACTGTCAGGTTAAGGTCTTGCTCCTCTTTGATCTTTCCACGGCACTAGGAGTACTCCTGAAATGCGTGGCAGTTAATAGCTGATTATTGATTTAAGTGGGAAGTGAGAAACCTGAATATTTTATCGGATCTGGGCCATGGTAGCCCCCTTAGGGAGCTTTTATCCACATAAACTCAGAGTGTCTGCCTAGCATGCAAAAGGTATCTGGCTCTGCTTGAGAGATCTACAATACAAGTACTGACAGACAATATCTAGTTTCATATTATATGAATAGACAGGGAGAAGCCAGGTCAATTCTGCTTTTTCAAGGGTTTTTCTTCTTCTTTGGAGTAAAGCAAACACCAGACTTCCTCCCTTGCTCCAGGGTGTCACAGAGTGAGGCTGCTTCTCTGACTCTGGAAATACCCTAACCAGTCAGCACCGTCACTCCATGGAGCAGACTCCCAGGGCCCCTACTTTGGAGGTCTTGCTCATGCCCAGGGCAGGGTGTGCAGACAGGAACAGCCAGGGGCCTACTTCTCAGGTGCACTGTAGCTGGGTGGTAAGTTATTTATGCTCTGTCTGTTAGAAACCCTGACAACACTAAATTCATCTGGAAATAGAGCATCTCCAACAGTAAAAACTACCATTTGCACGCTGGATGAGAGGCTGGAAGATGAGGTTTCACTCTGCACTTTGCTGGAGAGTTCCCTGACCACCAGGCTTTAGCCTAGCTTCAACCATGTGGGCAGGAGAGGAGCACTGCCCATCCTTGCCCAATCTCAAGTTGTGTCACTGTGCAGAATGTAACTTAATTTACTTACTTAAAACTCAAAGCCTTGCTCAAAAATAAAGATTCATTAAAAGAACAGGCAAGAAGGATCTTGACTTGGTAGCTCACTGAAAGAGTGGGGATTAAGGGAAAGGAAATCCTTGTTTGCAATGTAATGGCCTAAGAAAAGAAGCCCAAGCTGAAACGTAGCAGGTCTTTCAGTCCCTCATGAGGGCATGAAGATGTCAAAGCATGGGCCCAACAGCTACTTTTGGTTGGAAGAGTCAGGTTTCAAGGGCTTTTCTTCCTGGGGAAGCTTGCACACAGAAGGCAATTTACAACACTCAGGGGACCCAATGCTCATTTCTCTTTTCAACACTCACCCTAAGCTAAGAGAAAACTGAGAAGAGCAACTTACTCTAATTCGATGTTGAAGCAAGCTACCAAGCACATGGTGCAGTCTGTGCTACACAATGGAGCGCAGTGCAGGGGCACCCAAGACAGTAGCAGGACTGGACTGGCCAATCTGAAATCATTGCGAAAAAAAAAAGTTCCAGTAGACATACTCTAAAGGTGGAAACTGCATGGTCAAAACCTCATGCAGAATCAGTTAATAGAGGGCAAGTAACAGTATTTCAGCTGCTGGCTGCTTTGGTTGTTTCTCTGTTTTTGTTTTTACTTTACAGCTGGAGACATCTTTTATAAAATCCCTTCTCACAACATACATCAGATTTCTGGCCTCCTATACACATGGTTAATTCTGGCAGGATGTCAACAGAATTCTAAGGGTAATAATTTCACATAAGAACAGAAGAAGTGATCCAATGTGTTAATGTAACATTTGTGATACTATTTATTTTGAGATTACCATAACATTTCACCAAATCCAGTTTTATATTTTTCATGTTTGCTCTTTTTTTGTCTTTGATATCTGATTGTTATTTTGTCAGTTTTATCACTGCTTTATTGTATAATAGAAGCATTTTATATTTCAATTTGTACCAACATTCAACATTATTTATTTGCATATTCCTTCGTGGTTTTTTTTAATGAAAGTAATAGAAAGTTTAAACACTAAAGAATATGAGACAAACCCTTTCTTCTTGTTTCAGTGCTGAGAATGGATTTTTTGCAGTGGTCTAGCAGTGGTCTAGCAGCATCTAGAGACAGCATTTGGCCTAATTTTCTAGTATTGGAATTGCTTTAATTCTAGGTTATGTGGAGAAGGTTTACTGAGGACTTGGAATCACCAGGAGCTGAGGTTTCAAACGTGTGTGCTTTCAGTGACACACTTCAGGATTTACTTAGGTGCCTGTCTCGGTGAGTTTGGTCCCTGGAGCATCAGAACTGCAAATGAAGCCAGGAGGAGCTTTTGACGATCAGCACCTCTGCATCGTGCATCGTTTATGTTTCAAGTGCCAGGCTGGACTCTAACAGAAAATGAAGCTTAGAAACAAAACCAACTTACTCCTGTGGCAGCACCATATTTATCCTCAAGGCATCTTCCCAGAGAAAGAATCAGAGGTCATAAAAAGTAGTTCCATGGGGGATGTATGAGGTCTAAAACTCCCTTTACATATGCAGAGGAGAAACCAATTTATTCCATTGTTCTATTTAAGAACTGGAGGTTCCCTCTTTTCTCAGAAAGTACAGTCACTCTTCTGTTTCCCTCCATGTCCTTTCTACTCCTGCAAAAAACAGCAAGAAGGAGCAGGAGAAGTAGAGACTGGAAAGAATCTATTCCAAGAGGGGGACAGAAGGGTGGGAGGGAAGACCTGGCAGGTATTATCTTTTACTCTCTGGCATACTAAACAGCTGCAAATTCACGAAAACACACAGAAACAAAAATCTCTGGGAAAAGATTATCAATAGATTACCTCAGAAAGTAAATTTGGAACTGTTTTCAGTAACCAGTACCATGAAATATCAGATGTCTGGGACCTTCCTGGGTGCTGCAAAGGACCCAAAGTTTCTACACAGCAAAGGCTCTACACAGCAGTTCACACTACCAGCCCCCTTTGACTGCCAAACCCTGTCAATAGAGTGAAAAAATCATGGCACTTAAATGTTCATAGTAACATTCTCAAACAGTGCAATATAAATAATTGTGGCAAAGAATAGATGGATAGACGGACAAGAAAGACAGATGGATGTCTCTTGTCTGTAGCATTAATTATGAATTTGAATAAAGAAACATTGCTTGTACAGGTAACTTAACACTCTCCAAGCCAGCCTGCCCAATGTAGAAGACATTTTCTCCTTTCTCCTTACTTAAAAAAAAACAAAAACAAACAAAACCCAAATGAATCAACCAACCAACCAAAAAACCCCACTTTTATTTATTCCTTCAGGAACACACAAACCCAACTTCTGCTTAGAGGCAAGCCAAATACACTTAAGCAATGTGTATAGTATTAAGAAAAAAATGCAGCTCTATCTTAATACAATTAACATTGCCTCTTAACTAGGACAGTAATGTAATCAGGCAAAATATGAGGCAGAATCTCTTATATAACAAACAATAACTTGTGGAAAAAGGCCACAGGTGAGAGAGGAGAAAACAAAATCCAAACAGTGAATACAATGTTGTATGCCCAAATTTACATCTTACAGCACCAGAAAAACTGTCATAGTTATTAGTGTGAAAGCCCAAGGAAGGCAATGACAGCAGGATGGCACTCGACCCTCAAGAGTCCCATACTGGGGTTTGCATTTTAATGCGTCAGAACATGCGCTCGCCTGAGACTCAAGGAATCTATGCACTGGGAAGGGAGGTTTGTATTATGAGAGGCAGGTAAACCAGTGATGGTCTATTAAGAAGTGGCAGGAGCAGAAAAGCATTTAGGAGAGATCTGGAAAAGACTCCACTTTAAATCCCTTAGGCTCAATGGAGTAGAGGCTGGTGGCAGCAAAGCACTGGCAATGTTGAGAAAGTCAAGTAGCCACTCATCACTGTGGCATAGGAGAAGTTGCATAAAGGATCTGAAAAAGCCCTCCAAAGCACCCTGAACCCAGGCAGCAATTATGTCAAGCGTTTGACCCACTGAAACCACTATTAACCTCTAACAGAGGCACAGTTGTACAGCCAAACATTCACAATGTTGGTTGTGTTAAACAGCTTCCAGTAATGATGACACAGGCCTATTAGAGGAATTTGCACATTCCCTCTGGAATTGATGGGATTCTTTCATGTATTTAGCCTCAGCCTTGGCTCCCAACTTCATCCTTACAGTTCTTATTCCTTATTTTCCCTGTGAACCTAATAAATGAAATATTGTCCCCACAGATTTATTTTTTTTTTCTATTTGAGGAAATTTGGTTTGGTGAGGGCGGGCTGGCCTATGCTACGGATTTCCTAAATGGTTACTTTTAATACGCATGTTTAAAAACTTGGCCATGAGCCTTAGTTTGGGGTAGAAGGGAAACACTGTTCTATTTTTCCTTTCAGGCACATCAAGGAAAAGATAGTAAATGTAATTCAAAATGCATCACCACTCCTGATGAGTTCTCCAATACCCTGAAATTCCCATATCTCCATGTCTGTGCTTTCCCTTCTTTAATGCTGACACATCACCTCCTCCTTTCTCCAGCATTTCTTTGTGTGACTCCATTATACGCTCAGGGGATGCCGGGAGAATAAAGTTGTCCTTCCCTACACAGGAACCAATCCCGGCAGGCCAGGCTCCGCTCTGGCTCTGAAGCTGCCTAATGCCACGAAAATCAATAGAGTTATCCTCATTTGCAGCAATGGGAGGCAGTGTCAGGTCCTTTCCTTCCTTGGCAGCCAGCAGCTCTGGCTCAAAGCCATGAATGAAATGGCTTATCTTACGTGCAGTGAACTAACACTGCTGCTGGACTAGTGAGCAGTGGGACCAGCTGGAACCCAGACAGGCTGGAAAAAGATAATGCAACAGGAGGGACCACCTCTCTCACACATACACATGCACAGACGCAAAAGGGTGACAAAAGCATTGTTGCCAATCTGTTGATTTGGCCATCTTAATTCTTAAGAGCCATAACCACTGAAATGCACCACTTATAAATCAAAAAGGGGCCATAAGGACTATTACAAGATAAGTTTTTGAAATCACTGCCCTATCATTCCAGAATAACTTCACTGTATTTATCTGAAATCAGTGGAATTACCCTAGCATGAAATGGAAGTAATCTGCTGCTGAATCAAGTGTTTCAGGAATAAAACACAAAAACACAGGTGTAGGAGACACCACATACCCAGCTTAACAGGAGTGGACCAGAGACAGAAATAAACTCAGTCCCTGGAATTTTCTAGGTGAAGGCGCAGTGATAACCATTAGGTGGACAGCTGTTTGTCCTGCTCCACTTCGTATTCTGGTATTTTATAGCAAAATTAAACAAACTAAATTAGCCACTAACTATCTTCCTAGAATTTTTTGAAGTAACTTTTATTTATAACCTTCACCTGACATCATACACCTTTTAAGGTGTTTCAAATAAGGTTTGAAATAGGTAGACTGGTTTTGCTTCTTCCACTTCTCAGGGCTCAGCACTCTGGTTTTTTGGCAGCATGTTTTTGTTTTCTTGTAGAATTCAAGCAATACTACTCACAAAAGCATACCCGAAATCTGCACCCCTACGTACATTTCAAAGAAACCAAGCTTACTGTATAGCATCTGCCTGATCCTAGATCTCTTGGCTAGTCTTTCTCTTCACCTGAATTGTGCCCTGGGTACCTACAAGTAGTCACAGGCATGTTTCACCTGCAATTCTGCATTGCATTCAGAATAACCTTGTCTCCAGTTTCCCAAATACTTCTTTATGATGTTTCAATTCAGTCCTGACACCACAGCCATGAGGTCTTGATGAGGAGTTGTGTAATGCAATAGAAGGAAGGGTTACGACTGTGGCACTGTAGGATCAGCAGCACTGGCACATCAGCTGTACTTTGGCAGCCAAATGCAGACTGCAGGGAAAAAAATGTGGAAAGGCTATCACATAAGAACTTCACTTTTTAAATGACCAGCCTTGTAGTGCAGCCATGGTGAGTAGGTTTCTCCTAAGTGTTGTCCTGAAAGTGAGGTTTTGACCTAACCATTGCCAACCCAACCCCTGCCTCTAGCAGGGTCAGTTTTTTCACTCTTTGCTAAGAGGTTTCCTTCAGCTTCTTTCATACAAGCTGAGCAATACCACTGAATATCTCAAGAGTCAGGGGAAAATTAAAGCTCTTGGCCTACGTCAATTCCTTAGCTCAATGCTTAACCAAAGCCTGAAGGCTCTCTTCCTCTTAAGTGACAACTACTGTCCCTGTTCCCACTCTTTCTTTGCAGCCATTGGGTGTGTTAATGTAACAGACTGGCAGCAATGAAGGCAGAGATCATGCAGGCAGAGCTAAACTAGCTTTAAACCAGGCAGCTTATCTATCCCTAATGGTTGAATCTGATATAGCATGGAACAGAGTGTGAGCAACTTCAGCACCTCCAGTCTAAGGAGCAATCCAAGCCTTGCTGTGTCTTGCTGCAGCTGCACTGAGCAGCACCTGAGCTCGGTAGTGTAAAGCTAGTTTATCTATGCTACCTACACAAGTAAGGTAAACGACTACTAATGAATGCTGTATGTCCTCTGAGGGACATGGTTTAGTGGTGGACTTGGCAGTGCCAGGCTTAGAGTTGGACTTGATCTTAAGGGCCTTTTCCAACCTAAAATATTCTATTCTATGATTCTATATTACACAGAATTCACTGAAGTCTAAACCAGTCTTCACATTTCTCTAGATGCTTTTTTCACCACCTTCAACAAACCTATTACTCACTGCGTCTTGTGATACTGAAGTATCCTCAGCACCCTAGCTGCCCTGGAAGGTGGAATTTGGATACAATGGCAGGCAGACCCCAGCTAGAGACTGATGAAAGATCTGGATTCAGCAACAGGATCTTCAGAATGAGGAGCACAGGTCCTGAAATCATAGGTTGGGGTTTTAGAGAAGGCTCCCTGCAACATAGGAAGGCTAAATTTCATTGTATCCTGTGAGAAAAGTACCAGGATAGAAAGAACTTGGCAAAATGTCAAGCATGAGTAGAGACCTGATAAGACTCCTTCTGTAAAATTGTGTGAGATAACTTGGGGTTTCATTTCAGTGTTGAGAGAAGGTTAGGGTCAGTTTTTCCTTCTGAAGTGATGCCCTGATTGCTTCTTATATTTCTATAATCAGCTTCTATGAATTCCAATAAAATAATCACCTGCAGGATTCAGTTTTATTGCACTAGACAAATGCACCATTTTTACTCCAATTTAGAGAGAACATTACAGCCATGTGTAATAGTCCAGATCCTCTAAAAAAAGGAACAGTCATTTAATTTAACAGCAAGGCTTTTCTCCATCAAAGGACATCACCACTATCCAGGTTTTTCTTAATGACAGCATATGGCAGGAAAAATTCTACAAATAATTGTGTTCGCACTGTGGTTTGAAAATTGCCATCTCCCACTGGCTATACGTACCTCAACAAAAGAATCTAGTACAATCTCTGGAAAAGGAATTGAAACATTGTCCTACCTCAGGCGTATTCCCTTCCCATCACCTTAGGACACAACCAGGAAATGAGATCCAGGTTGAGATCCAGGTTGAGATCCTTTTCACCTAAAAAGGTTCAACCTCATAGCTCCTACTTCTGAAGAAAGGCATTTAGCCTTGTTATCTCATATGAAGCTTATGAGCAGGCCTGTGTTATGGAGGCCACCAGACTGTCACTCAGGCATAAAGCGCCTTTTGAACTGAAGCTGTATGCAGGGACTCCACCATTAACACTGTCATTAACTCCAATGTCAACACTGTTGACATAGTCATTGTATGTATCCTCCTCATGAACTGAGTAGAAAAAATATCAGGGGAAAAAAATGAATGAGGTTTAGTTTTTAACAGTTGAACATTTTTTCCCTTGATTTTGAATCACACACATCAAGACAGTTTTCTAGGAAGAAACACAAGGAAATGTTTTGCATCACCATGTAAGATAAAAGCCCATAAGAGATAGTTCGAGGAGTTTGAGTCAGAGTGAAGTTCCCTTGCTCTGGTTCAAATCAAGTCCACAATGGTCAATATTTGTCCTCTTGTGAGGTGCTCTATGTGAAGGTCCTCACTACCTCTAGGTCTAACTGATAGCTAGACCAATGCCTACAGTGCCACATTTTGCATGCAGAAGAGGATACTGTCACATCAATGCATTGATCAAGTGGCTTCTCCACTCTGGCACACAGAAATACTTCCCTGAGAGTGTCAACAAAGACTCCACATGTGTCGGCAGCACCTGATCAGACAGACCAAATGCCCAACTCCCTTCAGCTGTGTTCTCTTTGAAGGTGGGTGGGACAGCCTCTTTGTTTTGTTTAAGCCCCAAAATACAGCGAAGTGTGTTTAGACCATAGTCATTAACTCAATGTACACACCTCATGTATCCTAACAGCCTAATGCATTGGGAATGGAAGAAGTCTGATCTAACAACCTCTTTATAAGTTTGTGGAAGAATCATTTTAATACCTCTGTATACTGAAATCTGAAATGCTCCCAGAGCCCTGAGGACAAACCATCAGATGTCATCAGGAGGAACATGGGCTTTATACAGTTCCCTGTCTTTACTAAATCTGCCAGTAATGCTGCCAGCACCACTGTAGAAATTCCCTGTGCAGAAAGAAGGCCCGTGTCATATTGGCCACAAATAACTATCCTGCACTGGTAACTTTCAAGATCTATCCTTGTTTTCAGGACTGGAGAGATGGGCATAACCAGTGTATACATCATTCAGTTCAAACCTTCATGAGGCTGTTCTTTTTATATTGCTCCCATTTGGAATGAATTTGGTGCTTTCAAAGTTGGGCATTAATTGTTTCTTAATAAGATATCATCATAAAACATGCAATTTAGTGCTTCGTTTCTTCCAATTTCCATATAGGAATCTGTGCTAAATTCAAGCTTTAATCCCCCTGGCCCTTCTTGTAACTGGTGCTATAGACTATGAAGGGTTACCGACCCATAACAAATAAATTAATAAGCTTGTGTAATTATATTTGGGTCATTTTATTTCGAACCATGAAATCAAAAGCTCTGTTCACATTAGTGCAGGAATTGCTGTAACTGGCCATTGGGGCTCCCTTGATACGCCATCTGCGAATGCAGCAAACTGGCACATGTTGGACAGAAAGAATCCATGCTTGTAGACAGCATGCATGATTTTTGCCATTTTGCTGGACGTAGACCTCAAATCATATTTCTATCCATTCCCTGTCTCAAAACAGTAATTCCGCCTTACACCATGATCTTTGTCTTTTGCAGTCAACAGTTGCTGAGAAGTCCTCACATCGCTACTGATTAGTAGATCAGATTATCTGGCCTTCAGCTGTCTTGGGGTGAAGTGCAGAATGCATGGGCATAGCCACAGAGGGGACTCCTAGAATGCCTACAAAGCAGAGCTGTGCTTCCCACAGGAAAATGTAGCACTGTTGGCTTATCCCATTCCTCTTGGCTTCCTATACATCTTCTGTTGGAAGGACACGCTCTTTCTGACAGCTTGAGTAGCTGGAGGTTTTTACTTGGCTCTTCCCCCTGTGTAGCACGACTTTCCTTCTTACCTCCCTGCACCCTCCACCCTCACTGTTGCCTTGTCTCTGGACTTTTTTACTCTCAGTTCCATTTTACCTTATGAGCACATTAAATTGGAGGCCTGGGGAAGTTTTGCAACTTGCATTGCTACTGTCCCCAGGAATCTAAGTGAGCTTGAAAAATAGTTCTAACTTCCAGACTTTGTAATGTGATCATACAAGATAAGGCTGGTAGGGTTAACTTCTGTGTTACTGTGGTCATCGCTATAGCCACCTTGATGTCTGTAATCCTGCAGCATGGAGCTATGAGGAGGGTTCTTCCTGCCCCTGCTGAGTGCTTGAAAGGCCAAAACAGGACAGTCATTCCATGTATTTCCCTGCTTCATAGACTTGTGGAATGTTATTTCTGCCCATAGCTAGTGTGCTGGTTTTCTCTGGGATAAAGTTTCTTCATAGTAGCTAGTATGGGGCTATGGTTTAGATTTGCGCTGGAAACAGTGTTGATGATACGGAGATGTTTTTGTTACTGCTGAGCAGTGCTTATGCAGAGTCAAGGCCTTTTCTGCTTCTCACCTCACCCCACCAGCAAGTGGCTGGGGGTGCACACAAAGCTGGGAGGGGACACAGCTGGGACAGCTGACCCCAACTGACCAAAGGGATATTTCACACCATATGACATCTGGCTCAGCATATAAAGCTGAGGGAAGAAGAAAGGAGGGATGTTCAGAGTGACAGCATTTGTCTTCCCAAGTAACCGTTACGTGTGATGGAGCCCTGCTTTCCTGGAGATGGCTGAACACCTGCCTGCCCATGGGCAGCAGTGAATGAATTCCTTGTTTTGCTTTGCTTGCATGTACAGCTTTTGCTTTACCTATTAAAATGTCAACCCACTAGTTTTCTCACTTTTACTCTTCTGATTCTCTTCCCCTTCCCACTGAGGGGGGAGTAAGCAAGTGGCTGGTTGGGGCGTAGTTGCTGGCTGGGGTTAAACCACAACAGCTAGAAACTTTCTGGACAGCCTGTCAATTGACTGACCACCCAGCATCTCTTGAAAAAGACAGCTGCACACAGCTGCCTTGAGAGGTACATCAGCCAGCATTTTCTGGGTGTGAATTGCCCACACACCATGCTGAGGAAGAGGGGGAGCACGTGAGGATCCTAGTTGTGAAAACAGAACTGGAAATTGCTCCAGAATAGAAAATCAGTTCACTGCATTGCTTATGATGTATTAGTCAAAAAATGGTAGAGACAAGCATCTACAGCTGCACGGACTTCACAAACTTAGCAGGGCTACATATGAATATGCATTAGTAACACAGCAACTTTTAGACAATGAATTAGTCCATCAGTGGCTATAAATGTGACAGCCCTTATGCAACCTCTGCATAACAAGTCTCAAAAATGGCTTCTGGGTGGTAAAAGGATGCACCAAAGGAAAGATCATGCTGTATGTGCCCTGTGCTTATATACTTTTCCTAAGCGTCTTCTAGTAACCCTGTCAGCCTGAGTATATTGAGCTAGATGGCCCTCTAGTCTAGGAGAAGAGTTCTTATGTCCTTCTAAAGCAGGATCTATGGAGAGGTAAGTTACTGTGGCAGAAATATGACATATCTTTCCCAATGGCTGTACAGCAGAAATGCTTCAATTCTGCCTTCAGTAAGGTAGCTGGAGTTCCCACCCGCTGCAATGCAACTTGTACTTGAATAGCTGAGGGCAGCCCTTCTGGCATTCATATTTCTACATGCTTAACCTAAACTCAGAATAGTTTGCCTGTCTGGAATTTTGGATGTGGTTGCTTCATACAAGGGTGATTTTTAGCAGATGTAGACATTTTCAGTTTATAAAGTTAGCAATGATTTTGGCACAGGAGGTTTTGTGTGCAAGAAAGCCACTCAAAGAAAATACGAACAAGAAATGAAAGTAAATCTAACCAGAAATGAAAGTAGCTGCCAGCTTCCAGGACAGCATCCCAGAAGTTTAACTGTGTGGCCATTACTCTTTTAAACTTAAATCATACAGAGTTTGGCAAGAGGAAAAAAAAACCCGACACTTTGTTTCACATTAAGGGAGAGAGAAAAAGACAATTTTGTCATTTAGTGGTGACTTTCCTTGAACACCTTTTTCCTTTGTGTCCAACCCTTGCAAGTGCTGTAAGACATGGGAGACGTCAGGTCCGTTGCAGACTTGGTGGATCAGCCAACAGGGGGCAGCCAGAGGACAGAAATTAGCATCAGAGCCTGACACTCCTTCATTTCAGAGCCCAGAAAAGCAACGGTCAATCAGCCTACCAGGAGCCTGTTTGTTGGTCTCTAGACTGATTCATTAGACAGACACCTCCCTCCCTGGATCATCATTTCGTTATGACACAGGAAGATGTCAGCCTTTCATGGGACAAAAGGACATTCTTAGGAATGCAAAGGACTGAAATATCATCTCATACCCTGGCACACTTCCAAGACACCAAGGATGTGCAGTCTCCTTAATCACAAGTCCTTTTTTGGTCCTGCTGCATTTTAAGAGACTAGTCCGACTCAAAGATGATATCAAGTTCGCCTAAAGTAGCCTAGAGGATTTGCATTTGAAAGCCATGCAGTCCAAGTTTAACAAAAATGGCTTTCCTTAAATTAAAAACAAAAAGAAGGGCCTTGCTCAACAGTACTCTCTTTTGCTTCTCAGCTTTGCCCTTGGGAGACCACACTACTATCTGCCTCCAAGACAATATTTTTGGAAGGTACATTCCTTTTATTTGGGCCAGGACATTAAGCAGACTACCAAAAGGACATATGCAAGCTATTTTGGAAGGCTCTGTTTTTGCTCTGTGGATGTAGTCACACAGGTGCACCTCTGCTTCATAGCACTGTCCCTACACTGAATGCTAGTGTTCAGGGAAGATCAAATTAATCTGGGCCGCTTGGCATCACAACGAGGCAGGTTGCTGTGTCCCAGGGAAGATTAGACTGCCATGGCATAATGTTGTCAGAGTATAATATTAGAGGCCTGACAAGTGGAGGATGACTCACGGGACACTATACCTGTGGTGGACTCCAGAGCCAAACATGATCAGCTCTGATTTTCATCTCACACGTGGGATAGTTACATCTTAAATATAAATAAATGATAGATTACACTTCTCCCTGTGAAACAAGAGGAGCAAGGAAAGGAATATTATCCAATGAAATCACTAAGGCCCAGTCTTTTCAAAATGCTGCTACTGAACTCACCCGACTGTAATTTATTCCTGGATGCCACGACTTTCTAAAGCCCTTTTTCAACTATTTCCTTGAATTTTAAACTCAAGTCTTTTACCTCTGTTTATGATGTGCAGCAAATTTTTTCCCCCTCCCACAGGACCTCATTTCTTCAAGTGTTGCATCTACCCCCATTGCTTCTTCTGAGGTACCTTATCTATTCACCTATTCTAATCTACCTCTCTTTTGTCGCCTGCGATTTTCATATTCCTTTATATTCTTAAGTAAAAAGACCTTTCCACTTCTCTCCTACCTTTACTTTTCTCAGACTCAATGTCTCATGTGTACCCCATAACTTTCTCTACTGCTGAACTCCATATTTCTTGGCATCTTCTAGCTCTGTTATTTGCCAGCGTGACCAAAGACTGGGAGCAGCAGGCATATTCAGAAACACAGTATGTAGAAAATAAAATTTTAAGATAGTGGCATTTCAGCTTGGGTGTCACTTCAGTTCTGTCCCCATCATTAATTCCAAAGGAGTCTTTCATCTCTGTAATTATTGTGTTTTCAAACTCTATAAAGGAAGTTTCTCAAAATGTTTAAGCCATTCAGAGCACATATCCTAGTCAAAAAGCAATCATGTCTCTTAAAAAAAATGCTGATGGCCAAAGCATATTTGGAAAGTGGCTTCCTCTATTCACTGCTCAAACTACTACATGCTAGCTGAGCCATGAAGAGACGTCAGTCTCTTGGAAACCCACTTTATAAGCAAGCCCCATTGCCTGCCTGAAAACTGTTCAGCCAGTCAGCCAAAGCATCCATTCCACTTCCTTTGTATTCTCTAAGGGACACAGCTGGCCCTCTCCTGTGCTCCCTTTAACACCTCAGATTTGTGTATAGCTAGAAAAAGACATGCTTACTAGACTCTAGAGGCATTTGTTAACAATGTTAGAAAAATAAGAGCGAGATACTCAAGGTCCATCAGCATATGTGACACTGAGATGCCTCTAGCCCTGGAAGAGTGAAATATGTGGTTTCTTTACACCTTGTTGCTTCAAGCCAACCCCATTTTATTGTCCATCAAAGTCAATGGCTGTCCATCCACCTCAGCAGGGACTGCACTGGGCCCCAAATCAATAACATATTTCAGAAATTCTCCTGAGAAAGAACAGGAGCATTAGCAAAGCAGCACATGAATTAAAGCAGGCTTGATCCGCTTTAATGTGCGCTCTGAGCCTGGGGCCCACTAAGAACCTTCTGATCACATAATCTGCCTATCTGGAGGATCTGTATATATACAATGAGATAATCCTGGTAATCAAGAGTGTAGATAATAGCATTATTATTTTATTCCCATAAATATTTGAAAAGATAGGTTTTCTTCTCCTGTGCATTCTGATAGGTAAAATTCCCACACTCTTTGAAAAGAAAAAAGACCTGTCAGAAAACTGTGGAAATGTGATAGGAATAAAAGCAAGGCTAAAATGTCTCAGAAAGCAAAACACACAAAGTAAAAACATTTTGACTGCATACATGTTTTCAAATCTTCAGGTGTAATCAAAAATCACTGAGAAACAACATACAGCTGATATTGTTTTATGAGAAGTGTCAGAAAAGCATAATCATATTCACACACTGTAGTTGTGTACCGGGAACCCTTGGACCATGGCATGTAGGGGCAGAAGGCAAAAGGAGACTAAGGCGTAGCTGAAACAGAATCAGACAACTCCTTTTGTCCAAGGGAAGGGCAGCTGGGAATACTGGGGCAGCGGGGGACAGGAGAGAAAGCGTATAGCCAGAGAAGGGCAGTCCAGGTCTGGCATGCTAGTGAGTGATAACAGCAGTTGCAGTCCTATTCTGGTGCCCCTGTAGAAATGCAGTATCTGCTTGAGCCCTACTTAGCCCATTATGTCACTAGTAAAGCCAAAGAAAAATGTTGACAACTCAAAGACCAGACCGAAGGTTGGAGTGTTACCAATATAGTTCAACTGGTAAGAGTGAAAACCCTAATCCCCTCACAGGGCAGTACAACACCAGAGCAAGAGCGACTTCTGTCAGTTGGGTGAACTGTTTCTCCTAGCTGTTGCTTCTCTGAAGAGAAGCACCTTTCCGAGTAGGAAGAAGGGAATTTCCTTCTGATCCTAAGGGAACTGCAGCAAGGACAAGAGGTCACTGCTATGAAAAAGCAGTGAGGTTTGAGAATAGCAGTTATTGACAAACATCCATCCAGTGAGCACCAGAATAATCCCCTAAACCATCGAGGGAAACTCAGGTCACCTTCCATTCCTCACATCTCTAGCTGTGGTGTATTAATGGCCTGAATATGTTTGCTATTTCTACATAAGGGTAGTCTGTTCCAGTGATTTTGTTTTCGTATGTTATTTATAGTAAGATAAAATGATACTTTTTTTGCATCCCCCCCTCCCCCCTTCCCCCACCAAAAAAATAAATATCTGCAATGCAACCAGTTTCACAGACTTCTGCAACCTTGTCCCACATGGTGTAGATGGGGCTTGGAAGATAAGAACTTCCTCTACAGTCAGGAACTCTTGTTTCTTGCTGTTTTCGAATTGTGAATTAATAGTGAGGGATATGCCTAAAAAACAACTAGATTTGTTTGAAAATTAACACTGAAAACTGGCTTCTCAGAATTCCTGCCATCAGACTACAGCAAAACCACAGTGCTACAGCTTGAAATTTGACTTATAGAATCATCTACATCATATACCATCTGCAGAGCAGGAATTACTCACTGGGAGCTCTTGAGCTACAACAACAAAACAAATGTATACGTTTCTGCCAGAAAGACTGTGCCAAAAAAAAAAAAAAAAGATTAACCAAGGAATATTTTTTGTTACATGGTATTTACACAATTCTTATTATTGCTGTAGTCCCCCAACAGACTCAGTTTTATGTATCTTCTGGAAAAGTATTCAAGGCACACAATGTGAAACCTTATCTTTATTTCATTCATGTTAAAGCTTTTTTTGCCTTCTTTTTTTTTTTTTTAGGTTATGGTTTTGGTTTGATCCACAATAAAGACAAGGGACCATTTGCAAAATCTGGATCAATTTTGCTTTTCAAATTCTCATGACGTTCAGTGAAAGCTTAATCCAGCACTACTGAAGTCAGTGGAAGTTTTGCCAATTACTTCAATGGGGAGTGAGAATTTAATTATGCACTACTGAGTACTGTCAGCATTTGATTCTGGTACTTGCAAACACAGGATATGGGCCTAAACAGATTACAGTTGGTCCCCAAATGTCAGTACCATGGATTAGGCCCAGCTTGAGGGTCTTTATTTCAAAAGAAGAATTTGTTTCTAGAATCTGAACTCCAGGAGACTTGCCTTCTGTTTCCAAAGTGTTCCCTTGATCTGCAGGAGATTAATACCCATGTTCCTTTATCTGTAGGAAAAATTTTTGGAAATAAATTCCTTCCTCTGAGTCCAAGTCACTGACATCACAGGGCAAAATAAAAGGTTATTATTGTCCTTATATCTGATTCCTCCAGTTTAGCTTCCCAAGCCTGCAGTCCCTTCCCTCCCAGCACCACGGGGAGGGTCGCTTTTATGAGTCCTCTTCCTTCCCCGGGAAGTCCCCACAAGCACTGTTCAGAAATGTTAGGTTTTCTTTAGTATTTAATTTCATTAGATTGAGTCTTTCATAAATGTCAAGAGATTGACTTTTTTTCAAGACAGGATGTTTACATTCCTGGCTTTCACCTATTTTTCCACATTATCAAGATTTCTGTCAGATGGGATATTACTTTTTTCTGCTCCCTGCTCTCCACACAATTATCTGAAGTGCTTTGTGTTTTCCCACATGGGTCCCACTTCTGATCTCCTTCACACAGGTTTTAATTTGCCTACTTTAATGGAGTTACTTCTGATTTAGTTCACTTTGGCAAGGAATCATGCCTTGAGTCTCCACAGAGCTGTAGTGAGCTTCAACTCCCTAACTGTGCTGCATAATGCTTTTATCTTCCTTAACGGCCCTTCTGGCCCCAAATCCTCCCTCTCAGTGAAAGTCCCACCGTCAGTCAGTCCTCCTGTCACAGCCTGAAGGGGGACAAAGAGAAGGAGCACCAGGATCATGGGAAGGGGATGCAGCATGGGCTGTTATCTTCCACTCCATTTTCTTGTTGGCTGTGACTTTCCCCTGTTGTAGGAATAAGAAGACACAGGACTTTTGCCCCAAACCCATTCCTGCTGGTGCTCACACTGAGTTGAGAGATTTTAATCTGTCCTGTCCACATTCACTCTGCTCTTCCCATCTGGATCTTTCACTGAAAGAATAATCTTACCTGTTCAATAGGTATATGTTGGTTTGTTAGGGAAAAATCAAATCTGGTAAAGAGATTAAAGAGGTAGTACCAGAGACAGATGAGTTTACATGGAACAATTTCTTCTGGATGCATCAACCTTGCATCCAATTAAAGTCAATCAGCCCCACAATGAGCTCGATCCATTTCATGAACACATGTATTAAGAGTTTATTTTTAGAGCAGTTTATTCCCAAAAGTTAACACCCTGCAAAAGAAAGTAAAGCAGTTGAAAGATACTAAGCAGGGAGTCAAATGCATGTATTCTGTATTAAAGAAGTTTTCAATATTTGCACTTTGTAGGCCTTAAGTTAGAATAGATGTTGTGGTTAAATAAATTAAAAATTAAACAGGAACACACTATTATTAAAATCTGTATGCTTAATATCTGAGACAACCACTAAGGCTGCTTCTCTCTGTTGATTTACAAGATATATGGTTAGTTTTACACTCCAGGAACAGTCTCTAAAACAATGCACACATTTTACTAGTAGCATAAAATATTCCTGATATTAGTATAATAAAATATTTTACTTGCAAATAAGCGTATAGATGTTTTCCTAAAGCAAGCAGTAAAATGTGGCTGCAAATGTAGTGCAACTTCAAGTAGAATTTCTCCACATAACCATTCCTGGTTCAATTCACCACCCAAACAACGATTACATCTTATAGATGTATTTGGCAAAATTAACATGAAAACAGAATGTTTTCAAAGGAGGAATAACAGGACAATCTGTCTGAAAATCCATTCAGATAACACACCAAAATAAATATTCCAGAATTAACTTTTAAAAACATCTTGGTTAAGAACTGTTGCTGAAACTTGTTAATGAGAAACTACTAATGAAGGAGTCTACAAGGCAGCTAAGATGGAGTCCATGAACAGAAATGAGCAGAACCCTCCTCAGGAGGCAGGGTAATTGGCTTTGAAGACAAGTTCTGTGTTCTGGAAGACAGAGGTGGAGCAGTATGCCTGTTTTGGTTCATAAACCCTCAATAACTGACCCCACATTCATCTGTGGAACCATTGCAAACATCTTCATTCACAACAGCCAGAGGAAAATTCAGGTTAACTTTCCCACTTTACCAAAAAAAAGTATGACCCTTTTACACCAGTGAAGGCTTGGAATCAGTATCATCCGTTATTGACATTGTAGCCAACTAATGGCTTTGCACATTATTAGCATTACTAGTATGAATATAGCTAATGGATATTAATATGATATGAAAAAGTGCTCATTAAAACACTGTAAAATGCATTTGTTTAGTAATTAGCACTCTTGAAAGCCTAACTTCTTAACTAATGCATTTATTTCACATATAATTGCAAAATTATATGTACTCATTTTTATAGAGTTTCAAAAGAAATGTGCTCACTATAATTTCAATATACCTTTTCATCCTTCCTTTGTTTCTCTTTTGCACATTTACAGAAAGTGTAAAAGAAGAAAATTTCAGCAGTAACTCAGTGATGGAAAGGAAGCAGATGGAGCCCTGCAAAAAGCATTCCCCTGACAGGAAGTACAGGAAGAAATAGGGCAAAGTGCCACATAGGAATGCAGTGACCCTGAGTGGAATCCAGGGTGCTGGGTCCTCTCTGTCCCAAGTGCTCTGACTTGGAGCACTTGGTTCACTGGTACACTCAGGGTCTGCTGCATGATCATCATGCAACAATAATGAGCTTCATTGTAAGTATAGCTTCAACACTCATGGCTTAGAGAGGTGTACCCTTCACTGGGTAAAAAACTGGCTGGATGGCCAAGCCCAGATTGTTGTGGTGAATGAAGCTAAATCCAGTTGGCAGCCAGTCACATGTGGTGTTCCCCAGGGCTCAATGCTGGGGCCAGTCTTGTTTAATATCTTTACCAATGATCTGGATGAGGGGATTGATTGTACCCTTGGTAAGTTTGCAGATGACACCGAGTTGGGCAGGACTGTTGATCTGCTCAAGGGTAGAAGGCTCTGCAGAGGGATCTGGACAGGCTGGATCGATGGGCCAAGGTTAACTGTATGACGTTCAACAAGGCCAAGTGCCGAGTCCTGCACTTGCGCCACAGCAGCCCCATGCAACGCTACAGGCTTGGGGAGGAGTGGCTGGAGAGCTGCCCAGCAGAAAAGGACCTGGGTGTGTTAGTTGACAGCCAGCTGAACATGAGACAGCAGTGTGCACAGGTGGCCAAGAAGGCCAATGGCATCCTGGCTTGTCTTGGGACACCCTGTAAGATCTCTGTCCAAGTTGCGTGAGCCCTTGGTAAGGGATGGCCTGCCCAGGAAGACTAAGGCCTTGCAGTGTGGCCCTTTAACTCAACCTCTCCATAAGCAGAGGATTCCACAGGAACACCTGGCTCTTCTAATCCTCCATCTCTGAAATGCTGTCATCTCTGAAATCATCTCTGTCCCCAGCAGAGAGGGGCTGCTGCCATGCTGACTGGGGTAGAGCTCACTCCCAAGCTGCTTCGTGGCAGGCCAAGACCACTTATATTTGTATATCATTAACAAAGATACATTTAAGCAAGAGGCTTTCCCTTGTTTTCAACAACATCCTTTAAGCAACTTTTCAGGTTCCTATGGAAAAATATCTCCTCAATGCCTTACTGAGTTCATTTGAAATTCCCAATTTGAAATTCCCAATTTGAAATTCCCTAGTGAGGCTTTTGTAACTAGTGTTACCCCTAAAAATGAAAGAGATAAACTGCTAAAGAGCTAAAAATACTTAACTCTGACAGCCTTTTCAGACCTTTATGGAGAAGATGATTGACACACTTGCATCTTTAATCTTGCATCTTTAATTAATATGAAAATGCTAAGGCAGGAGCTCCTATGCTCACCTCACAGCATCTCTTTCACTAGCTGCCTGCTGGTTGTTCTCCCACCATTAGCATGGGACCAGTGCAGTCTAGGTAGGTAGTTAACGCTCAGAAGGTGATATTCATGAAGAAGCTGTAACATTCACCCAAGGGTACTTGTGCAACACTGTTTTCAAGAACAAGCTCTGTACTTTTTTTAGTAGGAAAAGCAGAGAGTGCTTTCAGATAGGAGTGTCAAGAAGTCCAGTTCGGTGCCCTCTGACCAAATCCCAATAGCTCTAGGACAAACAAAAGCTCTCCTGGAACACAAGTGGATCCAGGGTGCAGAATGGATGAGTCGCTGCATGCTTTGAATTGTTCAGGACAGTAAAAAAAAGGTAGACATAGTTAATAGTACCTAAAACCTCTCCAATTTATCATAAAGAAGGCTTGAATAGTCACAGCGCAGTGAGCAAAAATGTCCATTTTTCCAAAGCTTGCTGGTCAAACCACAGACAAAGGTTCACCTCATTTTACTAATGGCAGAGTTGTACTGGGCGCCCACAGCAAGTTGTTGGCAGCGGCAAGGCTACAGGGGTGTATTCTGGGAGAAAAGACCAGGAGCTGTGCCAGACACAGCCAACACCAACTGGCTCCAAAAGACCCACTGCAGGACACAGATGGGCCCATCAGGTGGTGTCTCTTAAATAAGGTATCATAGAGAGCGAGCACCAGAGAGAGAGGATGGGGGAACAAAAAGGAATGAGAAAGAGCAGAGGGACACCAAGGTCAGAGGAGGAGCTCCAGGGTGGAGCAGATATTCCTGAAGGAACTGCAGCCCATAGAGAGCCCACAAAGGAGCAGATATTTCTTGAAAGATGGCATCCTGCGAGGAAAGTCCACATCAAAGCATGGAAAAAGCGTAAGAGTGAAAGAGCAGGAGAGAGAAATCACTAAACCTCTAGGTTCTGACCATAACTGCCCTCCTGCCCTCGGCACTGCTTGAGGAGCAGCAACAGGAGTCCTAAACCCTCTTTCTATGGCCAGTTGCATTTTACTCTAAAATCTTTTAAATGTGAACCTGTCTCTTTCCTGCGTTCTGAGCTCTTTTTATGACACATGATACATTCTCCAAAGCTTGCAGCACACAGAGGGGTGTCCTTCACCTTCTGCAACCTCTTTGACAGTAACGAGGCTGCAATGGGGAGGACAGTGAAACAGGAAAGATTCCCTTCTCTAAACATTCATTCTGGGGAGTGAGGAGAGGCTGAGAGAGAATGTTCCTCTCATCCAGCAGATTGCTTGTGCTTTCAGGGCCGTTTCCAACACAGAATTCCCCATGCCTGTACAAGGTGCCATGAATTAATCTCTAACTCATTTGTACTCTAGAATGTTTCCATCCATTTAGGCTATCAAGGGATTTGCTATGCTTCTAATGTGTCGTTATAAAGTCCTTTAAAATATTTCAATCCTGCTTTAAACTTAAACTCCTCAAAGAACTTTTAACTATGCAGTGTAAATTTATGAATACCATATGAAAGATGTCAAGCTCATGATAAAAGTCAGAGATAATCCAGAAAAAAAATAATTGGAGTACAAATTAGTGTTCAGTGTTCCTGTCTGTTTCCAGCCAAATATCTCCAGCATGCCTTCAGGGCGGATCTCCTGCCAGAAGTCAGCCAACCTACCTTGTATGTCTATGTACATTCTGAAGTCAGTGGTCACTTCCACAAAAACCTGCATTAAAGCCTTTCTGCTCTTCAACATGATTTTGTGAAGTTTTACAGGATGCATAGGGTTGGAGTTTGTGTTAGGCCATACTGTTTTTGGAAAAGCCAGGTTGTGTCTGCAGTTCTTGTTCCAGCTGGTGGATCTCTGCCTTTTCAACCAACACTGAGTCAATGGCAAATCTTGTCTGAAGCTGGGCATCAGCTCTGTGGCTTTTTGCAGTAGAAATTAAAATCAAGTTTTGGTTGTTCACAGTTGACAGAGACTGTGTGGCACTAATGAATGAGTTGTATCATACCAGGTATGACCTCCTGTTTAAATCATACTTTGGGTGGCTCTACTCCGGCCATTCACACTTCTTACCATCTCAAATCAACAAAATAATCTCCAACCTGTCAACGTTGCTGTGGGTTGTCAAAAGGATTGTTCTAGCCACTCCCAGCATGGCTACCTCACATACATGAAGTAGAACATTTATAAATGCTTTCAAAGTGCAGGATATTGGTCAATATATAATAATTCTACATTCTATCTAATCTCAACATTATTTCTATTGTGCTAGCAGAACTCTAATAAAGATTAAATCACTTATTAAAGTTTCACTTTACTAACATTGTATCCTGGGCTTTGTAATTGAAAGGAAAATTAATTCTGACTTGCTTCTTGCATCCTTTTTGATAATCTGGTGATAATTTTGGAAAAAACTTCCATTCCATAAAATGGGAATGCATTTCCCCAAATCTGTTATTTCTCTCCCAAATCAAACATTTGTTCTCATTCTCATTCATCAATCATGCAAATCCCCTGTTTCCCAGGCTTATTCCTGTGGATTTATCTCCATTGAAGGAAGATTAAATGAGATGGGCAGCATATCTAAATTACCTCTATGTCATGGTTATCTAAGCAGGTTTCATCTTGAAGTCCCATTAAACAGCACAGTGTTGCAGGGCAGGAGTCTGTGCTCCAGTTGTGTGGTTACTAACCCTTCCATGGGCCTGTCCTCTAATCTCAGGACTGTTGTACATGAATTGTCATGTGTCCTGTAGTGTCACCCTTTACAGCTCTCCTGAGTCTTCTAGGGCCTTCTCTGCTGGCCTTCAGGTCCTCTTTAGACCAATTTAGACATCAGAGGAATGCTGTTCTTTGTCTCCCTCTCTCCAACTAATGATTTTTAAAGCCATCCATTTCACTTTGCATTTGACATGAAGGCAAGGAAGTACATTTTAAAAATCACCTATTGGGTAAGTAATAAAAGCCTTGGGCCATTAAATTCATACACGTTTTTCCTTATCCTTTGCCAAGTTACGTGCAATAAAACAATTTGACTGTCCTTGACCACACTTGATTGTTGACTATCAGAGTAGCATAAGATATCCCTCAGACAGTCTGATTACATTATACAGTGAGATTATATTAAATGTGACCTACATTTTTGGCTGGGACAGCGGCTAACCATGAAGATAGTGGAACCTTTGATTGCGAGATATTTCCTTTCTCCATCCTATTTAACAACTAGATCTTCTGCAAATTCTTCATAAGATCTCCTGACAGTTCACATTTATTATTTTCTTTAGGCTATGTTTATGTGCTGCATATGTGGTCAAGCCTGACCCACAGTGAAACATGCTCCCAAACAAATTCTGTTTAAACATCACACTGCTGGCTTTGTGAAACAGTGTGATATTAATAGGCTTGTTCAGTGACAAAAATCCATTTCACATCTTCCCTGGCCCAACCCTTTTTCATTTAATCACTCATAGAGTGCAAAGGGCTTATATGATGCATCCCTAGGAAAGAAATGCATACGTATACCATGCTTGATTTTTATTTTTTAGATGCTTTTATAAAACTAAGCCAACCCAGCTATAACAAAAAGATGCTTCATCTGACATTCATCATTCACATTCATTTGTCATTAACTCACAAATATTGAGAACAGTCACTGGCTCACAAAATAGAGTAAAATTCATCTTAATAACATCTGCAGGAAAATTGTATCCCTGCTGTAATACTTACATTTCTGTTTAACAACGTGACCCAAGCCGTAGAAGACACACACACTCTTCTGATTTTTAAAGACAGAAAACTGAAATCATCCTCTCCTGCTGATGAAAAACACATGGATCACCCTTTTTTTTTTTTTTTTGAGCTACAACCTCCAGGGAATCTTCATTCATAACCAGCAAAAGACAAATAGAGGTAATGCTGGAGGTGCACTCAGAAATTTGCAAAGGCTGAGCCAAGTTCA